>NW_009954020.1:2477423-2576437 GCF_000747805.2 Chaetura pelagica | reverse complement strand
GGAATGCCAAACTGCTAGCTCTAATGTCCCCTTAAACCATGCAAAAACTAACAGGAAAGGCAAAAATAGACACACTATGTTCTGTTACTTGGTGTCCACTTTGGAAGGAAAAATGCTGTCTTAAGATGAAGGGGATAATTATCTCCAGTGTCAGGCACTGATCTGTGCTCAGTAGCTGAAATTTCAGCCTTGTAAGACTGAATACCCATCCTGTGGGAACAAAGCTGGATTAATAACTTAATTTATATAGATTGGAATCAAAGCCTAGAGGAGGAAGGACCTTTGAACTCCCAAGCTGAGATGGACCTGAAAAAGTAATGCTAGTTTTCGTAATCCTTTGGCTTCTCATCACCCAGTGCTGAGGACAGATGCACACCTGTATCATGCTCTGCCCTCACACTTCACTCTTTCACCTCGTGAGTGAGTCGAGGGAGAAGAAAATGCCACAGGAAGGTTTGCATCCAAGCCAGCAAAATGCTTCATGAAAGCCAGTAATCCTTCACGGGGATGAGGTGGCTCTCATATAAAGCGTGTCCACTAGATGGATTCCACTCTTGTTCACTGAAAAGCTCTGCTCATTTTAGGCTCCTTTGAATGAAACATTTTTATTCAGTGTTCACTCATGTTACTGTCTTTCTGTGTAGCTGTTCTGTCCAGTTAAGACTGGATAACAAAACAAAACAAAACCTCACAAAACAAATCCTATCTGACAAATCGCTAGGAAAAGGATTTTGGTAAACTATTTTTTACAGAGAAAAATGTGCATGAAATATTTTGGGGTGTATTTGCCTAAAGCTTTGTTTTAATAGGAATAAATTCAGTGAACTCTTGATTTGTTGCTGATTCAGAATAAACAGTATCAAAAGCCCTTCTCACACTTTCATCTCAGAGAACTTTCTCCTTTTCAGAAACAACCAGCAAGAGAGAGATGACAACAATTCACATGGAGGGTATGTCCTCATCTCTGTGATTCTTTTAAGTATATTAAATCAAGATAAATTTATATTCAGAAAAAATAATATAAGTATTTGGATGTTACAGATTCCTTTCTGAGAAGCAAAGACAAGTTTTAGCAAGATAAAATAGGAAAGGTAGAGAAAAAGCCTAATAAACTAAAACACCATTTTTGTGACAAGCTTTTAGATGGTTGCAGAGGGAAATATCAGCCAAATTCCTCCTTTTTTTTTTTTGTTCCGAGAAATTGAGAAATAATTTAAGAACAAACACATTAAAAGCAACTTCAGAATATGTTCAGATTGATCCTTTTCTATCTGCATGCACATTGAAGGCCCTGCTTCAACAAGGTTCCCAGCTGAGTGCCAGGATTTAAACAACAAAGTTTTCTGTTTGAAGTTTAATTCTTATCTTCATACCTTTACTATAGGCCACATATTTAAGTACCTGCTGAAATGGGAATGCAAAGAATGCTAATTGCTAACCTATTTCTCTTGCTTAGGTTGAACTTCTTTATAACAGAAGCTGAGGGATTTTTTAATTACTATTATACTGTGTGTTGCTGAGTAGAATTTAGTATCAGCAGGGAATAAATATTAAGGCAGGATTTTAATAATTTTACTGCAATTATCAATGATTAGGTTTGTATTTGCTGTATTTATATCATATAATAACTGTACAAAAAAGCACAACAGTTGTAATATTTAGAAATAAGTTCCATTCTGATGATTCTGATCTCATTATGCCAAGATGCTGGCTAACAGGCATCCTAAGGCATGACTCTCTGGAGTAAGAATGCTTTTATTTTTGCAGAGTTCCCTCATCACAGGACTGACAAAATAGAGGCTGCAACTGCATCCATGGAAGAAGGTTTGCAACTTAGGTGCAAGCAGCACTGTTTTCAACTCCTGAAATCTGAATGAATCAACTACAAAAATAATCTGTTCCCTTTCTGCTCTTCTAAAAGCACTGATACAGAAGTAGATACAATATTTTGGGGGTTGAATTCCAGGTTGAATGAGATGGTGCAATTTTTCAATTTCTGCATGCAATGTGCTTAACAAATGTTTATGGTAAGTTTCCCAGGGGCGGAGACAAAACCTGTTTTCACCTAAACAGACCTTTTTTTTCCCCTGGGAACACAGGCTGCAGCAGGTGAGGCATTAGGCAGAGATGTTCTGTGTGGCTGCCAACCACTGGACCCAGAGCCAAATGTGTATTTTTTGACTATAAAGAGATGTTTAAATACACAAGCTCAAGCAGTAGCATGGGGAGACACTGAGCATGATTTGTTGCAAGTGAGACAGCATTTTGGTTGTTTATTTACTTGCAACATAGAGATCCATGTTGATGTCCCTCACACTCTCATGCCTCCTGGATGAGTTTCTAAACCATGATACCAAGTGGTTGTTCTGACAGTCTTCATTATTTCCTGCTCCAGTCAGTGGTTAACTTCACTCAGAAATGGATGCTTTCCAAATCTCATTGCTGCAGTATGAGAAAAACATTCTCTTCCTGCCTGCATGCTGTGCACTACATGGGCAGAAATCATCCAAAGCCCTGAGGGCTCTGGGAGGCCACACCTCGTAAGTGAAGGCCAAGTTACACAGCAGTGAAATAGAGAAGGAAGGAGACCAGTCTTGGACCATGCCTTGGTCCAGTTTAGCTGCTGCATTCTTGTGCTGTGGCCCTGTCACAGGCAAAGCCACACACAGAGACCTCGTGTCTGCCAAGCACACAGGCAACGTGCACTGGATGGGCACAACCAAGGCACTGCTCAGCTCACAGAAACCCTGGAGTTATTTTGTAGGAGTAGGGAGAGGTGGAAAGTTGCACTTTTTCAGAACTTAAAACCTGATTGCAAGCTGTAATGTGCTCCTCTGTATTCCTCAAAGCCAGCCATTGTCCTAAGTGTGACTCTGGAATAATGAAAAATCAAGTGGATTTTTTTTTTTCTCCTTTCTTTTCTTGGTGTTTGTTTTTCCTTCTTCTTCTTTTTTGTTTGTTTGTTTGTTTTTTTGTGGGTGATTTTTTAAAGAAACAATGCTTCAAATTATACAAGTTTTTTGGGTTTTGGTTTATTAGTTTGTTTGTTTAAATTTTTTTAAAATGCCTGATGAATAGGGACGTCCATACAAAAAGGTTTTATGCCAAGTGTAAGTGCTGACTCTTCCTTTATCTCAACTGTATTAACAAGATGTTTTTTTTTTACCAAATATTTCCTGTTCTAGCCTAACAACAGCTCCAGTCTTGGTTCATGTTTTTCTAGCTGCTTCTGGGAGACTTGGTAATAGAAAACTGAGAGCTGAAGGAGCAAGTGCAGCTGTATTTGCACATCTCTGGCAACCTGTTACTTCCTGACAAAAACCCGTTACTTGTGCTCTCTAAAGAGGGAAAGCTCCTCATAAGGCTCAAGAAACTGCCAAGGGATAAAAACCTGTATCAGGAATTTTAGACAGCCAAAAATGTATCACAGATAACAGATCTAGTCAGACATTGAAGGAAATACCTGGAGAACCATTTACACTTAACTAGCTGTCTCCTCATTAAGCCCAGGAGAACATCACCACTGACAACTGTGGGAACTGTATGAGGTCAAAGTTAAGCACTAACCAGTAAGCTGTTCAAAGGAAAAGACATTCCTCCCCACATCAGAACATCCCAACAACAGACAAAAAGGTGCAGAAATTATTTTTTAAATAATATCTATTTCTAATTTATCAGAATGTCGCTGATGATAAATAAGTTTATCAGGTAAAGAAATAAATGAGAGGTTAGGGAAGTATTTGGGCTTGTGGCAGCCCATCCATACTTGATTTCCAATGCTGGTAAAAATGAGTTATTCATGAGGAATATGGCATTAGGTTTTAGACCTAACTCTCTTTACTGTATTTATCTGCCAAATGCATTTAATACTGAATTTGTCACTTCTGTGATACTTATGCTGCTTGTTAGTGGAAAGAACATCATTTGTACACATCAATGAGATGGTTTTATCAGTATCACTTTGTCTACAACAATCAATGCATCACAGAGAAAAATGGGTGAATCTCAATATGTGAAATTCCAGGGTCCTCCTGCTTTGCTATAGAAAGCTCTTCTCAGCAGCTTGACTTTTCATAAAATCTGTGCTGGCAAATTGCTTTCTGAGTTTATATTTTCTGTCTTCAACAGTGATTTCTTTTGAGCCCAATGAAATGGTTCTGGGGACTTCCAAAGCCACAGGTAAGGCTCTGATTATACTTTTGTTGATGAACCAGACAGTCCTGGCTTCAGCTGAAAATGGATTTTGGTTTATGAAACTGCAGACAAAAATCTGCAGCTCAGGATTTCTGCATAATACCTTTAGTTTTTCTGCTGAGTTGCACATCCTTCAGCAAACCACTTTGTTTCTCCTAATTATCCTGTTTATGAAACCAGGCTAACAGTGATGTTCAGTTAAGTTTTACAATGTTTTCAGTAAAAGGCACTCCAGAAATGCATTGCAGAAATAGAGCAGGGAGGTCATTACCATGCTGCCTTGCTGCCTCTGGTTTTTGTTCAGTTACCACAAGGGACTACAGAGGCACAGCTCCTGCTCCCTCCATTCCTTCGATAAAAGCTCAGTGACTCCCATCTCTCCTTTTTGCTTGACTGAGTCAGCAACACTTCATCTAAAAGCATCACAGTTAAAAATCCACACATGGTGGTAACAAGGCTGCTGGAGAATAACATTTAGGTCAGGGTCAGATGATAGCAAATCCACAAACAGTAAAACCAGACTGAGAAGTATGAGCTGTTCTTTGCCTACAGCAACTCATTTGCACTCCCCATGCAAGCATTTGTGGAAACCTCTTCACAGAAGGTTTTGTGATGGTTGGTCCTTTAAACTAAAATTCATAGCACCTGCTGCCAGAAGGGTTCACTTCAATTTTGCTTTCTCCTTTATTATATAGAATGTCACGAATCTCTTTCCCAGTCTAAAACCTACTTTAGATGTCACTTCTTTGAGCATAGCCACACTACAGCTAGAGGTGGAACACCTTGGTAGACTTGGAATTTTTCTATGGACCCTTTTTTATAGAAAGGATTGTTTGGGCAGACTGAAATGCACCAGAAAATACGTCAAGGAACACTAAATATGGAGAACAGAAAGTAATAATTTTTCAACTCTGATTACAGTCTGGACAGCAGCCATGCCTCCACCCCAACACAGAAACATGACATTGCTGTACTAAACACTGGTCCAATGTTGTCCTCCTTTACTTTGGATGTATCAGAACATCTGTGTGTTCTGCATGGCTTCTGGAAGATTATTTATAGTATCTATTCTTAGCTAAATGCAGAATTTCCCAAACTCCAGTTTTATTTTTTTACTTCTAGCAGGATTGGCTTTCACTTCAAAACACCACCTTCAAACAAAGTGACATAAAACATGCTCCTTGCTGAGCAATTAAAATTGGTGTGTTGCTATTGATCCTTTCTGCAGCCTTTCATGGGCTTCCTTGAATTCTTAGCTCTTCCATTTTTTAATTTATCTCTGCATCCTATGACAGATCATTTTCAATACCTAACAAAAACAGAACTGCAGAGGGACAAATTTAATGAATCTGAGTTTAATCCAATTAATATGCTCAGCAAATGTATTTAATAGGAAAGGTTTTAAAAATGTGGCAACACATGTTCACCACTATTTTCAAAGTGTTTAGTTTGTGAAATGCCATAATCCTCATATTGACATTTAGAAAACACAACAGTTGATTTCCATTTGATTGTAGTATTTTAATTGACAAGGCAGCTTATAAAAAAGTGAAAGTTTAAAAAAAAAAAGTCAAGTAATCCCCAAATTAAAGAATTCCTGGTCAATAACAAAGTTTCAGATAACCTAAAAATAAATACCATTTGAATTTTTAGGATAAAGAATCTCCTTAAAATTAAGTTTGTATTAATACTCAAATTATATTACCTTAATATTTGCTTGTGGCTACACTGAAGTAAATCCTTCAGTTCCCCAGTCTCTGCATCAGTCAAATAATGTTCTACCTTCACCAATGTTATTGTCAGTGGACACTTTTAAAAAAAAATAAATCTCATCTGCACTTTTTCCCTCCATATGGCTGACTAATCAGCAACCCATATGATTTTCAGCAATTCGCACAGCTCTTTACCTCAGTTTATCACATATAACATTTTAGAAAAAAACCCCAAGCCAGTAGTTATACTGGTCCTAATTAACCAGAATATTGGTCTCTAGAAAGCAAGAAATGTGAAGGAATGATCAGTGTGGGAACTCTTTGCTTTCCCAATCTCCATTTTGGTTTGTTGTTGTTTGTTTTTTTTCTCTACGATCATCATTTCACACAAGTTCTGCCTGAAGATGTTACTCTGACATGCTATCTGAAATTAAAATCTTGCTGTTTATTGCTTCATCTCATCTTCTGGTAACCTTGTTCTGCTTATTCAGAAAAAGACAAACTTATGGAAGCTGTGGTCCCATTGCAAAAGAGAACCACCTCCCCAGCCTCCTTCCTGGGAGATACTAACTCAAAGCAAGTCAAAATTATCCCCACTGAGAAGACTCCTGCAGGCACATCTGCAAGGACAAAGGAAAAAGGCAAGTACAAACTTAATTATACCTATTAACTGGTAGCCCTCCCCTGTTGCTGTCCACAGCTGAGGATTCAGCACTTCTCATTGATACGTAGAATAACACAGTTTTCTCTCTAAATCTGGGTAGAATACAAGGTGCACAACACTAGCTGCACTGAAAGGGCAGTTCACTGTCAAACACTGGCCAGGAAACTGTAACTAACCATTACTGAACAGTCTTGCAACTATGAATTAAACAAATGTTAGAAGACTGCCAGGTGATTATGGTTCAGAAGATGCACTTTTGGACACATTAGTGAAAGAAGAGTTCATTCTACCTTTGCAAATCTAATCTGTGCATATGTCATCCCAGAGACAAGCCCTGCAAGGGGTGGACAGAGCACAGCTTCCTCTGGAATAGCTCTGGAACTGGTGCTGTCTGACACAGGACCCCATGGACCTGCAGGAAAAGGTAAATGAAGCCTATTTTCCTAGTTGTATTTAATGAAATATTCAGCTACCTCTATACTAAAAAGTAAGTCTATATTACATACAAAGATTGCAGTTATTCTAAGCCATTTAGACAGGAAGATATATATTGGTATTTGTAAGAACAGGAGGTGGAGTCATCTGCAAATTGTTTAACCAACAGTTTAACCTCTTCCACCCCTGTGCTGTCACTAACACTTACAAAAACTATTTATGATTAGGTTATAAGCACATTTCTCATATAGCAAAAGATCTAAAATTAGCTCAGTGAATGCTTCCCATTGCTTTTGTTTTTAGGCAGAAGTTTAATCACATCTTTGAGTTACTTTATTTTATAACTACCAGAAGCAATAAAAGGATCTTCTCCTGCTTGTCACTGACATCTTGCCAAAGTTTTGCCAGTCAGCCTTTTTTCTCACCATTTCTGATTCTGTTCCAACTCCTGCCCAGAGTTCACAGAGATCCCAAGAGATTTCAGACCTATCACTGATGCAAATTCACACTCATGGCCTGTCCCATCCATCTTGTTAGGCTTCCCACCAGAAAGAAGCAGTCCTGGAGCTGGAACAGAGCAGACATTAAGAATCAACCCAGCCTTCCACCAAACTGGAAAATTTGATAGAACATATCAGCTTTTAGAGTGTCCATGTCCATGTATGAACCTGTGGCTCATTCTTGGTGCATTAACATGACAGATCAAAGACCCAAGCAGGCACATGGGTGGAATCCCTGGATTGTAGAATGACATATTGGAAGGGACCTCAGGGTCCATCTGGTCCAACCTTGCTAGGTAAAAACATGGTTTAGATGAGAGAAATATGGTTTAGATGAGAAAATTAGTCAGTCTAGAGCTGCAGAAGGGAAGATTGGATTATTCATGGGACCAAGGAGGATGCACAGGGAACAGCAGCCTGCCCTCTCTCTCCCCCAATCCAACCACCAGCCCCTTCAAGTTCTTTCCCTGGAAAAGTCCCAAAAAAGACCCCTTGAAATTGTTTTTCTTGACATAAAACACACTCTTCTCTCAGACTTTAGGGATAATTCCCACAATATCAGTTCCTCCTGAGGGAGTGAAGCCACAGAGGCATGAAGATCAGGCCTTGGAAATGCCAAGACCTCAGCAGAACAATAACCATTACCACAGATGGCACCTGCATTTGGGATAAAGGCATCATAGCTCTAATCAAATTGCAGTTAAATGTGAATGTGATAATCCAAGGTGGTCTTCCCTGGTTTGTAATATCAGGAAACAACGCTCTTTGAAGTGAAAATCCAGAATCTTGCCTTTGAGAAAGCAACGCCCTCGCTGATTGTTCTTTGACAGCAGTCAGACTTTATCAGAATAATTTTTGAGAGCAGTCCATGAAGGAATCACGTACATCTTAGTCCCAGGACACGTTTCATGCTAGGTGGAAGGTATTTCAAATGAAAAAAATAATTGTTTCTTTCAGCATAGCATAATCATTGCTCAGCTGTCCCTGGGTGAGCACGAGAGGTTAGGACTCTGTCTTCTGAATTAGCCAGGACAGGAGCTACTGAATTCTGTACTATCTAGAAGAAAAAAAAAAACAAACTATGAAAGATTACAAAGGATTGCAAAGTATACTCAACGCAATCCAATTTGATTTGTAATTTGAATCTTTATCAGGATACCCTTTAGATATTTCCCTCCCCCCTCCCCCTTCTGCTGTCTTGCTTAGCAGTATTCTAACAGTCACAGCTCATGGGCTGGAGCAGTGATTTAGAAATAGTAAAATGTCGTATTTAAAGGTTTCTGATTGTTCTGAAAATACTTCTGTCATCTCAAGAGAGCCCCCCAACCAGTGAAAACATGATGTACCAAATAAGATGTTTTGCTTTACAGTATGTGAGCGATTAACCTTTCTGCAAGAGGGAGGAAATGGAAGAGGGAAGAAGGAGCTGCCCCAGCTAGGAGAAATGCTGTTCTGTCTAACTGAGAGATGCCCAGAGGAATTTGAGTCTTATGGTTGCTACTGTGGCCAAGAAGGAAGAGGTTATCCTACTGATGCACTGGACAGGTGTGGGCTCATCTATAACCTGCCATTACCTGTGGGTATTACTGGGGTGCCTGTGGGCCAGCAAAGATCAGCATGACTTCTGGTGGGCCTCGGATTGCTACAATAGTCAATACAATCAATAGCCCACACTTTGGAAAAAAATATATCCATTTAAATGCAAAAAACATTAAATACTCTAATGTCACTTAGAGATATTCTATTATTGCATCAATGTTTTGGATAGGACTTACTAATTCAATTAAAATAAGAAAGGAGAACAATGGGAAATAAGCAGAGCAGAAGGAAGAATATATCCAAAGAGATGAAGACAAGGCTTGCCATGAAACTTGGCTAAGACATGGTTTGGAAAGTGATTTATGCCTTACATCTTTGCCACTCTGTCCTTCAGAAGAGAGTGCAGCACTGCCTGAGCTGCAGGCAACAGCCCTGCCATGGCCAACTGTGTGTCACCACAGAATGGCTGATGGGAATTCTGGAGTAATGCAGAGAATACAACCAAAGTAAAGAAATCTACTTTGAACTGTTGTGTTTATAAATGAAAATCTCTGCTGTCTGGAAGTTCACAAGAGTTGGGACTGCATCAAGTCTAAGTGTAACACCTAATACTCACCAAGTACATGAGATGAAGGCCTGTCAAAGCTCTGGCTGTCAATATAATGTTTTCAGATTTTAATCCAACAATATTTGAACATTTGAAGATATTTCTTATAGAGTATTAGGTCATAGTTACAATTGCAATTATATGTTTTAGAAATAAACCTAAAACCAGCAAAAATTGACAGCATTGTTAAGCAAATTATACGAAAGGAGTAAGAAGGAAGTTGTGAAAATAGGAACAGGTATAGGCAGAGCAGGTAAAGGTTTGGGTTTTGTCAGTTTTTTTTTAATTCTTCCTTATTAGAAAAGGTTTTTCTAATATATGAAAACCAAAATTTCTCCGTTTCAATAAGAATGGAAAATAAAGAGATAAAATAATTTTGAGTACTCTGTGATGCAGGAAGACAAAGTATTTTTAAGTTATGTCTACTGTTTATTTCAGGTGCTGCTTCTCTCATCACTGTTGTATGGAACAAGTTAAGAAACTTGGATGTCATGCTGAAAGAAGTTCAAGATCTGAAGTCCTATGTTTCGATCATAAGCCAAAATGTAAGTTTGGGTTAGAGGAAATGTCCTGATGATGGTGCATGAAAGCACTACAGGCTGAAAGCCAACACACCTGTGAGCTGCTAAGTATGGAGACAGAAAAAATTGGCTTACAAATACTAGTAATGCTTAACTCTAAACCAAACTTTCTAGCTAGATGAGGTGAAGGTTATTACACATAAACCACTGTGTATGATATGAGCAGGTCAGGATGAGAGTATTATTCAGATATTTTACAACTGGAGACAGAAGTCAGTTGCTGGTGTCTTTACATTCACAAATTCACCTAAAGCCAGTCAGATCATCAGCTGCCCAGCACCCTGGGGTCAGGCTTATATTTAGATGACTAAAGGTGAACTTGAAGACTAAAATTCAAGGCAGATTTTAAAATTTTCTTTTCAAAAGCTTATCTACCCATGTCAAATTACACATTGACTATTTCTAACTGCTTTCAGCCATTAATCCTCAACCTTCATTTTTAAGGTATCGGTTGGAGCGTGTGTGAGAAACTCCTGTGTGCTTGTGCCAAGACAGCAGCCGAGTGCATGGCTTCTGCCTTCTTCAATGAAAGCCTGAAGTTTCCACACAGGCGGGAGTGCCAAGGGGAGAAACTATTATGTCAAAGAGACCCTTATGAGAAGCCTTCAGCTGGCACAGATATAGACACAGGGACTTCCAGCTCTGAGGAGAGCAGTGAGGAGGAAGGACCACTGAGGAGTGTATTAAGAAGAGGGAAGAGAGAGATGCATCTTCCCATTGGAAACTCCAGAGGTGCAGCATGAAGGCAAATCACCAACCACCACCACGTGCTTGAAAAACGACACAGAGCCTTTCCCAGTCAGACACTGCATAACTTACTCTTTCTTAGCACTCTACATGTTTCTAGCACTTTCCAGCACTCAAAACCATAGACTAGGCATTAAATGTTAGGTTGGGTAACACCTCACTGTAGTGAAGTTGGCACTACAGACCATTTGATTAGGTCAGATGTTACCTTAAATAATTATTTCACAGTGTTCTGTAAAATTGTATTTGATCTCTATGTAAAAACTGTTCTGATCAAAGACTGATTTTTGATCACTGTGTAGTTAGTTCAGACTGGATATTGCTGATGGTGGCTGAGTCTTTCAGGTTTTTAATTAAACCAATCTGCAACTACTCCAACTCCTCTTGCAGACATTTGTCCTTTACTGAGTGTAGCAGCAAACATGCAGAAGAAGCCCTAAGTAATTACATGAAAATGAGTTCCTTCTTCCCTTCCTGTCTAATTGCAGTTTTCAACCCATCAATCAGGTCATGTCAGGGAAAGTCACCTTCCTTGCCCCAGAGCTGTGTGCTCTGCACTGTTATCTCTAGTTTTGCACGTTTTCCAGGGAGTCTTGTCTGGGCTGCCACATCAATTCCAGTGAGTGCCAAGAAAACAGCTTTCTGCTGGTGGATACCATAGCTAAGCTCCTTCTGGGAGGGTGATGACCACCAACAGAACTGACCTCTTGAGCTGGCAGGGTGACAAAGTCCTTCCTGCGGGCCCTTCTGCACAAGCTGCTAATGCATGGTGCCCTGTTTGCCTGCTCTGTTGGCAGTGATCCCCAGGCTGATTTTTATGGATATGGGGTGGATGCAGTAGCTTTGGTGATGCCCAGGCCTCATCAGTGTCTTGAGAGAGCTGCAGGCTCCTGGTTGGTCTCTCTGCTGCTTTGGCATTTCCCTGGCTTAAAATAAAACCCTTGTACATCAAGATTTGTTGCTCCACTGAGGACCAGGCTGGCTCTCTAAGTTCAGAGAGGCATATTTGATGGATGGACTGTTTGGTGGATGAGGAATCACTTGGGTGGTGGGCTCAACATTCCGAGGGTGATCAGTGATAAGTGATGTTCCTCAGGGTCCATGTTTGGACCAGTACTGTTTAATAGCTTAATCAATGACAGTGGGATCAAGTGCACCCTCAGAAAGCTTACAGAAGACACCAAGTTGAGTGGTGTGGTTGACACACCTGAGGGACAGGATGTAACCCAGAGAGACCTGAACAAGCTTGGGAAGTGGGTCCATCTGAATCTCATAAGATTCAACAAGGCCATGTGCAAGGTCTTGCACCTGGGTCAGGGCAATCCCTAGCATCAATACAGGCTGGGGGATAAAGAGATTGAGAGCAGCCCTGTGGAGAGGGACTTGAGTGTACTGGTGAATGAAAAGCTGGGCATGAGCTGGCAATGCGGGCTCACAGCCCAGAAAGCCAACCATACCATGGGCTGCATCAAAAGAAATAAGGCCAACAAGTTGAAGGAGGTGATTCTGTCCTTCTACTCTGCTCTTGTGAGACCCCACCTGGAGTACTGTGTCCAGTTCTGGGGTTCTCAGCACAGGAAAGACATGGACCTGTTGGAGAGCATCCAGATGAGGGCCAGGAAGATGATCCAAGGGCTGGAGCACCTCTCCTGGGAAGACAGGCTGAGAAAGTTGGGGTTGTCCAGCCTGGAGAAGAGAAGGCTCTGAGGAAACCTCATAGCAACCCTTCACTACTTTATGGGGGCTGATATGAAAGATGGGGACTGACTTTTTAATAGGGGCTATTGCGATAGAACAAGGGGTGATGGTTTTAAACTAAAAGGGGAGATTCAGACTGGATATTAGGAAGAATTTTTTAATTATGAGGGTGGTGAAACATGGGAACAACTTGCCCTGATAAGTGGTAGGTGCCCCATCCATGGAAACATTCCAGGTCAGGTTGGACAGGGCTCTGAGTAACCTGATCTAGTTGCAGGGAGGTTGGACTAGAAGACTTTTAAAGGTCCCTTCCACCCCAAGTGATTTTATGATTCACTAACACGTATTTGAACAAAAAACATTGCAACAAACTTTACAGAGAGCACCAAAAGGTCTGGATTTCTTCTTTATAATCGTGTTCTACAGGGTTGAATTTTGTCACAAAAGTATTTCTTACAGATCAATGAATGTATATTAATTCTGAATCACAGAATTGTCAGAGTTGAAAGGAACCTCTAGAGATCATCTAGTCCAACTCCCCTGCTAAAGCAGGATCCCCTGGAACACATTCCACAGGACTGCATCCAGGCTGGTTTAGAATATCTCCAAAGATGGAGACTCCACAGTCTCACTGGGCAGCCTGTCCCAGTGCTTTGTCACCCTCACTGTAAAGATATTTTCCCTCATATTTAAATGGAACTTCCTTTGTTCCAGCTTGTGCCCATTGCTCCTCAGATACCTCAGACATCAGACAGACATACAAGTTTTATTAATAATCCCATATTTCACTGTGCTCAAAGGAATCCATCACTGCAAACAGTGCAATAATTCTGCAACAAGGATCCCAGGTGCTGATTCTGGACACAGAAACACTACCCATGTTCTTCCAGATCATGAAGCAGTTAATGAAATCATATAATTCCATCTCCTTCTGCAAACTGAACATTGTGAGAACAACAGGTCAAAGCACCCGTGAATGTTCTCAGATGAACAGTGAATATTTTATAAACCTCTGGCTGGTGGTATTCCCTGAGCTTGGCAAGAGATGTTAAGAATAACAAGAAGGGCTTCTACAAGTACCTAAACCAGAAAAGGAAGGTTAAAGAAAGCGTAACCCCTGATGAGCCACAATGGTGAAATGGCAACAACAGATGAGGAGAAGGCTGAGGTTCTCAACAATTTTTTGCCTCAGTCTTCACTAGCAGCCCCTCTCCTCACAACTCTCATGTTGATGGCCCACAAGATGCAGACCAGAGAGACAAAGTCCCCCGCACTGTAAGTGAAGATAAAGTTCATGACCATCTGAGGAACCTGAAGATATACAAGTCCATGGGACCTGATGAGATACATTCCAGAGTCCTGAAGGAATTGGCAAATGCAGTTGCCAAACCACTGTCTAAGATATTTGAGAAGTCATAGCAACCAGGTGAAGTCCCTGGTGATTAGAAGAAAGCACATGATGCTATGCCCATATTTTAAAAATGTAGAAAGGAGGAGCCTGGGAATTACCGACCTACCAGCCGCACCTCTGTGCCTGGGAAGATCATGGAACAGATCCTCCTAGAAAACATGCTAAAGTACATGGAGGACCAGGAGGTGATCCAGGACAGCCAGCACAGCTTTACCAAGGGCATATCTTGCCTGACCAACCCAGTAGCTTTCTACAAAGAAGTGACTACATCAGTCGACCAGGGAAAAGCAGTGGATGTCATCTATCTAGATTTCTGCAAGGCCTTTGACACAGTCCCCCACAACATCCTTCTCTTTAAATTGGAGAGATATGGGTTTGATGGGTGGACTGTTCATTGGATAAGGAACTGGCTGGATGGTGGTGTCCAGAGGGTAGTGGTCAACAGATCTAAGTCCGGATGGAAAACAGTGACAAGTGGTGTCCCTCAGAGGTCAGTGCTGGGCCCAGTGTTGTTTAATATCTTCATTAACGATATTGACAGAGGCACTGAGAGCACCCTCAGCAAGTTTGGTGCTGGCACCAAGCTGGGTGGTGCGGTCGATATGCCAGAGGGACGGGATGCCATCTAGAGGGACGTGGACAAGCTAGAGAAGTGGACCCAGGTGAACCTCAAGAGGTTCAACAATGCCAAGTGCAGAGTCCTGAACCTGGGCCAAGGTAACCCAAGATATGAATACAGGCTGGGGGAGGTCACACTTGAGAGCAGCCCCGTGGAAAAGGACCTGGGGGTACTAGTGGATCAAAAGCTGGACATGAGCCACCAACATGCAGTTGCACCCCAGAAAACCAACTACATCCTGGGCTGTATTAAAAGAACTGTGGCCAGCAGATCAAGAGAGGTGATTCTGCCCCTCTACTCTGCCCTGGTGAGACCTCACCTAGAATACTGTGTCCAGCTTTGGTGATCCCAGCACAAGATGTGGACCTGTTGGAACGTGTCCAGAGAAGGGCCACAAAAATGATCCAAGGGCTGGAGCACCTCTCTGATGAGGACAGGCTGAGGGAGTTGGGGCTGTTCAGCCTGAAGAAGAGAAGGCTCCAGGGGGACCTCATAATGGCCTTCCAATACCTGAAGGGGCTACAGGAAAGCTGGGGAGGGTCTTTTTACAGGGACTTACAGTGAGAGGATGAAGGGTAATGGTTTTGAACTGAAAGAAGAGAGTTTTAGGTTAGAGATCAGGCATAAATTCTTCAGTGGTGAGACACTGGAACAAGTTGCCCAGGGAGGCTGTGGATGCCCTGTCCCTGGAGGTGTTCAAGGCCAGGTTGGATGGGGCTTGGAGCAACCTGACCTAGTGGGAGGTGTCCCTGCCCATGCAGGGGAGTTGGAACCTGATGATCTTTAAGGTCCCTTCCAACTAAAAAAATTCTGTGATTCTCTCTTCCAGTTTCTTTCCTACACTAAAATTGCAAAGAATTAGAACAGTGCAGAAAAGAGATAAAAATACCAAAACCCCCCAGCAAAATAATAAACAAACCCAAGGTATTTAGCCACATGAATCCCACTGCCTGCAGTGGCTACACCATTAGCACTAGAGAATAAAATAGGAGCATGTAAAGACTATAAGAGACTTACTTCTGTAAGTGAAGGCAGAGCATAGCTAAATTGTGTGAGAAATTCTATCTGCAGACAAAATTTTAATTAGCTTTGATTCTCCCTCCCCTGCTCCCCCTTAATGCTGTACAGAAAGAGGGCATTTCAGTACTTAAGCAAAATGCTAAAAATATGCAAAACACCCATTTCTGTGCAGTGCTGAGGACAAGATCTGCATGAAGCTGTTTTGTTTACCTGTTTCAGAATCTTTTATTAACCTTTTATCAAAGTGATGAAAAACTATTCTATATTTCACAGCATTAATAAATAAAATTGAAAAAGGTCAGATAGCTAATTAGCTGAAATGGGAAACACTGGCCTTTAAACAAGTGAATTAATGCACTGCTGCTTAATAATAACACAAGCTCATTTCTCTGATTAAAGATGCAGTCCTGCTGCTCTGAAGTCTGCATTTAAAAAATACCCAAGATAAAAAAAAATAAAAAATCCCTTTCTGCCAATTATTAGAAACCAGTATTACCTTCCTGGCTATCCAAGTAACACATTCACTCAGAGATAGGCTGAATGTTCTGACTGCAGAAATCCAGATGGATCATTTGAATCAATCAAGTAAAAAAGAAACTACAAAATAAATAAGTTGTTATTCAGGCAATGTTGTAATTGTTTTCTTCAGGATTTTTTTCCTTCTTATTTCAGGAAGAATTTAACTCCAGAGTTGCTCTGTAGAGTAATTACTACCATATATATTATGCTGATAAAGAGAAGTCTTAAATAATCTAGTTATGATTAGCTAGATTTATTCACTCTCACAGATCAGTGCTAAAGTAATAAAACAATTATAAGCAGATCAAGATGAGACATTGAGCATAGCTGCTTTTTTTTTTTTTCTCATACTAACTTCACACTGTATTTTCCAAAGAATTGGGTCATAGTTGGCCAAAACCTAGTGGTTTCCCTAAAGTGAACAACTAATCTTCTAATTAGTAAACTAAAAAGATTTCCTACTTCATTAGATATCGATTCACTTATTTTAACTTTTTAAGCACTTATTCTTTGCCTGTAAGTTGATAAAAATGTAAAGATTTTGGAAAATGTTTTCATACACAACTTGACATAATTTAGGAAGACATGAACTCCTCTGAAATTCAGCACTGTTGAAGTGTAGTGGTCATCTTGATCACAGTATCATTACAACTGTTAGCAGCTAATGAGTTACTTCTTTCAAATAAAGGTAACACTGTGAAGTAGCAAAACCTTCCAGACAGGAAGTTCCCCAGTACCCAGAAAGTAGCTCTTAACAGATGACCTTTGTTTCACCTTGCGGCTGCAGCAGCAGCCACTTTTATCCCTTGTCCAGTCTCATGTAGGGTGACAGAATCTCTTACTCAACTCTACACCTTCTCTTTAGATATGATCAAATAATCTCTTAAACCTGGCTACTTCTTTTGCCCTGGGATGTTTTGAGGTACTCGTCATCAAAATCCTGCTCAGACCAGCCCGAGCAAGCAAAAAGGTCGATGACCACATGTATTAATAGCAGGTTCTGAGATCCATGCTCAGTCATAGATTGTACTGTACAAAGATGACGCTTACCCTCTAAAATTTCCTAAATACACACAAAGTTTTAACATCTGCAAAAACTGGGAACAGAGCAAAGGAGTAAAGGAAAAAGAGCAGAGAAAAAAAAATACAACTATAACCCTCTGTATATTAGGACATACCTTGTATGAGCTAGAAACGGTTCAAAATTCATCAAAATAGAAAAAAAGAATTGCTCTTCCTGCTAATCTCAGGGTTTACTGTGAAAACCATTTAAATAAATTAATGCACCCAAAAAACCCAGTAATAAACAACAGTATAATACTTAACCTCATCAGATGGCACTACTGCTTGAAAAACACTACCTGTGGGTTAGCTGTATAAAGATTTTCACACACAATGACAATGTCATTCCTTTAAATTGATACAACAAATACAATATGCTTTCGCAGCCAGGCAGGTAGGTCTGAAAAGTACAACTTACTTACCTTCCTGAAGCTTGTTTGCTATTAGGAAACAATTTTTGTATTGTTGTATTCTCAGCTTCTGGCAGTCTTGGCAATAGCAATGCTTTAATCACAATAAAACCCCCAGTAGTAGTTTAAAAATGCTGCAATGCTTTAAAGTTTTGGGGAAAAAAGTGTGTCAAATATTGTAGATGCCAAAAAATTAAGTCATCGACATTTTAACTGTGAGCAATAAAAATTAACTGACACTTTATAAAAGATTAATTTTAAATTTTGGTTTATTTTATTGCTTAAATATAGATTGCACAGTGTATCCTTACATTTATTGGAACTGGTTCATTACGTACAGTAACCAGAATATATGACCATCAGAACAACAGACACATAGTGCTATTCTCACTTGGAACAACAGGCTATTCCTATCTTTTTAAATTAACAAGGATTTAATTTATCTTAAAGTGACCCACTACCAAAACAATATATTTTTTTCAAAATGACAAAATGGGAAAGAGAACCCAAAACAAAAGCTGAAATATGTTTAAACAGCTGGATACCAATTTATAAACATTGTCACAGCACTCAATGTGTTGCAGATAACACAGGGCCAGTGGCCATAAGGAGCTTTGAAGTTCTGCAACTTGTCTCAAGAACATAAAGAGGTAAGGGAAACAGAGCAGCTTTATACTATACAACAGTATTCTTAATTAATTTGGTTTCTTTCATTAGCTACATATTACAACAGCTACCAGAACAATATGTTTTACAGTCACTCCCATAACCCAGCTGTCTAGAAAGGCCTGAGTGAACCAATTATCAACTTACAGACTCCCTGAATTTCCAGAAAGGAAGAAATTAAATATTATGTGAACATTCAAGCTCTTCATTCCCTGCACAATACCTGCACAACACTTGCGTTTGCCAAATGAAGTTCATTTCAACATTTCAAATGTGGAAACCCACCATTAGCATAAATGAAAAGTACTTCATAAACAGAACAGAAAATGAAATGCCGAGTCTAGGTATTTTCACATGCAGCATTCATGCAACAGAATCCAATCACAGAAACAATCCTGTATTTACAGCACAGTCTCCATACTGCAAGAGTGCAAACAGAAGTACATTCTTGATTTCTTAGACTCTGTATTTTATTTTTGTACAAAAGTGCACAGTGTTATTTTAAAAAAAAAAAGACAGAGTGGGTGTTTTACATTGTATCCTTAGGTTAGATTTACTGGTTTAAAAAAATTACACTCTTTATATAGGCCAAAAAACTATGATGTCTTACCTTAAAAAAAACAAATAGTGAAAACTAAAAGCTAGAGTCCTATTTATGTGTAGGCTGTGGTCTGATCAGGCTGATACGCTGCAGCAGTAAAAATCACAACGGAATGCTGTAGATAAGGGGCTGTTTCGTCATCCACTAACAGCTGTGATTGCACTGTTAAACTGAAAAGAAGGTCTCAATTACCTTTTGAGTTTTGAGAATGCTTTCTGAAAGTCTCAGCACGTTATCTCATAGGTTTAAGTAGCTGACATTTCTCTGTTGTTAAGTCACATCAGGCTTTTAAAAGTAGACCAGCGGATTACTGGTCTACCATCCAAAAATTTAAAATCCGTTTCACAGTCAATTTTCAAATGCTCAAAACACCAAATTAGCTGTCCTGATAACCACTCAGATCTTAATGCAATCATAGATTAATTTAGGTTGGGATTTCAAAAGGTCACCTAAACCAAGCTCCTGCTCAAAGCAGAGCTAAGTGAAGCTAGATCACTTTGTTCATGTCCTGATGACTGTCTAAACTGCTGGTTAACTTAAACACCTTATATTTATTACAGATATGTGAGAACATTCATTGATACTTCTGCTGCTTCAGTCAGATTCAGTGAGATTAAGGAACTCCAAATACTGTTCATTGCATCAACAAAAGCTGTTTCTAATTTTTGCCTGCAGAATTTAGTGAGTCATAAAGCCTTGACAATTATCATCAAAAGCTCAGTGATTTACAGTATCACTTTTACTTTATTTACATTTCAGTAGTATACTCAGATACATAAACCTATGAAATTTACCACATTTTTCTTCTTTCTAGAAAGGTTTCAGAAATGAAACAAAACAAACACAGAGATGCATCTCTAAAAATGCTTTTGCTTGAAAACACATGTAATGAATTCTTGGTCTTTAAATGGTTTCATCTAGTTTTCCTTCAATTTCTAAAATATCATTAAAAAGCAGTAATAAACTACAGAGAAATACCTCATAGAATATATCTGTAATTTCTGTACTTATTATTTAAAATGCCCTCAGTTTATTTTCTGCTATACTAAATATATCTCTCACGTATTTATACTAAAGCAGACAGTAAAATACTACTGCATTTTCTAAGGTACAGTCTGTAAACCATACACCTTAAGACATGAAAAATATTGCACAGTTCAGTGCTTCAAGAGGAGATTTCTCCTCTCTTACGCAAAGCAGATAACTTTTAGCAAGAAATGCAGGACATATACTGGGTGTATATATCTAAAAAGCATGTTATGTGATGCATGAGAAAATACTTAACAAGTGTCCATTCATTAATTTACTGTACTTGAACACATGTAAGGTATTGTTGGTTTTTTTTCCATATAATCCAGAATGAACAATCTGGCTACTTGTGATAGCATGAACAAAAGGGAGCCAAGGTAGTGCTCCACTGGTTACATTTTTTGAGATAAAGCAAGCCAAAAGCATTCTGATTAGACATATCATTGAGGTGGAGAGGAGAACACAACAACAACCACCTACTGAACAAACAAAAAAGCTTTAATAGGTCTTCAGTTACAATGTCTCAAATTAAAGGTATTTACAGATATAAAAATTCCTACTGTGACCGAAATATTCATTTATATGGCAAGGTAAGCTTTAAATCTGGCTTCTACATGCAATCAAACATGAAAATGAAGGAATATGACACACGGAAAACCTAATTTCACATATATTACAGAAGAAAACAACTCAGAACAGACTCATAATTTTGGCTAGAGTAATCTGTATTTGGCTCATATTCATCATTATTTAAAAGTTATTTTAGATGAAATAAACAATAAAATTTGAAAACTCATCTTGTTCTTTCTATTGTATTCTATTCTAAATAATGTCCAGCAGACTTCAGAAGACACTTAATACACACAAAGATCTGGAAACTTCATCTCATAGACTGGAACAGATTGGTAATGAGCATGTCCAGCAGTAATGGTCATCGTTCCTGAGGGGCTGGGTGGAGGGCTGTGTGAGAAGAACAATCAATATATAGGATTCATAATGACACAGATTGCTTTATTTTATATAACTTTTATACATTAATAGCTGAGAAAAAACAGTAAGCTACCCATCCTCAACCATCAGTATTTAATTCCTGAAATTCTAATTAAATTATCATGCTTCAGGTTTCTTTTGTACTGTGGTCTAAATCATCAGCTTCACTCATTTTACAAAACTATGAAAATTAAGTTTATTACTGACAAATACTATTTGTACTGCACAATAAATGTGCACAAAACTGTAATAATGTAATGCGTTTTTTTCACTGTTCAATATCTAATTACTTTTTCAAACAGATACATCAATGGGAAAACAACAACATTCTTCAGTACTACTGACAAACTTAGAAATAATATAAGAATAGAAGCATAGTATGACAACATTTCTGGGTACTCTCCACTCTTTAAAATATTCAAAATAATAACAAAAAAATCAAACTGATTGTTTTAAATGAAGACTGCTGTTTTTCAGTCTACTGGTTTTAGCTGGGATAGAGTTAATTTTCTTCATAGTAGCTTGTATGGGGCTATGCTTTTTATTTCTGCTGTAAACAGTGCTGATGACACAGGAATGTTTTCATTAGTGCTGAGCAGAGCTTACACAGCATCAAGGCCTTTTCGGGCTCAAACCAGGGCAGCTTCTCACCCCACCCCACCAGTGAGTAGGCTGGGGGTGTACAAGAAGCTGGGAAGGGACACAGCTAGGACAGCTGACCCCAAATGACCAAATGGATATTCCATACCATACGATGTCATGCTCAGCAGTAACAGCTTTAGGGAAGAAGGAGGAGGAAGGGGGGGACATTTGGAATTATGGACTTTGTCTTCCCAAGTAACTGTTACTCATGATGGAGCTCTGATCTCCTGGAGCTGGCTGAACACCTGACTGATAATGGGAAGTTGTTAATGAATTCCTTGTCTTGCTTTGCTTGCGTGAGTGGCTTTTGCTTTAGCTGTTAAATTGTCTTTATCTCAACTCATGGGTTTTGTCAGTTTTACCCTTCCCATTATCCTTCTCACCCTACTAGCAGCTGTGTGGGGCGTAAATACCTACCACAGGTAAACCACAACATTCAGTTAAGTCAATTACTTTCTGCCTTTTACATGTAATGGTTGGACTTGATATATTACAGGTCTTATCCAGCCTTCATGATTCTGTGTTTCCATATATATAAGAACTTAATGACATAACCACCTGAAAGTAGTGATAATTGCTTTGTAACTCATTTTTCATTCATCATATCCCTCCTGCATAAAGTCTTACCGAATGGTGAGCTCCAGTATCTGTGCAAGTCTATCATGAAGCAAGTTTGCCTAGGAAAAAAAAATAAAATTCCATTATTAACTACTGAGTGTGTTTCACATCATTACATGGCCAACATAGGCAGCACTTCCAATCTTCATTTCTTTTCTGCCTGCTGTAAGGATTCTGAGCACTAAAGAGAAATGTGAGGTTGAGCGAGCCCATCTTGGAGTGCATGGCATTATACAGCAAATTTGACTGTTGCAGACAGAAGTTTCACAAACCTGAAATACATTTAGTTAATCAAAACATATAATGGGGTAAATATTGCTCCAGTTCTCTGAAGATGAAATGTGAATGGAGCGTGAATCTAGATTTCAAAGATAGTAAGGAAAACATTAAGATGAAGAGTGTATGAGATTTCCATTCCTTTTCAAATGGTCTAGCAACAATCAAAACCACACTTTAAATAATTGAATTTGCCGACATTAATAATAGTAAAGATAAAAGCTGAAGATAAAGAACTGAACCTCTTCAGACATAAGAGAAGCAGTGACACGATACCATAAATCACCCTCAGCCAGCACATCTCCATTAATGCTTATGCTAGGATCTTTAATGTTGCAAAACGTTGTTCAGAAACTCACTTTGGTTTCACATTGTGCTGCAATTTCCTCAAATGGTGCTTTTTGGAACTTTTCAATCACAAGGCGCCTTTTTTCTTTTTCTTGTTCTTCAAGTCCGTTGTTATCTTAAAAAAACAAGAACAGGACATGTGTAAACTTTGCCTATGAAGTGTAAGTGATATAAACCTTCAAATGAAGTTGGTGAAAAACTGGACCAAGTTACCCAGAGAGGTGGTAGCTGCGCCATCTCTGGAAACATTCAAGGTCAGGTTGGACAAGGCTCTGAGCAACCTGATCTAGTTGAAGTTGTCCCTTCTCAACAGGGGTAGGTTGGACTACATGACCTTCCAAAATCAAACTATTCTATGATTTTATGTGCACTATAGAGGCAAAACCCTACTGTATTTACGGTGATGAAACCATACTCAAGTGAGCTGTGTTCCGTCATTGACTCTAATGCAAAATGCAGATACAATTTCAGGGAGCTGGTCTGAGGACCTCAGTTTTGCCCCTTTCTTGTTATGTGCTTCATTATGAGTACATCCAAAGTTTCTTTTGTTTTATTATCTAGACTCAAGACTGCACTTCACTCATCGCACACTGAATGCACTGAAGACCTGAAAAATCTTAGTATGTAAAAATTAGGTGCTTTATAATGAATCACTCAAATTCTAAAATCTCATGTTATTTATAGCTTGCTCTGTAAGGGCAAATTTAACAGATGACAGGCATATCTAGATACTGACCATTCAGTCACATTAGCCTCAGGAAATGGATTCACTACAATTATCAAGATACCACATTCCAGAAATTTAGAAATAAATAACTGAAGATTTAAATAAATTTACTAGTTGAAAAAAACCCACAAATGTAGTATTTTAATCATGCTACTCTGGCAACACCTTTTTCTCTAGCAATTCCACAGCAACCTAGAACCATGCTGCATAAACTCAATTGTAATGTATCTTACCAATTGCTTTCTTCAAAGCTTCAAAGGTGATTTCTTCAGTGTTGTCAACCTAAACACAAAGAAACAAAAGCCCTTAAACCTCACATAAAACAAGATTCTAAAAAATAAGGAATGTGACAAAGACAGAAGGCCAAAATGGCCACAGAACTTTTCTGCATTGCAAGTTTTTAGTGGCTTTATCCGGAGCTCCTACAAAAGCCAACAGATCACTAACTCACATTTTTAAGCCACTGCAATTAGTAAGGAATTTTTTATCAAATAAGATCAAGGAAATACTTCCAAATTTTGCTCAAGATGCTCTATGGCAACGATACTGTAGAAAAGGACTTCCATTTCAGCAGATCACTCCTTTGGATCAGGAATATGCCATGGTATTTTCATACTGCTTACCCTTGGTACTGGTTCTTAGGCAGCTGTTGTGAATAACAGCAACTGCTTCCTGAGATTAGCTGAGTTACCAGTGATGTGATTTTAAAGCAAGAGATTATAGTGGATGCTTGAGTGGAAAATGGTTATTGCTTTAGGGTAACTTCATCCCCGTATGAGTTCCAAATAATTTGGTGCTTATGTCAGAAACATTGGAGCTAAAGGGCTCTTCATAACCAGCGATGTCTGATGCACTGAGAAAATTTACTCATTTATCACTATGAATATCCATTTGCTGCTGCAGATGTAATTCATTAGGAACTGCTTGGGGCTGCAAAATTACCAAAGACACATGACCATTTTTTTTAAGAGCTCCAGCTCATGGATCTTTGTGTTTCAAGTCTTTATAGACCTAGAGTTTCTGTATCAGGAAGCATATTTACAGTGAAACCACTGTGATAACACTAGGGGAGAATGTTTAGAGGGTAGCACAATATTTATCTGAATGTAACATGGTTTCTTGGCTTGACTGCCTTATTTTAATCCTTCTAAACTAACTACTAATCCTTCTAAACTAACTACGTGTAAACAGGTAGCACTTTTATTTTTCCTTTTAACTATTTAGAATGGTCTAAAATGATTGAAGATAAAATTAATCTTAAGATCTGTAAGGCAGCACAGTTATTTCTCCCAATTCAAAAGACTAAATTATTTCAATTTTTTCATTGATCGACTTGACCTACTGTAAATGGAAAAGCAAGAAAAAGAAGCTGTTTCCTTTTAACATCAGTGCTATTTTATTACAGATGGAGCTGTGATATTTTATTAACAGACTTTACTACATTAGTAATCTAGTCTCTACCTCTGAATATATATATAGATTAATATATAAACAGCAAAGTTTCCTTTATGTCAAATATTGGTGCATATGGCTAGAGAGAACAGCTTTGAAATAATCACCTTTTATATGGTTCATATATGGCAAATACCACTTGTTTATGGCAGCGTTTTAGATTTCTAATTAACATTCACACTAGTTGCTGGTACTAGCCAGCATTATATTCAATTATTAATATCACAGAAGCACTAGCTGTTTTTACCAGTGCTTTCATCTTATAAATTGAGGTAACTAGGGAATAAACAGTCCTCCTGAACAGGATTCACTAACAGACTTGCCACAACAGAACACTTTGATTGTACTGATAGAAGAACTGCATTCATATTGTATACATTACTAGATATTCTATGGATAAACAGTCTTTTGCCTGAGACAGTGTAGAAATGATAACATAATTAATTTTAAAAGTTCCATGAATCAAGTAGTTTATCCTCTCAATCATAAAGCCTTTTGCTCCTTTTTCTTTTTTCAGTTTGACTCTGCTGACAGTTATGAACTATGTTGTATTTACTATCCTATATAGCTAGAGAACCAGATTTAATATCCTCATGGACTTTATTTTCCTCCTCTTGAGCTACATCCAGTGTATCATATTACACTGCACACAGCAAAAAAAAAGGCATTATGAGGAAAGAAGAAGTAGAAAAATTAAAGTACCAGTACTGAAGGGACAAACTGCCCAGGAAGGTGGCTGAGTCACCACTCCTGGGGTACTTAGAGACAAAGACTTGGTGCTGAGGGACATGAGCTAGTGGTGGACTTGGCAGTGTGCTACATTAACAGTTGGACTTGATGACCTTAAGGGTCTTTTTCAACGTAAATGATTCTGTAATTCATGCAAGTTTTTCATACGTTTATGATTTATTTAGGTGTCAAGGTCAGTAAACTGGAAAATACTGTTTTTACCTTTGCATTGTAAATAAACATCAAGCAACTAAAGGAGGAATACTTTATGTGCTTCTGATTATTTTTTTTCTTGAGAGATAAACAGTAATTTATTATCCAAGACACTGTACCATACTAAATTGAGAACTCATACAAGGACTTTGATCTATCTACAACTGCTATATCCTCTTCAGAAACATCTATATATCAATGCTTAACCTAACATCAGCATAATAATTTGAAATATGAAATAGAAACTCCTGATTTAATTCTGCTTTAAAGAGAGATTTTAAGCACATGTAATACATGGTTTTAAAAAAGGATTCTGATGTCAATCATCCCCATTACAATTATGAGCATTTATTTAAAATGCTAAAAATAATACTAATAAATACTAAAAATACTAAAAGCTAAAAATTGTGATAATTTGGCTTATTTTTAAAAGCCTTCATTCTTCTTTCTCCAAAATTTTTATCTAGTTTATCTATCCTTGCTAATGGACAATACCAAGAAGTAAACACAGAATGTAATCTGAAGTATCATCAGCACGAAGCAGGGACTATAACAATGTCAAACATAAATCACTTCTGTCAGTAAGTTATAAAATGAGGCTTGATCTTTTACAATAGCTTAATACTGCATTTGTAACTAGCATTCAGCTTGACCTTTCACACATATTGTTTTGTGTCCCTAGCCAGTTTGTGCTTTAAGATGCTAAAGTTAGAATTTATTTGCAGTGCAAAAGCCTTAACTTGAACAGCTAAACTCCACTGCAGCCAGCAGAAATCTGGTTAATAAAAATCTTGAACCTTGAAAAAGATTCAGTAGAAATGAAAATTTATTTTAAGAAATACTTCAGATGAAGTGTCTGAAGATGTAGGATAATTATAACGCAGCCTTCCTAAGGGATAATTAGCATCAGCTCCTGTACCCTACAAATGAACTTTTTGTGGCTACATTATCTTGCCCAGGTCTTTTAAGACACTGTGCTAAACTGTTCTGTTAGCCTTTACAGGCCTATCTCAAAGTCAGCAGGTCTTCCATTAGTCTTTTATCTGTCAGTCCCATGCGGATGAACAAGACTCCCAAATACTTCAAACGATGCAGAAATATAGATGCAGGAATTTTATTTGCTCCCTCAAAAGTCAAATACATATTTTTTAGAATATTTACTCATAAAATATTAGCTGTCTGGCATATATATGTGTTCTACTCCATATTCTGCAGCACTATCAGTAAAAACTATAGTCACAAAATACTTTTCATTTTTATACAGCAAGATCGGTATCAGTGCCTTTACAACACATTTCTACAAATACAGGAATCACTAAAAAAAAAAATAAATCTAAACTTGAAAACATTTAACATTGTTTGAACAATTAGATATTAGACTTTCTGGGAGAAGTTAATTTGTATTCTGAACCCTGTAAAGATGCTGCTTTAAAGTATCCCGTGATTTTCCTACCTTATCCTCTGTGTTGTTGCCAGGCAGAATATCCACCTGAATAGACACTGTGTCCACAATGCTCTTCCTCCTGGAGAGTCTGTCTTCATCTAGAAGAAAAACAACTTATCTCATTCCTTGTCTAACAGTTGAAATACGACCAGATTTCTACATATCAGGTGAAGATTTGTTTTTATATTCCTATTTAACACAAGATCATCTATTTTATCATCTGGATTGTTGTGAAAAATGACCAGTTACTGCTCTAAATTATTAAATATGAAGGGAAAATAACCTTTTCATTGTTCCTTCCCCCTCTCAGCCCAGATCTTGCCAGCTTTCCTGTGAAAGCCCAGAATTAAAAAAAGCGAGATGAGACCTTATTTGAATGTATAATAAATAACATAGTACATGATGACACATTGCTGCAGAGTTATTTACAAAAGCCTGAACTTATTTTTCTTTTGGTCCTGCAATTGAAATATTAAGGTCTTAATTTGAAGATATTCTGAAACTCACTTACAAACCCATGAGTTAAAAGATCACATTTTAGATTTTATCAGAGATCAAGGCATTTGGACGTGGACATTATAATTTGATGACTTGCACTGCACATAGCTTGAAGCACCTGCAGGTACTTGGAGAATGACTAAAACTCCCCCATCACAACGCAATTTATGCTGGTTCCTCCCCAACCTTTGTTTGAATCACTTCTAGCAAAATATTGAGCATGAACAAACAGAATTCATTCCAGCAGAGCTGAACATACTCAGCTTTTAAGAGTCTGGAAATAACTTTCAGAAGTCATATATATGAAATGCCTCTTTAAGATCAAGAGACAGTGAAAGAACAAGACTAGTGCAAAACACCTGAATTCTAGCTATCTCTGCCAAGTTCTCAGAGCCCCTGAGCATTTTAAGTGGCATTTTGAAGGATTTACTTAATTTCTATTCCCAGCTGGCAGGCTCACTGGCACATGATGCAGTACATAAGAGTCTGAGGAAAGCACCTTAACTCTCAAGAGTTAGAACAAGACAAAACTGCATCTTTGCTGCCATCTTGCTGCTCTTTCTATAATTGACATGCAAATACCAGAAGATACATTTTTGGGACTACTTTGGGTAGGATTCATTTTTTAAATGCATGCCTTACTATACTTGCCTTATAAAAATGTCCATTCTTCTCCAATTTCAAGGGTAAAACATTGTGAAAAGAGGAACTTTTTCTGTTACATGACATAAATCTCATCTCGATGCTCACAAAGGAGCTCAGATGCATGAGGGTAGTGGTGGAGCCCCAATACCCAGTGTCCCAGCCTCTGCCAGGGTTATCCCAGGAGTCTTGGCCCCATGGTCCAGGAGTGGCATCTATCCCATGGGGTGATGGAAGCAGCTCTCTGGGTCACCACACTGATCAAGGCAGGGTCAGTGCCTGGGGTAGGGGACACATCATGGGATGTAGGAAAACAACATCTTAGGATTGCACAATGTTTAGTATGGTATGTTTAGGAGAGGTAACTGGGGACAAGGAGGACTGAGATGGTTTGGGGAGAAGCAAGCAAGGAAAACAGACAGATAAATGGATAAATGCATCAGTCCCATGTAAACTGGCTGTTGATCAGTGTGTGCATCTGGCCATGCCCTGAGCCTCATTAGTGCAGCCTGCCATGTCTTCTGATTAAGTCTCACTTCTTTTCCTGGATGCCTGACTGCTCTTTGTGCAGGTGTGTGCATGGGGGTCTGAGCCCAGCAACTGGAGTCAGGCCACAGTCAGAGGGTCTGTGTCTGGAGCGAGGGCACGCAGCACCCCTGCATGGTAATGAGGGAATATCAAGCTGGATCAGCAGGTGAGTAGATCAAATGGCCTGGAATCTGGGCATGCCCATATATGTCCATCCCTCTCTGTGTCTGAGGGGAATGCACCTGAGGGACCAGGAGGCCCAGGTCAACTGTTAGAAAGATCATGGAACATGAGGGGGTGACTGAGACAGACGTGTGTACCCATGTGTGCATTACTGTGCACAAGAGGGATCTGCACCAGCAACAGGACCAGAGCTGTGGGCCTTTGGGAATCACATGTCCAGGTGCCAGTGACAGGGGAGGCAGGGACTCAGGAGACAGCTGGGGGGGTGACAGTGTCAAAGCCCAGCTACTGCTGGGATGCACACAGAACATATGCACATATATATGTCCCACTAATGCACAGCCAGCAAGTAAGATGAACCATCATTCTGTGAGCAGCTGAGATTCTTCCCACTTTCTACTAAATTCTAGTAAGGTTGCTCAAAGAGGTAATTAGTACTATCACAAAATGATACCTATAGTCCTACTGCCTGCTTCGGAAAAGCAAACAGGAAGCTAACATACTGCAGAGTTCCAAATCAAGAGTAAATGCAAAGGCAAACCTTGCAGCAGCTAACATTGCTACAGGTCTATCAAGGAGATTAAAAAAAAATAAAGGCAAAAAGCAGAAGGAAACACTAAGTACAACACAATTTCTGACCTAAAGGTCTAAAGGCCTTCTAAAAGCATGTATTTTTGACTGTGCCATCCTATACAGACACACCACAAGGAGCAGAAGAGCAGGGTGACCTATAACACATTTTTACCTTTTAACCTGTGTCTGCATTTATGAGGTTTTTTGCCTGATGAAAATAGAGCTAAATTAAAAAAAAATATCCATGTATAGACAAAAAAATACTAAATGTATATTTAAATTATCAGTTTCTCCCAAATAAGGAAGAGAACAAGGCATCAAAAGTTGCAAATTAATGTCTTTCCAACTGATAAGAAATACCAAAACCTGAAACTAAGGATTAGGACTTTTTGTCTATAACCCACTGTTAAAGCATTAAAACACTGATATTCAGAAATACTAGAAATAATTAGGACAAAATCCTTACTGTTTTTTTGGGTTCAACCATAATCTTCACAAGAATATACCAAAAAATTATTCATCTTTAAAATTAATAACATACTTTAAAACACTATATTCTAGCTTTATAATACAATAGTACAAATTAAACATTTCATTGAAGTAAAAAATAAAAAGTTTCAGAATTCCAAAATATTCACTTTGGTTCTGATTTAGTTAAATGAAACCTTGGAAGCTTAAATATCCCACAAGACGAGAGATTAATAATCCTCTGGTAACAGAGATGGAACCAGTTTTGGCTACTTTTCTTTAGAAAAAGACTGCAAAAAACCTGTTTTTCATCACCTGAAAAGGCAGTTAATCACAAACTTACAGATAAACTCATTTAATCTTGATGTCAGAACTTACACATCTTCCCATGTAGGAATGCCTTTTTACCAACGTATTCAAGAAATCCCTAGAAGCCCTAGCAAGGTTGTTTAGGTACAAATCTTAACTTCTAGAAGAGGTTTAATGTAAATTTCAAACCAGGCTATCTTTCTCATTCCACTCTCATGCACTCAAAGACAGTAAAAATTTGAAAATGTAACATTTCCCTACTTGCTACCTATCTCTTCTGCCAATACTAAAATACAATGTTAACTGTTTTTTTGGAAGCCAGAAGAAATACTCTGTTTGAGTATAGCAACATTTTCCTTTTTAGAAGGGGAGAAAACCAGTAACAGAACACACAGACATTGCAGCTGTGCCAGATTATACCACTAGTTGGCCTGCCAGCACTTGAGACAAAACCACATTTGCTGTTTTGGACAACTCTTCCCCTCCCATAGCAGTCATCCAGAAAGCCCTATTGAAGAGAGAAGGCAGCAATGTCTTTGAATTGCACTGAAGTGTGACAGATCTGCCATTCACTGCCCATATGTACTATGTTTTCATTCTATGTGTAAGCTAAAAAAAGTAACATTCTCGATTAAATTAAAATTTGCTCATTGCAAATTTGACTATTGCCAATAACTTGTCAGCTTAAGGCGATATAGCAAAAGGATGGAGTATGTTCCATTCAGTGTTCACCTAAAAAGGATAAAGTACATTGACTTGTATAATTCTTCCTTCCTTGCTAACTCAAGTTAATACAGAAAACCAGTAATAATCACTATTGTGTTCCTAGGCATTCTTTTGAAAGCAAAGACTTCATTAAAAAGAGTCAAAGTGGCTTACAGAACTTTCTGCCCTGCCTTTTGAATTTAAGGCAAAAAGTAAATATTAAATGGACACAAAGTTGAAACTTCTTAGCAATAATATGGTAGCTAATGAGAAAAAGCATTTTGGGAAAAAACAAAATTATACTATCATTAAGTTTTATTGCCAAGTAGTCACACTACATTTCATTGGCACACATTAAAAAAACATTCTTAATAATTGGTACTTCGCAGTTTTTGCCACTAATCAGCACTTACCTGTTACCTGGGGTACATATGGAACTGACAATCTTTCCACACTGTATCCACTGCCTCCTAAGGATTCTGCAATCTTGTTTGTCAGGAAAAATAAATTTTTTTCATCCTTCTCCAAGGACTTTGGAAGACTGTAAAAATGTATATTGGAAGTTATTATCTACCAACAAAAACTTGTTCACTAAGTAAAATAATTAGTAACCAAAAAGGGTCAATGGTAATGATTTGATAGAAATAAAACTTGCTCAGTTTTTTAGGAATGAGTACATAAAATGTGTCCATTGAACACCTCTCCAATGTTTTAAACTAACTTAACACTTCTTGGTTATTTAAATTACATTCCTCATCTGTTCTGCTGTATCTTGGTAGAATATGGTTTCTGTTAAATGAAATAAAAACAAACTACAGAGTAACAGTATTTGCCATTGCTAGCAATGTGTCCTTGTGACAAAAAAAGACCAAGGGTAGGTATCCTGGGAGTACTGCCAGCAGGTCAAGAGAAGTGAGTGCGTGTGATCAATGTGTACAAGTACCCTAAGAGAGGAAGGGTGGAAAGACAACAGAGCTAGGCTTTTTCCAGTGGTCCCTCTTTTTTATTGTGAGGGTGGACTGAGCACTGACATAGGTTGCCCAGAGAGGATGTGGAGCTGCCATTCTTGGAGATATTCCAAAGCCACCTGGATGCGGTCCTGGACAGCCTGCTCTAGGTGACCCAGCTTGAGCAGGGATGTTGGACCAAATAACGTCCAGAGGCCCTTCCAATCTCACCCTTCCTATGATTCAGTGAAAACCCATGTTGCTGTGTTAGCACTCACACTAAGCATCATCTTGTGCAACACATTTCAATGATGTGCAGTTTTTAATACTGAGGTAAGTACTTCACTGTTCATTATTTCACATTCTATATCTACTTACTTGGATTTGTCTTTGAAAATTGTTTCTGGTAGAAAATAGGATGCTTCTAGACTTCTAGTTTCAATTACCTGAAAAAACCAAACAGAACAAATACAGTAGTTGCATAGCTATTTTCTCAAATGTCTACATCGTTTAAAGAGGTTCTACTGTAGCTGATTACCAATTCTTCAGCAACATCCACTTGAGCCCAAATGAGGCCTTTAGAATTTCTTTTCACCAGAGAAAGAGACTGTGGCACTCAGTCTTTAGGCTTAAAACCTCATGGTCCTGTCCATGTCAGTACTGTTTTACCAAAGCCAGTGAAGACTGTAAAGTCTTCTAACAGATGGGGATTTAGCCCATTACATATGGCACCATAAACAACGTAAAGATGCTATACCTTGAGAGAAGAGTATTCTGTGAGTCAGAAAGAACACAAAGAGCAATGTTGGTGGACACAAATACACCACAAGCAATTACTTGACAGAAATTATTTTAAAGTAGAATATGTACCGTTCTAAATTACTTAAATTAATCAATGATGTGTTACCTTGCTGACATGCTGACAAAAGGCAGGAACTGCAATCATCTGACTCAGAAAGTTTAGATATGCTGCAACCAGTGCCATGACACCACAACGATTAAACATTGGCAGATTATCCTCATTGATAATGGCAATGTCCTGAAACATAAAGGACAGCACTATACTCTCCAAAGTTAACAGGCTGTTCTTAATATATGGAAGTCAAAATTATTAGTAGAAGCACTAGCTGACATATGATAACTATCTGGTATTAGCATTTAACACCTCTCATCTTAAAATCCTAGTCTTTTACCTCACTCCTGAATTAAGTATATATTGATCTGAAATTAGCATGAAAGATTGAAATCTTATGAAGATAAGTAAGTCTACTCAATTCAAAATTTCTGTTTCTCAGAAAAAAAGTACATGTTAAAGACTAGTAGTCTCTCATCCTTACCTCCTGCTGATCTTAACTTTTTTCAGGAAAATCAGAAACAGAAGACTGGTAATAAAAATCAGTCTTGTGAGTCACAGATACAGTACCGTAAAGGGAATTATTTAATGCATTTCTGTGTTTATTTAGATTGTATTATTTTTGTCCTAATAAAACACATAATGACTTTTTAATCAAGTAAGGATTTGGTTCAGTGACATATTTTAAAATTAAGGATGCAATTTGCATTTCAGAGTGTGTGCAGTAGGGAATAAGGCTCATGACAAAGACCGAACTGAGAACACAGGACATGGCATCATCAAATTTCCATGCACATGCTTAGCCCTTTTTTTTTTGAATGCTTAAACTTCAATAAAGATAAACCTACTCAAGTAAGATTAAACAGCCTGGTTTGACAAATGTTTCCAACCAACAAATTAATCGTAAGCTTTCTTCCAAGGTGGGGACCTAACGTGTATTTTATATGGAAAACTGAGGCAAGATCATGAACACCTTATCAAACTGCTAATGAATATGATAGTGATTCTAGGGGTTGTTTCAAAAAATTTCCACAACTCTTATATTTCCTGAAGAGAATATGCTGTAGAAGTTTGCAACAGATCTGATGAGTTGAAGCTTCCCCATCAGTGCTACGTACAAAGTGCACTTCCTTGACGGGTGGATCAAATCAGACTGAATGATGAGTCTGCACGATTTCCAAGTTGAAGATCAATATGCAAACAAAAGTAGTTATCCAGATCTCCAAGTACAGATATAAATTGTCCATCAGTGAACTCAACACTGATTCAGACTCGTACCTGCAAAGCTATAGCTAATCGAATGAGGTCAATAACCACTTCTTCATTAGCTAGTTCGATTGTGGTAAGAGCTAGGGATGTAAATAGCAGCTCAAAATTCTTTTGAACATTGTCTTCTTCTTTACAGCCCAAGTAGATGTGTCTGTACAACTGCTGACCATGCTATAAAAGACAAAATAGGGAAAAGCACTATTAAAATCAGAGTGATTCAGAAAGGATACTTTAAGGTCCTCTAGTCCAGCTCCCTACTCTAAGCACAGCAAACTTTGATGTTAAGATGATTACAGATAGGGAATTTAAAAACAAACATATATATATACATACACAAATGAATACATGATTAATCAAGAAAACTACCAGTTTACTAAGATAACAGCAGCTTCCTTATTTATAAAGTACTGTTTTATTTTATGGAGAAGTGTACAGATAGGGAAAATGATACTGGACATGGTTGCTGCAACGTGTGTCAGAATTCATTCCCTATTGAAATATTCAGAAAAAAAAATGCCCATTTATGAAAAGGAGAAAATAAAAGGTAGATCTTGAAACAGTCTCAGGAACATCCAAGTAACTGAGGAGCTTCACGGGTTATTCTTGTGAAGACATTACATTTCTTCACTAAACAAGCCTACCTAAATAACAAACTGAGAAAAAATTCTCCTAGAGGGTGCTTCAGAAAATGAATAGGGCTGATTTACCACTGTGCACAGGGAGGCTCTAGCAAAGAACAGGGAGAATCTATTGAAAGACCCTCAACTTCAAAAGTGACTTTTCTTTCCCTGTAATGCTGCTTAACCAAATCTTGTAAACGAAACTATAGTTTCAACATAAACAAAAATGAAAACACAGAAAGGTAGGTTAAGAAGCAGGTTTTGTATGCAACACATGACCCATTACCACCCCAGCATTCTTAATCTTGCAAGATACAGGTCTGTATCAGCTGACACAGTTAGTTTCCAAGATTCAAGGCCTCATGCTTTAACTCTGGAAGTACTAGTTCATTTTTAGAAGGTGAAAGAAAACTAATTTTTAACACTTGTTCTTCAAGCAGGACGTTAAGAAATAATAAAGATTTTTCTTTTATTACTTCTAAAATCAAATCTACAGTTATCCAAATATACAGGTTATTTTGAAAAGAGGGACAAGGTGTCAGTAAAGCACAAAAGCTATTATGAAATACGCACAGCAAAGATTAGCTCCTTAAAAACACAGTACAGTTGGAAGGCTAAAGTAATGAAACTGCTTCTCCCACTGATAAAAAAATTCACTTCAATACAAAAATGAATTATTATATGGATTTTCTTTACAGTTAATATCTTTCTAGAGGACTGTAAAATGCAAGAAGTTCAACATTTTCCTTTTTAAGAAAGGACAGAAATAAACCTCTTGGCTTTGAGAAGGTGGACTAAGATGAAAAGCTTTGTGCCTATGTTTGGTTTAATTCCACCTAATTCCTAAGGATGATACACAGCTGCCTTAGGTTCCTCATCTAACATCAAACAAGCCTAGACAGTAATTCAGAACTTGATGGACTTCTGGAGGGGCTTTCACCCCTCTCTGTTATCATGCAAGGTATTTGGGAAGAGCAGGCTGTTAACATACCCATCTAAACGAGGAAGTGACATTAGGTTTATGATACGTGCCTGCAACAGTATCCCATGGGTAATTATTGAATGAGTTCACTCTGCAAGGTTAATACATTTTTTTGGAAGACTCTATAATCTTTTTTTGACCTGCTAAGAGTCTCTTTTCCTCTCTTGCCCTGTTTTTCAAAAGCCAATGTTAACAATTCAAATATTTGGTTTGACAATTACCATTTTCACCTAGCAAAATAAGTAAAGACAACTTATCCACACTGTTTTAAATCTGAGATATTGATGAATTAAAATGCAATTAACTTGTTACAAAGACACATTACTGATCATGGCCGATGCTGGAGTATTCTTTATGTTTGTATTATTCCAGTATTAATCAAAACAGAACATTTATCTCGTAATGTTTCTTCAAAGCTGCAAAACTCTATTTTGCATATTATTACAGAGATAAACTACAGTCAGGAATGACACAGCCCACTAATTTTTCCCCATACAAAACCCAAGGTATTTATTGAACAGAAGCAATGTGACTCCACACAAGCATCACCTAAAAAATTATTTAAACAGTTCTTTAGAATGAAACATAATCTGAAGTCAACTGGAACAATGTCTGGTAAACACAATCTTTTTAAGGAAGTGCTTTTTTCAGAATCATGGTTTAGATATACAGTGTTCTAATTTCATGCATGCAAGGATTTTCACTGAAGATATAAATGAAAATTTGATTCCATGGAACCACCTCTCAAGTAACTAAGCACCTCAATGCTGAAATCATTGTGATTTGAATTCAAATGACTCAATACTAATCTTCACGATGTGTAGCAAAAACACAGTTGTAGAAGAAAAGCAAAGCAACTGGTTCAGTTACTTTATCTTCCCTTTAGGTACAAAAGTTAACTTTTTAATCTATTACCTTTTTCATGAAGCTCACATCTTGCCTTGAAATTTTGTCTCGTTTTATCTTTAGATCAGAAACATCAGGTATTATTCTGTAAAGGGAATAAAAATGGCAGTTAAGGAAAAGGAAGTTGAAAGGGAAGAGGATGTGAAACACATGAGCTATTCAAACAAATCTTGAGGCAATTTCCATTTTATTTCCATTTTAATTCTCTCTGCTTAATAATTCAAATCTTAGTTGAAGAGGGAGAAACATTAACAGAATTATGACAACTACATGTTTTTTTTCTCTACATAAAATATTATATTCTGTCTTCCCCAATTTAATTAGCAGATATACATGGAATGGTCATTTAAGGCATTATGCACTCGGGCTTACCTGAAAAAGCTTAGTTGCATTTAACAAAATAGTACATTTCATGGTAGGAAAAACATTTAAAAATCAACTGTAATTATCATTAAAATATTAAAATATTAAAATGACAGAATCACCAATGCTGGAAATGACCTTAAGATCATCAAGTCCAGCCTATGACCAACACCACCACATCGGACAGACCATGGTACTAAGTGCGACATCCAGGAAAGGTGCCTCCACCACTTCCCTGGGAAGTCTATTCCAATGTCTAATCACCGTCTCTGTGAGGAATTGCTTCCTAATATCCAATCTAAACCTCCTCTTGAGCAGCTTCTGGCCATGGCCTCTTGTCTTGTTGCTAGTTGCCTAAGAAAAGTGCCCAGCCCCCACCTGACTACAACCTCCCTTCAGGTAGTTCAAGAGAGTGATAAGGCCATCCCTGAGTCTCCTCTTCTCCAAGCTAAACAACCATAGCTCCCTCAGCCCATCCCTTTAAGACTTTCCCTCTAGTCCTTTCACTAGGCTTGCTTCTCTCCTCTGGACTTGCTCCAGCATATCAACATCCTTCTTGAAGTGAGGAGCCCAGAACTGTACACAGAACTTGAGGTGAGGCCTCACCAGTGCTGAGTACTAGAATTTAAAGGAGGCCAAAGCAAAGAAAAAGAATTACCGAATCCCTCTGAGCTTCGCCCTGTTGTCATGTCGATCGATGAGATTATGCAGGATTTCCAAGACCAGCTGCCTTAGCTCTGAGTCTTCCATGAGGGAAGGAGACAGTAACGGGTCCAGAAACGGGGGAGGAAGTGCGTTAGTTATCGTTGTGGCTTTGTATCCTGAAGTCACCTGTTCATTGGGGGAAGCAAATTAACATGTGTCATTATTGCATTGTAAGAATCACTTGCAGCTGTCACTTTTTAGCTGGTTTGCTTTTGGCATCTGAAAGGTGAATTCAAAGGGAAGCACTGTACTACTTTACAAAATTCCTAACCTCACTGTTAAGTTGGAAAGTCCCTGGTACTCATGTTCAAAGGAACTTCTGTTTTTTTTGAAGTGATTCCTTCTATTACCAAAACACTCAAAAGAAAAAATAAAGGAACCGTTTATGATTATTTTTTTTAACAGGCTATGAAAAGTTGCAGGGCATAAACTGAAGATGGCAAAATTCCAATAGAGGGTTTTCCATTTCAGGCTCTGAGCTGCTCGTATATGGCTCTGCATATGTTCATGTGAAGAAAAAAAAGGGAAATTGGGGCCTATATGTACATCTTAAACACAGGGGAGACAGCCAGGATAGATGACCCCAAGTGACCAAAGGGGTATTCTGTACCACATGATGTTGTGCTCAACAACTAAATAGGGGGAGGAGGCAAAGTGTTCCAGGGCTGTCAGTGCTCAGGGACTGGCTCGGCATAACTCTGTTGGTAGTGAGCAATTGGGTTTTGTGGTTTGGGTGTTTTTGTGGATTATCACGGAATCATAGAACAGTTTGGGCTGGAGAGATCTGTAAAGGTACAATCACACCTGCAATGAGCAGGGACATTTTCAACTAGATCAGATTGCTCAGAGCACTTGGTCTTGTTGAACCTCTTAAGGTTCACATGGGCACACTTCTCAAGCTTGTCCAGCCACCTCTGGATGGCCTCCTGTCCCTCTGGTGTGTCAACTACACCACCCAGTTTGGCGTCTCAGTAAACTTGCTGAGAGTGCACTTGATCCCACTATGTCATCTATGAAGACATGTAGCAGTACTCATCCTAATACAGACCCCTGAGGGACACTACTCATCACCAGTCTCCATCTGGACATTAAGCCTTTGCCCACTAACCTCTGGATGGGACTATCCAACTGATTCCTCATCCACCAAACAGTCCATCCACCAAAATCATTTCTGTCCAATTTAGAGAGAAGGATGTTGTGGGGGACCATCTCAAAGGCCTCACAGAAGTTCAGATAGATGACATCCATAGCTTTTCCCTTGTCCACTGATGTAGTCACTCCTTCATAGAAGGCCACCAGGTTTGCCAGGCAGGACATGCCCTTGGTGAAGCCATGCTGACTTTTTCAAATCACTTCCCTGTCCTCCATGTGGCTTAGGATAGCTTCTAGGAGGATCTGTTCCATGATCTTTCCAGGTACAAAGGTGAGGCTGACAGGACAGTAGTTCTCAGGGTCTTCCTTTCTACCCTTCCTGAAAATGGGCACAATGTTTCCCTTTTTCCAGTCACCAGGGGATTCACCTGACTGCCATGACTCTCCATGACAATATCATGAAAAATGACTTGGTAACTACATCAGCTAGTTCCCATAGGGCTCTTGGGATGCATTTAAGTTCGTCAGGTGGTCACAAACCTGATCTTCTCTTCCAAAAGGAGGGATCTTGCTCCACCAGTCCCTGCCTTGCAATTTATTGGTGTTTTTTTAATAATTTACTTTTCTTAATGTTTTGTTGGATTTTTTTTTAATATTTACTACACTGTCTTAATCTCAACCCACTTTTTTTCACTTGTACCCTTATGATTGTCTCCCTAGTCTCACTGGAGAAGACTGAAAAGGTGACTGGGTAGTGCTTTGCTGCCTGCCAGGGTTAAACCCCATCATGTGAGCAAGTGCAACTCCCACAGCATAACTGAACAGGTTCAAAGGAAACCGGCTGGCAGAGGAGCATGAGGACACATGAAGGAATTTAATCAATGATTTTGAAAATGGAAAATTACTAATACCAGAAGAAATAAGGCTGCAAATAAAAGTCCATGCTTTTAATGAAGTGCCAGATTTTAATTGCCTGTACAACATTAAACAGTCTGCCTGTGTGTATGCATGACAACAGACTGATTATGTTATGAACTGTTATTCTTTTGTAAAGAACACACAATGTTGTACAATGATGTAGAATGCTCAGTGCAGTTCACAAAAGAGGCAGGATTCAACAGTTTTCAGTTCTTTCTTATGTGTGGAGACTACACACCTTATATACCACAATAAAAGCTTTGATATGAAAACAAATTCCTTCCCACATTTTTACCACAATATTTATCCATGTCTGAGTAGAGAAATTTATTAAAAATCAAAATATTCACTTCCACATCTCTGTGCCAAGATGGGATTTTACTTCCATATTCTAAAAGAGGATTCAAAACAATATTCAGTGTAAAAAATGTTAAAATTCTTTCTACAAGCACAATTTAAATACTTTAAAGCATATTTACAGGCTATGCAGCACTCCAATTACAATTCTCACTGTCTTCAATGGAAATCGTTAAAACTGGTGAGATTTATATTGTCAGGAACAGTTCAGGCATAGCTGAGTCTATCTTTAATGAAGACAATGTGCAAAATGCCCCCCTGAGGTCCTTTCTAACAGGTTTTCTATCCTTAAATTGCAACTGTGAATGCTCAGCTCTTCTGCAAGCCAGAATCTAGGATTTCATGTTTTGACAAACACTGAATGGTTTACCTGAACTGTCTCGACACCATACATGAATTTCATGTCAAAGCAGGGATAGAAACTAATTTGCATGAATGTATTCTGTTGCTTTAGACATGAAATAATTCTTTATGCTATTTCCCCTACTTCAGCCGCTAAACAGTTTGCAGCTTCTGCAACAAAATAGGCCAGGATTCTAGAGGCAAAAACCTCCTCTTTATTACTCACTTCTGATTCCTACCATCAGGATGCATTTCCAGAAATACTCTTTGAAGTTTTACAGCTGAAAAACGTATATGTGATAAAAAAGTGTACTATACCTTACAAGAAATTTGCATAATAGTAGGAAAGAAAGGAATATGGTGCCTGAGGCATTAAGAGCTTGGAGACAAGCATCCATTCCTATTGTTTTAAAAATATTAGCCATTCTACTGATTACAGCCTCTCTGGTGTCAGAAGCAAAGTGATTTCACTTTGATTGCTAGCACTGCAGGCAGAACTAGTCAACTCAACCTACTCTCTGATGTTCTTTTTGATCTGCAGATCCAATTGTAACTCCTATTCACGAAAGTGCTCTGTGAGATGGAGGAATATTTCTTGAGCTGCTTGCAATGTAAATTTGGAAAATGCTGCCACACTTTTATCCAGTAGAACTACAGATCTTTGTAATATGAAGGTATGTTTCACTTCATAATACAGACTTGTAATACTATACATATATAAAAGCATACATAAAGTGAAACATTGCATGCTTATAAAATACTAAAGAGAACCCAGAAAGCTTACCATAAGTAAAGATCTCAATAGCATGATTTGGATCCTCCTAGTTCCCAAATCTCTACAATTGGAAAAAAGTTGAAAATTAGTTTCTTTGCAGATCTTCAGAATATTCTTCTAACAACTGTGTTTTTGACAAGGGAATACAGCAGCCTTGGGAATGACCACAAATTGGTGGATGACCACAAATAAAAGGCAAATATCTCCAAATGAGGTGTAATAACTATATATATATATATATTTTTAAAGGCTTAAAAAACCAAAGTACATGACTGACAAAAAAAAAGTAAATTTTATATATATGAAGCAGATATAAATCTTTATGTTTCGTTCAGAAATCACTTTGTATCTGAAACGTTTAACCACTAGATGCTTGACTTCATTTTCACAAGCATCAGTGCTCAGAATTTCTTCTGAATTAAAATGTAATCAAGTCTTTTAAGAAACCAGGACACTTCATTCGAGTCAGACCCCAAAACTTTGAGACTGAAAACAAATTACCTGCAAATTCAGTAAGAAAAACTAAAAGTCCTCAGTTTTCATTCCATGAGAAGGCACACAGAACACCACTTAACCTGTTCATATGTTTTCATTTTCCATCTGCTGGTACTAAAATAAGTTCAAAACCTATTGGTATACATACAGTCACATATGCCCTGTTCTTTTAAGATCCTACAAGAGAAAAGTACACCTGATTCAAAGAGAGTTCTAGAAAGTAAAACAAGGTACAAACTGTTTTGCCCACTGAAAAGCATAAGGAAAGAGCAAGCCTCTTTACAAATGTTAGCCTCTACACAACAGTGAAAACTGCCACCTTCATAGGTTATAACTTTGGGTGTATCTGCCTGGCAGCATCATTCAAATGTCTTGTGCAGCAGAGATCATATTTTCAGGTAAGTAATGTAAATCTGTACCAGCAGTCAGAAAGTCTGCTTTATTTAGAACTACATATGTGCATCTCACTAACATACTAGTCAGTTCCATGTTTACAAAGAATCTCATAAAGAAAATTGTCTAGTTAAAAAACAAATAAAATACCTCACACCCACTGGCAATCCAAATAGAGAATTCCAAATGGATCTATATTTTAAATACCTTCTTAATGAGTCGTAAATGCCTGGCACAGACAGATTTCTATCATACATGGAAGAGTGTCCCATACTGCAGGGAGACACTTCTACATGAAAAGCTACCAAGAAGCCAGGAGAAGGACAATGGCTTCCTTCTTAAGCTAGCAGATGATCAGACATGCATGGTGTCCCATGCATACCTAGAAAGAATAGCTGCAACCTTTCAGTGACTCCCCATACTGAGAAAAAGCAGTCCTTAAACATAATAATTCATATTACAGGGAAAAACATTACTTCAAATGTATGGCAGCTTTTTAATAATGGATTTATTACAGGATTCTGCCCACTTACAGCTTTCTCCAAAATAAACAGGGAAATTCTAAGCCTAAACAAATTTACTGGGATTTCTGCAGTTTATTTCCTAATGTGAAGTTACCTGATACAGAATGAAGAAAAAAAAACAACCCACTTGTAAATTATGCAGCCATTTGACAAAATGTAGTCACAGCTCTATTTCCTTCATTTACAAAACATCCACGTTTTAGAGTTTATGGAAGTTATGGAGTTATGGAATTAACCAAAATTAAGTAGATAATTTCAGAAACTTTTGTACAGACATGGAGAGAATAAATGTTTTAGTGGAAAATGAATTGCATTCCAATAAAATATTTTCTATCACTAAAGTGTCTGGGGATGGATTTCATGCTGCTGACTGCATAGCATTTAATACAGTCCCTAATGAGTGATATTTTTCATCTCACTTTTCTTATTTTTTTTTCACTTCTTGATTTATTAGGATTCTAAAAACTAATTTTTAATTAGAAATTTAAAAATGTAGGATATACAAACCCAAGGTGACTGGTATCAAGTGATTGTGAAGTTGTCCCAAAAACAGGTACTTTTCCCATGATAAACATCATAATCTCTGATCTCTGGTAATCTGGGAGATTGCTTCCAAAAAATCCTAAATAAAACCAGAATAAAATCAGAACGATAGAGTCTTATAAGTGCCAGGAATACATTTACAAGGTCAAATACTTTTACAAGCACTTTTACAAGGTCAAATGATTTTACAAGGTCAAAATACTATGATTGTTCCAGGGCATAATACTTACAGGTTCATTTCTATTGAATGGCTTTACAGAGTCTTTTCATGACACTTTCTTCTTTGAATCCTAAAACTTACTAAGGAGGTGAGTAGGTTGAGGAATATCAGGGGGTCTGAGAGATAGACAGACTACTGGGAGTGCACTGACCATGCCTGGGACAGACCTGTCAGGCTGACAGGACACATGATATGGAGGATTCTCTATCCTCTCCTCAACCATCAAAACACAGTGACTTAAGGGAAAGGGACCAATGACGACAAGTTCCTGCCTGGCACAGCAAGTGCATCTCCTCTGTCATTGAAATAACAGGTACAAGGCTCTGCAAGTGGAACTGAACCATAACAAGGACAATCTAGCTTGGAGTTTTTGCTGAGGTTAACATCAAACCTGCTTCCACAAAGAAAAAAGGGTGGGTCCTATACCTTCTTGGTGCAAGTAGGAGATGACTAAGAGAGGTGTCGTCCTAGATTTGTCTTTTGTAAACAGAGAGGGATGGATAAAGTGGTGACTGGTGACTGATGGCTGCCTTGGTCACAGTGAAATCAGGAGAAAAACTGCCCTGGATATGGGCAGAGCAGATTTCAGACTGCCAAAGGAACTAGAAAGATGCTCTGGGAATTTGCTTTTGGAGGTATTGGGGCCCATTAACATTCATTGCTTTTTAAGAACCATCTCTTCGGAGTGCAGGAGCAAGTAAATACAAAGTATGGGGAATCAAGCTAGCAGGGCAGAAAGCCACCCTGGCTGAACAGGGATCTTCTAGAACTCAGGTAGAAAAGGAAAGTGGACGTTGCAAGCAAGGACAGGCAGAATAGGAGGACTACAGAGATGCTGTTAAATATTGTAGGGAGAAAATGTGTGCAGCCAAAGCTTGATTAGAGTTCAAGCTGGCCAGCACTGTGAAGGTCACAAAAGGAGCTTTTTAAAATACATCAACAGCAGAAAAAGGATCAGAAATAACACTGGTCCACTTCTTGATAAGGTCAGTTTCCTCACAAATAGGGACACAGACAAAGCAGAGATGTTCACTGCCTTCTTCACCTCTGTCTTCAACTCCCAGCCAACTCTGACCTTGTACAAGACCTGCCGCTCCAACTGGATGCACCTAAGTCTATAAGGCCCAATGGTATTCATCCCTGGGTAGTGACAGAGCCAGGCAATGTCATCACAGGACCACTATTAATTTTGGACAGTCTTGGGAGTCTGGAGAGGTCCCAGTTGACTGGAAGCTGGCAAATGTCCCAGTTTTCAAGAAGGGCAAGAAGGAAGGCCCTGGTAATTACAGCCTTGTCACTCTCACTTGAGCTGGGTAAAATTATGGAGAAGGTTATTCTGGGAGTTACTGAAAAATACTTGAGAGAGAAAAGACACATTGGTCACAGGCAGAATGGGTTCATAAAGGAAAATTTCTGCTTAATTTCCTTTTATGACAGGGTCACTCATCTAGTTGACCAAAGGAAGTCAATACATGCAGTGGTTTTGGATTTTAGCAAAGAAAGAGCAATTACCGGATTGTCCACCTGGGATGGGGTAATCCTGCTTATACATAGAAAATGAGGACTTGAGAGGCTGAAGAACAGCCTTGTGGAAAGTGGTCTGAGGGTCTGAGATGATGATAAGTTGAATACGAGTCAACAGGGTGCCCTGGAAGCCTAAAGGGCGAACACTGTCCCGGGATGCATGAAGCATAGCATTGCTAGCTGATCAAGGGAGGTGATAGTTCCACTCTACATCGCTCCACTGTGGCCCCACCTTGAGTACACTGTGTACTTTTGGGTGCCTCAATTTAAGAAGGACTGATTACAGTGTTTCTAGAGGAGGGTGACCAAGATGGTGAAAGGCCTCAAGGACAGGATTTAGGTGGAATGGCTGATGTCACTTGGTTTGTTCAACTTGAAGAAGGCTGATGGGTGACTTCATTCTACAACTTCGTCAAGGGGACAGCAGAATGAGAGATGCTGATCTCTCTATGGTGACCAGTGATAGGACACAAGGAAATGGAATGAAGCTTCACCAAGAGAAGTTCAGATTGTACATTAGGACTACTGAGAGGATGGTCAGTCACTGCAACTGGCTCCCCTGGATCATGGCACTAAGCCTGTCAAGAGTGTCTGGATGATGCTCTTGGTCATCTGGTTTTGCTTTAGGTAGTCCTGCAGGGAGCAGGGAGTTGGACAGGATGATCCTTATGGGTCCCTTCCAACTTGAGATACTCTATTCTATTGCTGTGCAATAACATATATGTAACTTTAATAGAAAGAAGCTTTACTTAAAAAGGTTGGGTTGTGGTTTATTGGGACATTTTTTGGGGGGAGGAGGAGGGGCTAACATTTTAACTTGGGGTTTTAAAGTAATGGTGAAAACTAATCTACTATATATTTGCTACTGCTCTAGAAACCTTCAAAGCATAAGCAAAGGTACAGATTAGTGAACAACATTGAAGTTACATTCCCCCTTGTTCTTTAAGTAAAGGAATATACATCACAAATGCACTGCAGTATATAATATCCCTACCATAAATATAAAATCTGAAAAAAGGGGAGAGGCTATTTTAATGAAGTAATTTACAGAAATTGTTGCAAAATTTCAGTAATTCAGTTAAGTTGTGGCAGTGTAACTGGCCATTAGGTGTCATTGTTGCCACTAAGCTTAATGTTGGTTTATTTAAATTTTCAAGTAGCACCTACTAAAATATATTCCTGTAAATGATTGCTTGCAATATGATTTTCATAAAAGGTCTAGTATTAGTTTTGTACCAAAGATAAGGAATGATTACTACCTTTCCAAAAGCCATATAAGAACCAAGAAATGTAATGTCAGTTCACCAGCATTTTTAATTTCATTGAGTGTCTTGGCTACCTTCTCACTTAAGAATTAAGAGAAGAGTCATTCAGAAGTCAAATATGTAAAGTGAGGCTGAGACTTGGAAGCAAATACAGAGACAGCACACTTGCCATTTTTCCTTTTTGATTCTAGAATTTTTAATACTATCTCATTTAGTGAACCTGTGTTACTGTCACTACTCACCAATTGTTTGAATAATAGCATTCTGGACAATCCTCTCATCACTCTCTTTGGAGCTCGTGCTGAAAGTTCCACTTCCTTTACGGATCCCCTCTCAGGAGAAATCAGATTAAGCTGAAAAGAACAAATGAAATACATTGTGAGGAGGGTATGGCCTAGGGAGAAACCTCTGAAATGTGCCTACAGCCTGGTATTTTAGAAATTACTTTGGATTCAGGAAATGTAGTCAGGTATATATGTGTAATCCATTGCTATCAAGTTGTAACAGGGTCTGGCTGGGATGGAGTTAACTTTCTTCTTAGCAGACCTGGTGCTGCTGTGCTTTGGATTTGTGACCAAAATAATGCTGACAACACATCAGTGTTTTGGCTGCTACTGAACAGTGTTTGCAAGGACCAAGACTTTTCCTGTTTCCCATCCAGTCCCCACGGAGAATAAGCTAGGGTGTGCATGAAACTGGGAGCAGAGACAGACAACAACATCTGACCCAAACTGACCAAAGCCATATTCCATGCCAGATAATGTCATGCTCAGCAATAAAAGCTCAAGGAAAGGAGGAAGAAGGGGGGACATTTGAATGGCATTTGTCTGCATAAGCAACAGCTAGACATGCTGAGACCCTGCTTTCCAGGAAGCAGCTAATCATTTTCCTGTCAATGGGACGTACTGAACAAATTCCTTTGCTTTCCTTGTGCATGCAGATTTTGCTTCACCTAGTAAACTGTCATTATCTTGATCCATGAGACTTCTTATTTTCTTTCTACCTTCTCACTGTTCTATGGGGAAAGGGTAGTGAGCAAATGGAAAGCTGTACAGCAGAAAGGGACATGGGTGTTCTGATTGACAGGCAGCTGAGTATGAATGAGCAGTGTGCCCAGGTCAAGAAGGCAAATGGCATCCTGGCCTGTATCAGAAATAGTGTGGCAAGCAGGAGCAGGGCAGTGATTGTCCCTCTGTAGTCAGCATTGGTGAGGCCACACTTCGAATACTGTGTCTTATTTTGGGCACCTCAAGACAGGAAGGACACTGAGGTGCTGGAGCGTGTCTGAAGAAGGGCAATGAAGCTGGTGAAGGGCCTTGAGAACAAGGCTTATAAGGAATGGCTAAGGGAACTGGAGCTGTTTAATCTTGTGAAAAGGAGGCTGAAGGGAGACCTCATTGCCCTCTACAACTACCTGAAAGGATGTTGTAAAGAGGTAGGTGCTGGTCTCCTCGCACAAGTAACTCACGATAGAACAAGAGGAAATGGTCTCAAGCTGCACCAGGGGAGGTTTAGACTACACATTTGGAAGAACTTTTTCACTGAAAGGGTTGCCAGACATTGGAACATGGTGTCAAGAGAGGTGGTTGAGCCACCGTCCCTGAATGTGTTTTAAAGTCATCTAGATGTGGTGCCTGGCGACATGGTTTAGTGCTGGTGTTGGTAAAGTAGGGTTAATGGCTGGACTTGATGATCATCAAGGTCTTTTCCAACCTAAGTGATTCTGTGAAAGGAGATGAGCATGTGTAAGTAATTGCAAATGGAGTAAGATTTCAAGCATTTTATCAGCATAAAGAACAACAACAACAACAAATAATCCTCAAATACAGTTTCATTCGGTCTGAGAACAAAGCAAAAATGAGCACGACCCTTCAAATCTCTCCTTTCACCTGATGTCACTGATTTAGACAACTTACCTATTGATCCTTTAGCTGCTATTGCAACTGCTTCTAAAAGAACCTGAATAATGCCAGCACGAACTCTTGGTGAGTCCCTTTTGCGGAAATCCAGGTGTCCAAGAATTTCTTGTATAACATGATGGGAATATTGTGCCTATTAAAAAGCAAGCAGACAGCAAAAAAGCTTTATCTGTAATTTTAATAACAATACATTTCTACGTCATTGGAGTCATAACCGTGTTCCCATTTTGCAACCTTCTCACTCACAATTTTATCTAAATTTAAATCAATTCATGATTAAATACAGATTTTTAAAAAAACTATCATGAGAGATGAAGGCACACAGGTCCATCCAGAACAGTATATGAGAGCTTACACTATTAAAATATCCAGGAACATCTACAAAAAAAAAGAGGCAGCATGAAGTGGTACTTCATTCATCTAACCAGAGGTGAAGGACTTCAGCTCCTCTTAGAAAACATGCCATGGATACAAACACTAAAAAAACAGCTCTCTTCCACAAACTGGAATTTTATGACTTTATCTTTTGGGTATCTGTGCTTGATGAATCCAAGAATCAGATTTTCACCATGTTTATAACAGATGATACAGGCTGGCCACTAGTAAAAAAAAATTAGCATAACACAGTTCCATGTGAACTTGGTTTCTTCGGCTGTAAAAGCAATAGAGACGTATTGGCACCAAGCTGTGACCAACATAAGAGAGTGTCCTTTATGAAGCACAATGTCAGATCCGTGTGGCCATCCTGCTCCTTGTTCTGGAGCTTGCCTAGGGACCTCTGCACTTAGTATCTTTTTTCCAAGCATTAATTAATTGAAAACAAATCAGAAAACTCCTGATCACCAACCACAATTAGTTTACTATTTGAAGAAATTCAGAACAAGGCTTAGGAGTTGTGGTAAGAGATCTTCTGGATTCTTTGATTTCATTTATTTTCATTATCACAGTGAAGTGAGCATTTAACCCTGTCTCAAGTGCTCAAAATGTGTTTACAAAGAAAACAAACCGAGGAGAAAATCCTACCTGTATAGAATACATGATGATTTTGAAGCAGGAAACAGCAAACTCATTGGGATCCCATAGCCTATGATGGTCTAAATGTCTGCAACCAAAAAATTGAGGAGTCTAAAATAACGACATTCTCCAGATATAAAAAATGGCACCTAATAGTTTTCTCTCAAAGGGATTATTTTCTTACATAAAGCTTCTACACAATTACTTATTACCTAGATCAGAAAACTAGAACTTCAGCTATGCCTTTGATTTCAAGGTTTAGGATGTGATCACAACATTTTTATCTATAACAGGAATTCCCAGTAGTTAATTTGAGGATTTTAAGGAATCCAGTCATATCAAAGTCATATAGTTAAGAATATACTGTCTCCATACAAACTGTATGCATAAAAATGGCTGTGACACAATATGCTTATTTACATGAAAGAGACACACTGAAGGGAATGGTTATAACACCTTGATAGACTTTTTTTTTTCTAAATAAAATACACAATTTGTTTTGAATCAGGAGATACAAAACAGTTAAGGCTGAATGTTCTATCCATTATAGGAACTCTTTCATTTTCATAGCAGTTTAATGAATAATATATAGATATAAATGAACAATATATTTAAACAAAACAGAGCTATCCTTTGTGTATATACTCCTTTATCACTCTGAAGCATTTCAACACTTTCTGCAAGAAATATCAAAACAGAATCAGAATGATAAATGCATTGGTTTCTCTTTAAATAGGACAGGAACTACCGCTGAAAAATTTTATCACAAGCAAAGACCAGAAATTCTGCTTAAGTAGTACAATACTGCAAGTTATTAATAGGGCACACACCAAACTTTCCAAAAAGGAGATCTGAGTACCTGAGAAAACATGACAAAAATAAATGCATTTTTAAATCTGAAAGATTGATACAAGTAATTTGGGATGCCTTTTAACTGGAGTGATTTAGGTAAAAGGAAAAACCAAATGCACAAAATCAAAACAAACCCCAAAACCCACAAGCAAAGTTTCCTACAGAAACAGAATTTAGATAGTGTTTCTAAATAGGTATCTCAGCTACAGAATCACTGCCGGTCTGCCCTTTATCTAGGATTATAGTAAACATATAAAGATGCTTCAAGTAACAAACTTAAAAGCATACAGGTGAAAGAAATCAGGACTACAAACATAGGAGGAAACACTGGAAGCTTTAACTTATATTGCCTAGAATCTGGAGGTGTCAATTAACTCACTGCTGCCAGCTTAGTGACCCAGCTGAGTACACAGCTCTCCTTCAAGGTTGATTAAACCAGCTGGCATAAAGCTACCCTGTCCTGTGCCCTAAATTATCTTGTAGTCCATTGCAGAGCTCAAAAAAATATCCTGCCATTTATTTTTTTTTTATGCATTACATCCCTTTAATGGAAATCCTACAGGCAAGAATTTCAGCAATTTTAACAGTATTTCTCTGCCAAGCTAACAGCATATTTGCATTACTAAATATTAAACTGGACTACCTGTTGGGGATAGCTGCCATTTTTGCACACACTCCAAGCACACAGGTAATGTTTAATCATGTCTTGGGCTAGAAAGACAAAGTTACCTCTTTAAATCCTTCAAGGCTTAGCGCATCATAATGTATTTACTCATGTCTTCTTTACTCCTAATGTCATTCCAGTAAAGTTCATCATTTCTTGTACACGATAGCTTATTTTAGCTAAACTATTTTTTTTTTTTTTGTCTCACCAAATACAAAATCATACTCTTCACCATTTTCTCCTGACTGGATCTGATCCCTTAATCTTTCAGGGTAGCATGTGTTCTCTGTCGCCCTTGAGACTTCATCTTTACCTGTCCCAAAGATCCATTCAGGCAGATTATGGTCAACTATAACTTAAATCAAGCTTTTTTTAAAAAAAAACTTTCCTCTCAAAGCAAGATGTACAGTTTAAGTTTTCCTGAAAGGCAAAGTATTAGCCGCTTCAAGTAGCTGAACTGATAAGAAGACATCAGGGGGAAGATGACCGCCGAGGTTAATGTTTTGCGCAATAGCTCAATAGGCAGCATACTTTGTATACTGGAATTTTGCTCCCAATAAAAGAATTATTACCACAGAATCAGAGAATGTCTTCGTTGGAAGGGACTTCTGAAGGTCATGTAGTCCAACACCCCTACAATAAGCAGGGACATCTCACACCACTAGAGCAGATTGCTCAGAGCCCCATCAAGCCTGACCTTGAATGTCTTTAGGGATGGGGCCTATTCTATAATTACGTTGTATATTTTTCTCCTTCTAGCGTAGCCAGTGTATTCAATATAGTTCTTTTCTTGTACAAGACGGTAAATGGTATTTTCAGCATGGTGCATTTAGTTTCATTACAATCAAGTCACATCTTGCCTATTTTTTTTCCCAATCACATTTCTTTCAACAAACTTTGCCCTCCGTTAATATCTGCTGCATATCTATGTAGCAAATGTGTTCTCAAATTGAAAGTGCAATGGACTCACTATCTCAAACTTGCACTCTACCAGTTCTGCTCACTCACAAAGTGAAGCAGATTAGATAGAGCATTCCCTTTTTGTTCAGGAAAAACAGCTTAGAAATTGCATTTTCTACATCTCTTGCTCCTTCAAAAATACTTATAAACAGACAGGAATGTAAATTTTTTAAGTAGGAAAGCATGAAATTTTTTTAATAAAACACTCAACTTTGCAACAGTTACAATCCTATCAGATTGGTGTAACAGCTACAACTGGAAATGAAGTCATAGCAGTCCTTTGCACTTAATGCTATTAGGAGAAAAAGAAGGGAGCTTCAAGAGTTTTCTGCCCTCAGTAACCACCCCACCTTCTTTCTGCATTTCTGTTTTTACTTAACAGTAAGCAACTTGAAAATCTTTCAGTGTATCAATGGAATACTCAGTCTTCCTGGGAAGAACAAGGGAATCTTAGAGAAGATTTTTCCCTTAACAGGAGGCCGTCTTGAAAATCTACAAGGATCAAATCATATTTTGTTTTCAAATCATATTTTGTAAGGAAGCAACTGGGGCAATGCAGAGAAAATTCTGGACTTGATAGTTAATACACCAGCTCTTAATTGTACTGTGTGCAACCGTGCAGAGTGTGCACATTGTGTGAACATCTGCCATTCATTACTTAATGAGCCAACAAACATATTCCTTACAGAATATCAAAACAGGTTTTGGGAAGAAAACTTCAAGGAAGTAGAAATTTTCACTTTTTGTATTAATCTGGGCACAGTATCCCTTTGTGCTACTTGTATTTTACTTGGCTTGTCTCTTCACTGACTGTAACAGTCATGAACAAACAGTTTCACACTCAAAAGAAAGGCCAGCTGAGGCAACAACCCATCCAAATAATTAGGTAGTACATCTAAAATCAGTAGAATGGGATACACATCTCTCCATAACTATCTTGAAGGCAACAGGAAACAAAGAACTGAGATCAAAAGAGGGGCAATTTTTTTATAGAAACATGAGTAACTGTCAGTAAAATCCCCTGGGTTGAAAAGAAGAAAGGAACTTAATGCAACATAATTAGAAGATGAAATAGATTTTTAAAAAATAATCTCTGAAGATAAAACCTTCCAGGAATTTCCAACTTACGCGAAAACTGGTCTGACAGCATTATTCATATTTCCGTAGGTTGCTCGTCCCAGTAGCTCCCTGAAACAGTTCTCAGCCAGCACAGCAGGATTCTCCTCTTTCTCTCCTCCTGTAGGAGAGGATGGAGGGCCTATTCTGCTGAAGTAAGACAAAAATACATTGATTTGACTACTGATGAATATCCATCTTCCTTACTGTATAAACCCTTGGTTCTACAATGCTCATGAGTCACACTCTTGAGTTAGGCAAGAACTGTATCCCAAATATGCGTAAAACCAAAAATCTGAATAAAATATTTTATTCTGCGTTTGAGAACAAGACAGACCCTTTTGCTAAATTTAACAAAAGGAATGCAGTCCTGCCAGTCTGCCTGCTCCCTACAGAGGGACTGTCTTGCAAAAGCCAGCAGGCTAAAACACTGTTTCTTACATCAGATAAAGAGCAGGGGCAGAAGGAACAGACCATTGCGCTAGCCAAGGTATTGGCCAATGTAGCCTCTGGCACCTGGCCTGGACAACTTGACTGCAAACTTGATGGCCATTACTTCTGGAACAGGACCAGAATTCTGTGGTCTGGGATTGTTAGTGATAAGCCAAAACTATGGAAACAATGACACCTGCATCAAGAGCAAGACTCGTCCTTTTCCTGTCCACTCTCTTAATTAATAAGTAATGCGCCTGTGAAGGTACCAGTCAGAAAATTATAATGACCTAGCCCCATCTCGTCTCCAAGTATAAACTAGTCTGAGAATCCTCTGTTTTTCAGAAGAAGAGCACATCAACTATCCAGATGGGTCAGTGGGCCTGAATCCTCTCTTCTCCCCCCTTAAGGAGAACTCTTTTTGGTAAAATTTGCACCTCTGACTTTGCCAGATGTTTCATGTTGTCTTTACTATCTTGCCCCACATCTATGCAGCCAGTAGATCAATTTGCAGCCAATTTATCAACAACTATCCAGAACTTGTTCAACTGCTGCATCAGTAAATGACCTTAACTTCCCTTTTAAACTGTCTCAGTGAAAGTTCTTGTTAGGACTCTGAGGGGGGGGCAAAGTGCTTCAAGGAAAATCCTTTTGGTGGGACCCTGAAGCAGCAACTTTGCAAAACTGTCTAAGTCCAAGTTTTTGTGGGACTCTGCGACAGGCAAATGTTGTCCTTTTTGTGTGACATTCTTTTATAAAACTATCAATCTTTATCTGTTCATATAGTACTGAACACTGGATTAGTAAATATGCATGTGGCAAAACCAATGGCTGTTAATACTGATTTGATTTGTTAACTTGCATTTTGACAAACTATTACTCATTCCTAACAATGAGTAAAGGCCATGAAACCAAGCAAAAAGTTAGGCAGAATCTTAGTCATTTTGTTCAGACAGATCTCATTCACCTGCCCACTACTGAATCCACACTGCGTGGCTGAGTGTTAAATAAGACTCCAACACATGTGCAGAAACAGATGGCTCCTGAGTTGAAAAAAAAAAAAGTAAGACTGAAATAATCAGAACATTATCACCCACACAGCTACCTCTAACTAGATGCTATAGAAGTTACAGAATCACAGAATTGTTCTGGTTGGAAGACACCTTTAACATCATCAAGTCCAACACTACCAAGTCCACTGCTTAAACTATGTTTCTAAGCACCACATCTACATGGCTTTTAAAGATTATCTGCTCCATGACCCTCCCGGGCACTGAGGTCAGACTGATAGGTCTATAGTTCCCTGGATCCTCCCTTTGGCCTTTCTTTGTAGATGGGGATAACAGTTGTCAATCTCCAGCCTACTGGGACCTCCCTGGTTAGCCATGACTGCTGGTAAATGGGGTAAAGTGGCTTGGTGAGCACTTCAGCCAGCTCCCTCAGTACCCTTGGGTGTAATCCATCCGGCCCCATAGACTTATGCATGTCAAAGTGTGCAGCAGGTCGTTAACTATCTTCTCTTGGATTACAGGAGTTTCAAACAGCTCCCTGTCCCTGTCTGGGTACCCAGAAAACAACTGGGCCTACTCCTAAAGACTGAGGCAAAGAAGGCACTACGTACTTCAGCCTTCTCCTCATCCCTGATCACTATATATCCTTCTGCATTCAATAAGGGATAGAGGTTTCTCCTTAGTTCTCCTTTTTTTTGTTAATGCATTTATAGAAGTGTTTCTTGTTATCTTAAGACAGCTGCAGCCAGGCTGAATTCAAATTGGGCTTTAGGCCCTCTGATTCTCTCCCTGCATAGACTCATGACAGTTTTTTAGTAATTCTGAGTGGCCTGCACCTTTTCCCAAAGGCCATAAACTCTCCTTTTCACCCTGAATAGCAGCCAGATCTCTTTATTCAGCCAGGCTGGTGTCCTTCCTCCGCAGCTCATCTTTTGGCACAGGGGAACAGCCTGTTCTTATGCCATTAACACTTCCTTCTTCAAAGATGGGAGGGAGAGGAAAGCAGCAATGGTGAGGTTAGAATTTATTACTACCACAGCTATTGTTTCTTCTGGTGCTAAAATACATACACGTATGACTTAATTGAAAAAAAAAAATAAAAAAATCTCTTAAATTAAGAAAGTAAGTCTGCATTTAAATATTGACTTCATTTCATATGGAAATTTTAACTTATGGCTTAATAAAACTTGCCACAAAAAGCAAGGCTTTAATGTTTTATAGCAATTACCAAACTTTGTAAAGCTCAAATACTGCCATCTTCAGTTTCTTCTTTTCTCTTGCTGACTGGGAAACAGGCTATTCAAAACCAACATAGAACAAAAAGAGGGATTCAAGACAGAATCCAGACACTAGGGAAGCAAAATACAGAAACTACAGACTGTTTTGCACAAACTAAAACCTTTTGAGGACTGAATTCCACCACTGAGCTTTGAAGGGAATAACCTGTCTTCACTTTGAAATACCTAAAACCAGCACCTGCACTGTAAACAGTGAAAGGCAGAGCCTTTCCAGGAGAGTTTCACATTTCCCAGTTCTCATTTTAGAAGCATGGCCTTGGTAATGTTTTTTGGTTCTTTTTTTGGGTTGTTGTTTTTTTCTTTTTCTTTTCAAGTCACCTCCTTTACAGCACACAGAGACCTGAATTAGTAGAGCAAATTAAAGGCATCTGGAATGTATTTCTGAATTTAAGTGCTTCACACATAACTCTGTTAAGCTGTTACTAATACTTATAGTAGAATACATATAATAGAAACTTAAGTGACAATTCACTTACACAATTCATTACACAATAAACATTGGGAAATTTATTTTAGACTGCAGAAATCAGAACACTAAAGCCTTAATCATGCTTTCAGTTCTGCAATGCAAGCTTGTGCATTAAATATGTTCAGAAGTGTTCACTATGAGCATCAGCTTCAGTTAACGTTCACTCAGCAGCATCACAAAATCATAGCTTTAGAGCATTATAGAAAGGTCAGATATTGAAATGCCACATGTCAAATGAGCATGTTAACATCACAGCAGTAATATCTTCTGATAGCATAAGATCTTCTAGAGTTTCAACACTACTGCAATCTAAAAGTTGAAATATCCTGTTGCCTCTGGTAACATCAGTGTTTCAGAAGTTACCATAACATTGCTAGCTTGTCAGATTTTAATAATAAAAAAGCCCCAGGGACCTCTGTTAGATAAGGATAAATAGATTTAAAAATGCACAATGATTAGAGTTTAAAAAGGCATGACAATTTGTATATAATCCACCATGAGAAACACTAGACTGTAGCTTTATCCAATTGCTGTGCCCCTTGATCTCTCTGTTTTCCTTTCCAGTACTGCCTAGATTGTGATCTAGACAGATGGGCATCCTTGTGCAGGGAAGGCACGAAAGACAGGGCAGGACTGTTATTCCCATTGCTGTTTTGACAAAGATTCCCTAGAACACAGCAGCACTATAAAGTTGGGTGGGCCAGGGGAGGGGGAAGAAAGCAGGCTGCCAAACACACACACACACACAGATAATCTAACTGGAAAAATGCTAGTTAAAATGAAGTAAAAATAAATAAATAAATAGATAGATAGATAGATAACTAAATAAATAAATTATATGTAGTCCCACAGAAGGTGACTTATCTGCACTACTTGGAGACTTATTTTAGAAGAAACTAAAGGAAAAAAAAAATACAATGCAGTCTTAGTCTAAAATGTTAGTCTTAGACTGTGTCAGAATGTTCAAAATTATCTCCCATTGTCTGTAGGAACCACATTTTTATTTTAAACTAACAGCACCTGCCTCTAAGGATTTCTCACTAAATGTTCCTTAGCATTATCAGATGAAAGACAATATAAGACTACTCTTTTTGGTTTTAAAGGAAAGCTTTGTACAGCCTTTCAAGTTTCATTTCACTGGATTTTAAACAAAGATCAAAAACCTCTGACAAATCCAGCTGCAACAGTTAAAAAAAAATAAATTACTACTATTCCTCAGCATCCAGGCTTTCTCTACTACCACAACTCCAAAGGAGTGAAACATGAAATGTCTTTTGCAATGAAATGCACAAGACCAGGTCCCTTTAGGTGTTCTAACAGCTTTCTTGTGTGTAATCTCTATCAAGTGGCAACAAGGAACTGGAAGGGGGGGAGTTTTGTGGTACAGAAGTTTCCATAGGAAACATCTAATTAGGATTAAACTGGCTGAAAGCAACTCAACATTTCATGCATGAGACTTCTTAGTACCAAAAAAACAGGATTGGCCAAAAAATATGATGGGACATGCTCACTTCTTGTGAGCTACAGGAACATTTGACAACAATTCACTTACTCAGAGAAAGAAATACATTCTAATCTACCTCTAAACCAGCATTTATATGTACATTACGGATATATTGGAAGGATTTTAAGTTAAGTCTACAATGAGTGCTAGAGTGGCTTTCTGCCTTAAGCAAGGCTGGCACTTTCAGCTTTGCAGTTACCAGGAAGAGTGTGTTACTAACTAAGTGAATTTCCAATGTCATACATCCCTTCCCCATTTTAAAGATGTACATAAATTGATAAACATGACTGACTCTTCTAAATTTTCTTCTGGAAAACTTGAAGGAGGGAGGAAGAGTTTTTTGGGCAATGCCTTATACTATACTGAAGTACAAACAACAATTATTTTGTAATATAGAATCCCACTGAAATACAACTAAGAAAAAATGTGACTTTCAGAAAGTTGCACTTGCAGATTTGTCTGACAGTCACATAACTAGAATGTGTATTCAGATATACAGAGAAATAATGACATCCACAAATACAAATGGATGTTAAAAATGTTGTTTAAATATTAAATTCTTATCTCCAAAGAGTCTCATTTGACGTGCTTAGAAGAATCTTGAACTACATTATTAAGGTTCCACAATTAAAATTACAGTGATCTTTAAGGTATGTCTTATGTATGTATACTTCAGCTTTAACCACAAATAGTTATTTTCTATGGACTTAAGTATGGGATATTTTCTGGAATTTCTGCTCTTTTCCAAATACTGCTTTGATTCCATCTGCCAGAACAATATTTTTCTTACTCCTACTCTTCAAGATGTCTTTCTTTGTGCTCCACAAATGTGAAGTCCCATCTAAAACAAGACAAGAAAACTCTCTGTAACATTATTTAAGGCCAGCAGATCAACTATTTATAAATACTGTTTTCAGCTTTTCTGTCACATGTGCATCATACAAGGCCCCTTCTTGCCACTTGGAAAACAATTTTTCTTTTTTTCTGCTGAAAATACATTATGAAAAAAGTTTCAAGCAGCCAGTTCGGATAATTAACAGTTGCTTTTTTGACAGATTTGTTTTTCTACCACCACTACTGCACTGCTCAACAGATGACAAAAATTAGCCATGCAGTACATATAAACTGATCTGCTGTAAGTGGTTGATTCAAATACTATTTAAGTCAGTTTTTTCATCATTTCCATCATGCTATCATTTTGCCATGTAAAGCAAAGTATATGCTTGAGGGCCCTCTGAAGAGTAACAACGGAAACGGCCCACCTGCTTCTAGAAGCCCTGAAAGAGCAAATTCTAACTAGGTGCTCTGTGCTCAAACAGCAGTTTCAAAAACCTTAGTCTCTTATTCATATCACTCTTCAGATGTAAAGTCCAAGCACTTATTTCTGTATTTACAGTGTGGGCCCTGGGTTATATGCACTAGATAGATAAAGCATGGACAGAAAGATAAGTAGTGATTTTATTGATTTAGTATGAAATATTTGCTTTAGAGAACAGACAAGTAATGACAGAAATAAGAGAAGAAAAATAAGTCTGAAGAATGGGGAAAAAAACAACAAACAACAAGAAAAAAGAATCAACCAAATAAAGCCAACAACAACAAAAGAAAAAAAAACAAAACAACAAACCAAAAACCTAACCAAAAAAGAGAAAGGAGATAGGTCTGGCAGTGTGTCACATGAAAGCATGAAAAGAGTTTTGCTGGAGCAAGGCTTGTGACCCTACTCACCAAGCAAGTTTTGAAGCAGCTAAGGTTGGACGTGAACATTTAAGCTTGTTTGCATCACTGAAGTTGGTTTTACAAAAATTTCCTAATGCTACCAAGAAACACTTTCTACAACTACACAGTGTTAGGCACAAGTACAGACACAGACAAAAAAAGAGGCAACTTTTCTATTGTAAGGTGATGGGTATATCCTCAACATCAATCACACAGATCTTTTCTGAAGATATCTGGCAAGTAATATGCCTAGAAGTTATTGAAATAAATAAATTTTGAATCTTCACTTTAAGTCCTCTTGCAAATGGTTACATGGGAATTCAAAACTTATTATAATGGTTAAATGGGAATTCAAACCTTATTAAAAAAAAAAAAATACAAGTAGCACAATTATTTCAGTCACCTACAAACCTGTGCTTACCAATGTAATATAGTAAAAAAAAGGGTTTACAATTTTTAAGATGTCCAAACATGGCTATACAATTTCCAAAGCAATTCTTAACACTGATGAAATCTAGAGCTAGTGAAATGTATGGAGTTGAAAAGATTTTAAGACAACACTAAGCACAGTTAAGCAGAGCTGTGCTATTGTTTTGAGGAGACTCAGTTAGTAAACATGAGTAATTATTTCCAATAAAAAAGAAAATAAAAAGATATTTCATAAAAAAACTAAGTCTAAAGATTGCTTAAAAACATGCCAGTGACCATAAATAAAAATACCTGTCGATATCTTCTATTTTCTGCATATTAAACAGCAACGATGGTACTATCTTGTCCATGTGCTGAGGTTCCCATATAGTTGCTCGGAGTTCATCATTAACTGTTTTTCGAACCACTCCCTGAATGCCCCTGATTCCAGCAATTCGGATCCTAAGGAAGGAAAAAAAGAAATTACTGAAAAGGAGAAACAGAGCACCTCCTTGTCTAGTTGTTTTCCTATTAGGCAGCAGTGATTACATAGTGTGGAATTGTTCTCACAAACAATGATTTGAAAATTTGGCCAATTAATCAGAGTTGCCCGTATTGTCTTCAAACATCGTTTAAGCTCAGAAGGAAGCTGACAAAACAAACAGCTGAACAGAAGCATCTGATCTGTAAGGATAATGCTGACACTGATCATTGAGTACTCAGATTGTGTATACCACCTTCAGAAGAAAGTCACATGAGCGAAAACTCACCAACCCTACACAAATTAACAGCCACCAGTTGAAAGTGTGAGAAATCACAACCTATTCCATTGCAGAAGAAAAAATGTTATGAAGTTATTACAGCAAAGCTGAAGCAGTAGCTAACACGATCCTGTGATCATGGCCTTAAAGGTTCCAGTTAGGACTGCGGACTACGTGAGAAAATGTTAAAGATTTGTGCAAGATTCACAAGATGGAAAGCAAAGGATAACTCTTGTCAACTTAAGCCTGATGCACAAAAGGAACAACCGTTTTAATCCTAAAACCATTTGAACCAAGTGGGAAATTATGGGAAATTATGAACAATAAAACAATAAAAAGGAAAAAATAATGTAAGTTCTAAAAAACTTAGTCTAGTTGTTAAATATTTTCATTATTCTGTTGAACAAAAACAGTTTGCAGGGGAATCTACAAAATGAAATGAATGGTGAAATACTCTTTTTTGAAGCAATAATATTTCGAAAACTAATAGAATAAAGAGTGATACTGTCAGCAAGTTAAATAAGCACAAACTTAATTAAAAATTGAAATTATTTTTAATAAAATTAATCTGTTATCTTTTAAATCTTAATTTCAGTATGGACAACACATAACTAACCTTTATTCAGTCACATTTGCTGCATGAAAGCATTTGCTAGATGAACTGCAGAGCTATATGAACTTGCTCAGATATATATCTTTGCTCAGATTCCCTGAGGTAAATACTTAAACCTGTAGCCCCATGTTTTTCAGCAATTTCTGAGGAAAGTCATGTGCATTCAATATGGATCCCATAACATTCTATCCTTTCAAGACAGTTTTATTTGGGTTACATACAAAATAGCAAAGAGGAGGGATGCACAAGCAGCTAGAAGAACATTTGATACTGCTGTTCAATGACAGTGCTTCAATTACAGTATCCAATGTTAAGCTTTGAATATTAAGCATCTAAGATGGACATTTAAGACACAGAGCTTCCAAAATCCCATTACTGAAACTTTTTTTTTCTTTTTAATTATTAGTTCTAAAGGCAATCAAGTTTTGTTGATGCTGTGGTTTTAGATAAGTTAAATACTAGCACTAACCTCCCCTACTCTAAGGGATATCTCAATTATCAGGTGAGATGCAGTTTCAGACTCAGAAGCCTACATCACCTGCCTGCCAGTGTAGATGATGTTCAAGCTCCCATTCCAGCCAGCATTTCAGTAGAAGCTCTATCTAGGCAGATAAACAGTGACTCCAGATGTCTGGTTTCGGATGAGCTGAACTACTCCCTAGCCCCCACCAATAGCATTGACTACTTCTGGTATCTGCATTTAGAATTTTAATCTGTAGTCGTAGCTCAGCTGTTTTGTTGAATTATATCAGTACCTACAGCAAATCTGGTATGTCAACTCCAAGAACGATTGGTGTTCATAAAGATCTCTTTCAAAAGAGATTACTGAATCACAGAATGGTTTGAGTTGGAAGAGACCTTAAAGATCATCTAGTTACACCCTCGCTGCATGGACAGGGACACCTCCCACTCAGAGTCCCATCTAACTTGGCCTTGAACACCTCCAAGGAGGGGGCATCCACAATTTCTCTGGGCAACTTGTTCCAGTTTCTCATCACCCTCACAGAAAATAATTTCTTCCTAATGTCTAATCTAGACACATTCAAATAGTCTAGGATGATGTCATAAAAGTAATACTGCTATACATTTAATTAAATTGGGTAAAAAAATTATTCTCATGCAGAAAAAAAGGCCACACCCCTGTGCATTGGGGTGCCACTAGCACTAATTTCATGTTCTTACTACAGCACAGGTGGCCAAAAAATGATGGTTGAAACACTGAGGAAGGTGAAGGATCAAATTTCACTATATACAGGTGAAGATTCATTCCTCTACAGAAGTCTCAGATGGGTATGAAAGTCAAGATTACATTTAAATCAAGGTAATGTACATTCTTATGGCACTAGGATGAACTTCCTCCCTGTCTAAGGGTACATCAACATTGCCAGCTGAAGCACAGATAATGGTGCAGGTTGATAATTTGAAGAGCAAAAGATTAGCACAATTCTTACTCCTATGGCAATCACAGCTTTGAGGCATTTTAGTTTGTAGTATCCTTACGAGTGGTAGGTCATATTTGATAAGAGATGTACTGGTCTCTTAATTAATTCCATGTTCTAGTTTATTATTAGTATTACCTCCCATTTGCAAAGGGCAATGAAGGTGAAAGTAGTTCTAAAAATCCTGAACTGAGCTTCACACCCCAACCTCTTATAAAATCTTGTACTGTAAGTAAGCAGTTTAACATTTTTGGTTTAGTTTCACTAAGCCTAAAAAGGAAAAATCTCTAGAAGTTCATTAAAATATTTATGAATACTATTTGAGGCCATCATCTTCAGGTAAATATACTGTATCTGACAGAAGCCTAAGTTACGACTTAGTTGCATGATTCACTGGCTTCACCAGTGACACTTGCTTAAGAAGTTTCTATCACCTTTCTCCTTTGGTCCCTGAGTATAATTCAGTTCTTTCCCAAACAATTCACAAGGTCATCCTGTAAAACCATTCACTGGAATAATCTTCCTAAAGGGAAAGGTGGTGGGGCAGGGGACAAAGTACAGGAGTAGCAGGCAGATTTAATTCCAACCATTTTAGAGACCAATTTTACATAAGAGGTCTATGTATCATTTGGGCAACAAATAAGATGGCAGCAAATTACAAAAAAAATGAGGAATTAATCAGAACACTAAAGAAGGAAATAATTTTTTAGGGTTTTGGGGGGTTTTGGTTTGTGGGTTTTGTTGTTTGGTTTGTTTTTTTCTTTTTTCTTTTTTTTCCTCCTAAGCCTGTACAGTGTTAATTCTTTTTAAATATACAGTTCACAGATCTTTGAAACTTCAAACTTTAAGAAAAATCCTTATATATTGCAGCTAACATAACAACAGTACACCCAAAGGGTTGTATTCTCATAGTTGGCTGAACAATTTAATGCATGGAAATAGAAAAGATGACTACAACAGAGATGCAAATATCATCTGAAAAGCCTTAACTTTTCTGAAATGCTCAGGAGTTAAACACCAATTAACAATTCATATGAACACATCACTAGGGGGAGCTGAAGTAAAAAAAAAATGTGGTGCTTACACACCCCTGTAAAAATCTGCAATACTAATTCATGAAGGCATTTCAGATTCACACACAGCATCATACTGCAGATATCTATGAAAAATCAATTTTAATGACCAGTTGTCAAACAGCAGACTCAAAATATGCTTTCACTAATCACATAAGTAGCCCCATTAATTTATCAAATGAGTTATGTAACTTGCACACATTTGCAGTAATAATTAGTGCCTTTCTGGACAGAATCCATGCAATCTGGCAGGCATTCCTCATGTAAAATTCCACTTAAATATTCTAGGAGTTCCAGCCACCTATGATTTGCAGCATTTGGTGCTATTTGAAAAGTCACACATTCATGTTTTTCCTAGGGAATGAAGAATATAAGCATGTTAAGACAGTTTTCTGTAATACATACAGAATGGCACTTACTCAGTTTGTATTTCTGGATCATGGTCACATGAATGACACATGGCACTGAATCGAGACACAAAGAAGTCATAGCGCCTGTGATATGAAGGTGTATCTTCCTCAATGTTGGCAAATTTGACAAACTGGAAAATGAAATGTTACAAAAGCTTTAGATGACAGTTTCCCAAATGAGAATAATAAGCACTAAGCTTTGTTTAAGAAGTAATATAACACATTGCAATAAGAAAGGATTAAATATTTAAGCAAAGAAAAATGCAAATTGAAGAGGGTTTTTTTTTGCCAAGCCTTTCCACTGGAGCATCATTCAGATCATTATGAAAGAGGGTAACTGCATCAAATACAGCATACTATGTAATATGGAAACATCCAGCACGTGAATAGTGAATGTCAACAAGTCATAGAATCATAATAATTCAGGTTGGAAAAGAACTTTGAGATCATCAGATCCACCACTAAACCATGCCCCTAAGCACTACATCTATATGTCTTTTAAATACCTCCAGGGACTTACCAAATTTAAAGGGAAATAAACCCAGAGGCACCTTGTCAATTCTGCCTATTTCTTACAACAGGGGTAAAGGAGGAGTTCTGGGAATTATAACCCAGTCAACTTTAATTACATTCACAGAAAGATACTCTGAATAAAACCCCTAAATTGCAGACAGCTACAAAGTAACAAATGGGTAAGTAACAGTCAACATGGATTTCTCAAGAACAGATCACATCAACCCAGCCTAAATTATTCCTTTGACAAGAAAGTAGACTTTGTAAATCCAGATGAAGCAGCATCTGTCATATCTTAAATTCAGTGATGCTCAAAAAAATACACAACATTCTCAAAGGGAAGCTACAAAAATCCTGTCAAAAAAATACTCCACGTAAGATAGATGCAAAAGGGTCTGGAAACAACTTGTAAATCATCAAACTACAATAACGTATTGAGTGAATTTCTGAAGGGGCCTGTCTGGAATACAGTAGTATTTGAGTTTCACTAGAGACTTAGATGACAGGGTGGACTCATCAGATTTGCAAAGAACACTAAGCTGCCCAGAGAGCTACAGGCATGCTTGATGCTTGATTCTTTACAAACTGAAAACGGGACATGAAAAATCAAGGAAGCAATATAAGAATGACAAATATAAAATACCACTTTAAAACTGCAGTACAAATAGAAGCCAGATACAGCTGAATGCAGAAAGAAACGCAGAGCTATAATAAACTGCACATGCAAAAAGCGTCAATGTCTTTATATTGGCATGGAAAAGAAAACAATATACTGTGATACATCTGATTACCCGTTACACCTATAAAGAAATTTTTGCCATCTAACTCACACTAGTAAGTTCTTAGGTGAAGTACTGGATCCAGTTGAAGCATCACAGCTAAAGATGGTGATTAACTGATACAATCCTTCAGTTATTCCAGAGATGAACAAAGCTTTAGACAAACACCTATTAGAAAAGCCTGAAACACATTATATTACCTAGTCCAGAGCTGATTTAACATTGTTAGTCTTAAAATGTATAGAAGACAGTAATAAAAACCAAATAAATAAATTGTCTTCTTTGTCCAGTGGTAATATGAAAAGCAATAATTGGCTTACACTGAAGCAAAGACTACTTAAGACAGATGTTCAAAAACCCCTCTTTTCTAAAGCAAGCAGTCTGCCTGAAGTTCTTCTGGATTATCCATCACTGACAGTTTTAAGAACAGACTACAGAGAGAAGAAAAAAGGGAAAGGGAAGGTTGTCAGGACAGGTTTAACATAGTGCTAGTTCTGCCCTGAAGCAAGATGCCCCATTAAGATGGGCAAGATGCCCCATTAAGATGGGCAAGATGCCCCATTAAATCCCTCCACTTTTTCCCACTGCAGTATTCCTTCACCAATTGCTAAGCAAAGGCTGAGTCTTTTCTCATACAATTACTGAGATGCAGAACCTGCTTTTATCAGCACATTACCCACAGACATCTAGACATGCTCAAAACACTTCAACATAATCTACAGCACACACATTTGTGAAGGTTTTAAGGTAGTTTTCAAGCTGAAAGTTTTCAGAAAAAAAACCCACAAGTTTTTCTACTCTTAAGTCTTTTTTTCTGTTTTATCTAGAACACTTAACCCTTTCAATTGCACCACCAGTTCAATCACTGAAAAATACAGGTGCAGCTGATGATACAGTTTGTAAACCTGTATTTTCAATCATTACTGAAAATGGAGCATAATTGTATAACACAAGTTCATTTTACATGTCCTGGAGAGAATATCTTGTGCTGTCATGTGATAAGAAAGTGACAGTCACAAAACAATTCTGTAGTGTTTGTTGCTACAAATTCAAAGACAATCCACAAACAGCAACCATACTTTTCAATGCAGTGAGTTATAAAAAATATCGCTGCATTGCCAACAGACCATGGAAAATGCTTTAAATGTCTTGTCTCAGTGTTGGCATTTGTGAAGATGTGAATTCCAAAACAGATTTTCTAAAGTTAGTCCTTACAATTTAATAAAGCATAAAGCCCACAGGAAAATAAATTAATAAATAGATCTATCAATACAATATTAGTATTTTCCCAAACATTCAAGTGTTCAAGTCTACAATTCATCCAGTAAACTTCCATAAAAGCATGTAAAGGAATGGAAGGTAAAAGCGTAAAGAACACAAAACGCTACGAGAGTGGCTGTAAGAATATTAACTTACCTAACGTTCAATATTAGACTATTCCTATTATCTAAACACAAAAGTATTTGATTGATAAGATATTCCAACATGAAAACTTAATACAACTCTAATGCTAGAAGAAAGATGTATTGTACCAAGAAATTGGTCTGTAGGAGCAAATGTTGAATTTAGGCCAAGAAAAGAATCAGAGGCTTGCTCTCTCCTTCTGGACATTTCTCCTGTGTCATGATACAGCTTTACAGCAGGGAAGCAAGTACCCAGAAGTTAAACCTCTCAAAATGGCATGCACAGCAGTATGTCCAGCAAGGGTAAAACCTTTTTATTTTATCCTGTGTATAACAAAACTGAACATAGAGCATTTCTGAAGCATATTCCAGAATTAGCCTTCAGATGAATGAACATTTAGGCCACAGGAAAGCTAAATGAGGTAACACTGTTTTGAGTTGCACTGTCATTCAGTGAAGTATACAATTCCATTTCATTATAGAAATGCTAAGGTTTTACAACACGATAGTCTATACTTTCTCCTTGCTTAGCAGTGGTGCTCTTAACCTGTTACTGTTATTACCACCAAAGATATTTTCAAGCAAACTTCAAATTAAAAAATATTAAACATAAAAAAGGACTAAACTCTTACGAGAACCCAAACACTTGCCTGGGATATACTTACAAAGCTTTTAAAGATGTAAAAATGTCATTCAGTCATAATAAACACTTACAATTACCCACTGGTAACTTATGGAGGTTTTACCAGTACAAGTATCATCTATATTTGTACAAAACATAAGGTAAAACTTACATTGGTAATTCTTAATTTCCATTAATTTTGAAACCAGTAATGTTCAATCAGTATAACAACATATAAATCTATCATGAAATAAGGAAGATTCAGAAGATGTTTGTTCCAGACTGAGTCAAGAAAGCTGGATCATATTACCAGGGAGAGAGACACTCGGTGAGTCCTGTAGTAGGTCATCCAAGTTCTCAACTTAAATTCCTAAGGATGTAATTTCTTATGTATGTGTATGCTGCCTTATCACTCTTAAGTAGTCAGCCAGTATAGCAGGAGAAAAATTGCAACTTTTAACGCACCCTCAATGTCTTTAAAAGTCAGGTTTTTGCACCAATTCAAGAACAGACAATCAGCATGCATCATATTTAAGTCTGAGTTATGTTATTAAAAGTATCTGCCTGTAAAAAACTGTAGGCTGGATCTGAAAAATATATTTTCATATATTTGAGGTCTGCAGTCAGTCTTCCACAGCCTGCAATTTTCTTGTGTTTCAGATAGGTAAAGGAGGGTGCTGATGCTGCTTGTTACCATCTCCTATAGACAAAGCTACTGTATTTCATTATTAGGAAACTGTCACATAGGAAGACACAATACCCTAATATGCATAAGAGACTTATAAACTAAACAGCACAGTGTTAATGAGAAGTGTATGAATATATGTAGGTACTTTATCAAGAAATGATAGAGAATTTCTAAATATTTCTTATAGAGAAGTTTCTAACACTGGAGTCATACATGAACTTCACAAACACAGTAAGAAAATTATCACAAGAAATAACAAGATAAGGTTCTCAGCAACAAAAGTTGGTGAATTTGTTTAGTTATTAATAGTTAAGATCACCTGACAGTTCTCATGCCAGCTTACAGGGACACATTAGTGTGGCTGTGAAACCGCAAGACCAGAGAGCACAAGCAGGACGTGGGGAAAGATGTCAACTGTGAATGACCCTAGAAAGACTGCCTACAGAGATTCCAGAGAATGTTAGGGGTTGGAAGGAACCTCTGAAGATCATTGAGTCCAACCTCCCTGCCAGAGCAGGACCAAAAAAACCCAAAACAACAACAAAACAAAAACAAAGAAACATAAACATGACAAACAAACAAAACCCTAGGGCAGATCACTCAGAAAGGCATCCAGGCAGGTCTTGAAAGTCTCCAGAGAAGACTCCAAAACCTCTCTGGTGAGCTTGTTTCAGTGCTCTGTAACCCTCACAGTAAAGGTCTTCCCTATGTTGAGGTGGAACTTCCTTTGCTTGAGTTTGAATCCGTTGCCCCTCGTAGTATCACAGGGCACAAGTGAAAAGAGCTTGTCCCTGCCTTCTTGATGTCCAGCCCTCATGTATTTATAGACATTCATTAGATCCCCCCCTCAGACTTCTCCTCTCTAGACTGAACAGCCCCAGGTTTCTCAGCCTTTCTTCGTAAGGCAGGTGTTCCAGTCCCTTAATCATCCTTGTAGCCTCCACTGGACTCTTCTCCCAAGTAGATCCCTGTCCCACTTGAACTGGGGAGCCCAGAACTGGACACAATACTCCAAGGGAGGTTTCATCAGGGCTGAGTAGAGGGGGAGGAGAACCTCCCTCCATCTGCTGGAGACACTCCTCTTAATGCACCCGAAGATACCATTGGCCTTCTTGGCCACAAGGGCACATTGTTGTCCCATGGATAACTTGTTCTCTACCAGGACTCCAAGGTCCTTCTCCACAGAGCTGCTCTCTAGCAGATCACCTCCTAGCCTGTACTGGTGTGTTTTGTTGTTCCTTCCCAGGTGCAGGAGTCTACACTTGCTCTTGTTGAATCTCATTAGGTTCCTCTTTTCCCAGCTCTCCAGCCTGTCCAAATCTCGCTGAATGGCTGCACAGCTTTCAGGTGTATCAGCCAATCCTCTCAGCTTCGTGTCATCAGCAAACTTGCTGAGAAGACACTCTGTCCCATCATCAAGATCATTAATAAAGACGTTGAACAGGACTGGACCCAGAACTGATCCCCGAGGGACTCCACGAGTTAAATGTCTCCAGCTGGACTCTGCACCACTGACCACCACTCTTTGGGCTCTATTGCATAGCCAGTTCTTAATCCATCTCACTATGCATTCTTTTACCCCATATTTTATGCCATATATTTATCTAGAATCACACAAATTCTGGTAGACAACGACTTACAAGTTCAGAATATGATTTACAAGAAGACAACCTACAGGATGAGAAAGTGTTTTGTTTAATTCTGTCTCTCTATACTTTTAACTCCTGTTAAAGAAGATAGAGCAGGGATCCTGGAGATCATAGAATCACAGCACGATTTGAGTTGGAAGGGACCTTAAAGATCATCTAGTTCAACCCCCTTGGATGGACAGGGACACCTCCCACTAGATCAGGTTGCTCAGGGCACCATCCAGACTGGCCTTAAACACATCAAGGGACAGTGTTTCTATGGCTTCTCTGGGAAACCTGTTCCAGTGTCTCATCACACTCACACTAAAGAATTTCTTCCTAATGTCTAACCTAAATCTCCCCTCTTCCAGTTTTGATCCATTACCTCTTGCCCTCTCACAAGCCTTTGTAAACAGACCCTCCCCAGCTATCCTGTAGGCCCTTCAGGTACTGGAAGACAGCTATGAGGTCCCCCAGGAGCCTTCCCATCTCCCACTGAACAGCCCCAACTCTGTTAAAACACTACAGGCACACAACTCATATTGCTGCATGAAATGAAAGAGGCATCTTGTAATACATCTTACTTCCAGATAAGCAAGCTGCACACAAGCAGGACACATAAATGATGCTTTACTGCAAATATTATTTATGATATTCTTTAATTTCAAAACCTAGACATTTTATACTATTTTCAATATACATTCACTTTGATCCTGCCAAAAAACAGCTGCTTTTATAAGCCAACGCTTACAAATATAAAAATCCTGTTGTATCAGGCACTGACTGGTTATTGTTCCACTTGGAATACTGCTCGTCTTCTTTTAAATAACAAATGCTGATTAGTAGCAATAACAGTCCCCTTCTAATGCACAGGAAGCCCAACACTGTCACTGGTGGCATCAGTATTTCACTACATCTAAGAAAAAACTGCCCTTCTAAAATGAAGCAACATATCAACTAGAGAAAGCATTTGTGGTAAGCGATTTAAAATGTGGTGATGCTGGGTTTTGCTATCTTTCAGATAAAAAAGCAATGTTTTAAAATCAAAATAGAAAGAAGAGTTCACCTTGTCAACATTCCAAATTGGCTTAATATGTGCTGTATTCAACTGAGTTCTGTCAACATAGTTTGAAATTACAGTTTTTCTAAATTAAGCATTCCATTGTTTTTGACCAGCTGCTCACTAAAGACATTTTCTGGTATTGGCCTAAAAAATTTTGAACATGTTGAAAGATTTTAAAGCTGTTCACCCCAAGGCAGGAAGAACAAGCATAATTAATTCATTCTATCATAGTAATATAACTACTACAGATCTAAGCAATAGATTTAATTATTTGTACACGACAGGTAGAGCTGTTTTACATGTTACTGTTTTACATGTTAGAGCTGTTTTACAGCTACTGAAATTCTGCAAAATGGTTCCAGGGAGAAAATTAATATTGCCATAGATTTCTAAGTAAAAGCTTCTTGCAATCAGCCTTCAGATTCTGTTATGCTGAAGCCAAGGAAATCTCACTTTTTTCCACATGAGTTTTTCAGTTTCCTTACCAGCATATGCTATGCTAGCCCACAGTTAATAAAAATACCTCTTATGATAGAAAAAGATATTTTGAATTTCATAGACACTGCCAATTTGAAATCTGTTTTACTAAAAAAAAAATTAAAAAATCAACATATCCACTATTGAATTTCACCTGGTTTAAAGTATCTGCTTATATAGTATATTTACAGTTATGTTTTACATGAAATTTTTAAAATTGCTGCTCTAGGAAATGAGATAACAGAATTTACAAATGCAACATGTAAAAAGTCATAAAAATTAATTATGTGTTAGTGAAGATCAGTCTAAAAGGACAAATGAAAAACAAACAATTGTTTGAACAGTAATCTTCAGGTTTGCTTTTCAGAAGTAAATTAAGTTTTAAAATTGTATTTCAGTTCAAAAAATAATTCAACAAATCAAACAGCTAAATGAAACTGTCCTTTTTCTGTAAAGATATTGACTACCAAGTAGGTTAAGTTCTGCATCCAAACCCCATATTCTGAAGTCAGGGGAAAAAACCCTGGAAGACAGTGGGAGCTTCTAGATCTTTCCAAGATTTTAAACCACTCAGATTCATTCAGTACACAGATTTGTTTCATTTGAAACACTGACTTCCGAGCAATCACAAGAACTCCCACAGCCAAAGCAAAACCTGTTTGTGACTTACAAAAATCTGCAGTCAGTAAGACAGCTCAAACTTACTTGAAAGCCATCACTGCCTTTGCTTCCCAGAGCCAGCTTTGAGGTGGAAAATAATAAAGCCACAATCATACTCTATATGTTCTTAAGTGTAAGCAAAATACAAATTTGTATAGGCTTGCAATTAAGTTTAACCCGAAAATATTAAGGAAACTTTTCCAAAAGTTGCCTGGCTTTTCATCAGTCTAAAGACATTTACTTCATATACAATTTATTATTTTCCTTCAGACAATATCAGTTTTACATCAGACTAAGTAAAGTACATGAAACATTATTCAGTCATTCTACCATCTCTACTCTTTTTTGATTGATTGATTGATTTCCTTCAAGAGGAGAGGAAAAATGAAAAAAAGGCTAAATGTGACCCTAAACTTTCTCCATGTCTGACAGAATTTATTTAAGAACACAGTAAGTCTGGTAATAAACAAGCTGTCAGTGCCAACACACTTTGCTCCTCTTGAGTCAACACAAAAAGTCTCTAGCTCTTCTATCCATTGACTACAGAAGGCAACCAGGGAAGTTACCATAATAAGGCTTAAATTACCATTTGGAATACTGTTGAAGAGCCACACACACTCTCTTCACAAAATCTGACATCTTATTTAGGAAACGTAATTATTTTTGGTTACTAAGTTTAACAACAGACAAACACAAATTATCTCCCAATTTAGGAAGTCCATTAATCTGCTTTGCTCATAAAAGAACTGACAGGGATATCAAACAGCTTACTGGAAGGTGGAATTCTGTTCAGTAACATTTGTTTGGAAGTGACACATGTCTTGTAAATCAAAGTGGAGGTTGGCAGTAACTGTTTGCCACCAAGGATTTGAAGGAACTGGAAAGCAATGTATATCTTGCTATTTGGCATCCCAGAAAATAAGTTCCAAAGCTATTCCCTAAGAGGTTTTGCCAAGACATTATTACGCAAACAAATCAAAAGAAGCAGGGTAGCCTGGCTCAAAGATATTAAAACTAAGAAACACATTTTTCTCTTTACCCTAAGCAAAATTGCCCCGTTAGTTTGGAAGAAAAAGGATCCTCCTCCCCTACATCAGAGCAAGAACTCTGTGCTCCACCAAAATAAGAAATTCTACTCCAAAGTAGCACCACTCTACTATATGGTCCTGTCTCTCTGAACTGCAACTCCATTTCATTCCATCAGCTGGGAAAGAAAAGAAAGCCCAAAGAAAGCCCAATAGTTCTACAGAATCAGACAAAAACAAACCAACCAAAAAACACCAGGCAGTGCTAAGGGTTACAATGTACAAGAAATGCAAGCATTACTTCTTATGTCAAAACAATGTAGAGTGATCTAGAGTGACAGTCCACATCACAATTCTGGAATTGATGAGATACCTATTGTACCAGCAGGAAATCAAATGGTTAGAAGGGAATTATGGCAGACTATAATACTGATTGCACCCATCACTCTCTTAGGAAAGCTAGATGTCCAGATCTTCATTTGAACACTTTTAGATATGCCCTTCAAGCCTGGATCTGAATTCTGAAACATTTAAGCTAATAAGATGGTGATGTTGCATTACTGAAAGCATTTGCTCCTGGCTACTTTTCAGCTAACAGGCACCTTTCTGTGTTGTCAGTGCTGTAGAGAAGGATATTATTTCTTCCTTTTCTTACCATCACTCTCACTGTTTGAGAGCAAGAAAACACTGCCTTACCTAAACAACTGCTTCAGGAGGTCTGTTTAAAAGATTCAGAATAGGAATGTACAGAACAGCTTTCCTGTTCCATCCAGAAAAAAGTGGTTATTTCTGTGGAGGATGAGCCCAGCCATCAAAGGAATTTTAAGGACTGAGAGTTTTTCTGCCTCGAGCTGGCATCTGCTCAGTGCTTAGGTCCACATTATACACCTTGCCATGAGGTGAATCCTCTCAATTCATGTCAGCTGGCAGATACTTTGTGACTTCAGAACATACTATGCCATAGCAAATAAGCAAAGATTTATTCTGATTTGATTTAGTATCTGACTTTACTCACAGAATTAGTTCCAAGAACTTGCAGCTTTGGTTCGCCTGATTCCAGGAGCTTGGCCACCATATGTAGGAAACTTTCCACAAATGGTTTTATGCTTTGAGAATGGCAAGCCATCAGAAGTTGATCCAATGCCTCCATGGCAATTAAAACGTACCTGAAAATTAGAGGCACTCACATAAACACATGCTACAGTTATCATTACCTCAGTTAATTTAATTAAGGTACCTATTACTACAAAAAACAGAAAACAAAGGCTGGAATATATACATTCTTACATTACCTAAAAAAGGAAGTTATTGTTATTTCCTAAATTCATCTTTATTTCATTTGTGGTTTTGTTGCGGTTTGTTGTTTGTTGGGGTTTTTCTGAGGGTGGGGAATGGGAAGGGGAATACATTATTTTTAGAAGAGATGTCATAATGTTTAGTAGCAGAGTAAATGTAATTCAATTTTCTTTTCTAGCACATTCTATTTCCAAATACATATTCCAGCATTCTAGTCTACAGCTCCTCTGTTTATCCACATCCTAGTACAGAAAGCCAACAACTTCTTCATTCTCTTGCACACTCAGACAACTTGCTAAGTAAATGAAAAAGTGTAAATAAATGCAGTGAATAAAATTAATTACCCTCAAGAATGGCCATTAACCCATTCTATAAAGTTATAGAAATAGCTTTTGACATCATAAAGGCCAAAAACTATTGCCTGTGACTGATATTGCCACTTTCTTACTCTATTTCCATAGGCTTTAAAATCTTCTCCCTCTTTGGACTCTACATTCTTTCAAATTTTTAGCTCAAATAGGACTTAAGAGCAAGACAGAGTTTTAAAGTTCACATTTAAATATAATTTAGCCAAAAGGGTTGAAATGAAAGGTAGCCACACTTCCCAATACCCTGAGTGACATTCAAAGGTGTACTGGATTTACATAGCATGGTCTTGGTAGCAGGCGGGCTGCAGGAGTGGCTTCTGTGAGAAGACACTAGGAAATGACTGTGACACCATCTCCAGTCCCCCTGTGCTGCTAAGTAGGAGGAGTTAAAGGATTCAGGAATAAATTTGAGCATGGGAAGAATGGGGGTGGGGGAGCTTTGTTTTTATTTCTCACTCACCAGGGCTCCCACCTCATTCCTCAATGGAAGATCAACATCAGGAAGAAATTCTTCACCATGAGGGTAAGGTGCTGCAAGAGGCTGCCTAGGGAGGTTGTTGATGCCCCCTCCCTGGAGATGTTAAAGGCCAGTTTGGATGAGGCTTGTGTGGCCTGGTCTGGTGTGAGGTGTCCCTGCTCATAACAGGGAAGTTGGAACCTGATGATCTTTAAGGTGTATGCCAACCTTAACCATTCTATGATTCTAAGTTGAGTGGGTTTTGCCCATTATAGTAACTGATGAATGATTTCCCTTTTCTTACCTCCACCCACCCGCTTGTCCATCTTAGTTGCTCCTCCTGTCCTGCTAAGGAGGAGGAGTGAGAGAGCTGCTTAGTGGGCAGGTGGAAGTCAATCAAGGTTAACTCACCACAAAGTGTGGTCTTTACTTCCTAAAAGGGTCTGTCTTACTTCCTAAATGCAATGAGAACAAATACAATGAAATGCAGCTGTTAGCACCTATTTTTAATGCTGTAACTTGTTTTCTTACCCGTAGCGATGCCTGACAACATCTCTGCTCAGTCTCTCTGCCAGGTAAGCACCAATTCGATCCAGCTTTTCTGGTGCTGAAACGGCATAGAAAGTCAGCTTCTCCATATCAGCTTTAACAAGACCATCCTAAAAACAAACAGAGAAAATATGAAATAAAAATGTTCATAGAAAGTATGAAGTATAGAAAGTTTTTGAAGTGCTTTTCCTTTTGTCTACTCAACATTTAGAGACCTGAGCCATACAGATGGGAATAAGTTACTGGAAAAAAAAATGCATTTTTAGTTGCAAAATCAGCAACATAACAATTAAAGTAAAATATTTTCATAGAAATGAAACAACTCTCTTTCCCCATCTTTTCTTGGGTTGGGGAGGGGAAACAGGTATTCCAAAATAAAGTATTTAGTGATATATCTTATCAGTTTTAAGACACTTCTTCCCTACTGATACAATGTAATTTTTTTTCTTTTCCCTTTACTCCCATTCCCCAAAGTGTATTTGATCCATAATTTTGATGCTATATCCAAGTAAGATGGTATTTTAAAGACTGTATTTCTTCAGCTTTACATCCTGGACAAGGCCAACACACAGGGTATTTCCAGGATAATTGCTAAAAAAAGATCAAATATTATTACATTAGTTCCAATGTGAACTGTGATAAGGATCTCCTCAGGTGAGATATAATTCAAACTATCAGGTGAGAATGATCAAGCTTTCTGTCTTCTCTCTTTCTTTTTACAAAAATATCTTTTTCAAGTAAGTTACTTGGAATATACCCATTATTAATTAATGCAATTTATCAAGCAAGTCTTCTTTAGAGAAAGCCTGCAACTCAGCAAAACACCATGAACTTGACTTGTGTCATGCACTGAGCCAATGAATATTAATAAAAGCAGAGACTAACATGTGCCAACTCAGAGCTACTGAGTAAAATTAAAGCTGTCAGACTACAAGTGTAGGAATTCTGAGTGTTTCTACACCTGTATCAAACCAGTAGATTAAAATAAAGAAATTTACAAAACCATATGTTCCATGCTTTCAGCATACTGTATAGACAGAAAGCACTTTTTTAACCTAGTAACATGCATTTATATAATAATTAGAACTCAGTAACATTGTATTTTAAAGGAAAGCACATATACTTTATAAGATATAAGCCAAACGTTATACAAATGCTGAATGCTAACTGGTTTACTTAGTTCTGCTATAATAAAAGATAACAAAGCCTGATGACACATTTTAAAAAATACAGCAGCAGAAATACATGCTCTCAATTACTCTGAACCACCATGTGATTCTGTACAGATACAGGCAATGCTAAATGGTGACACAAGTTATTTATGTTCACTGAGAGTAAGAGCAGAGGTCTAATATAGCTCCAAGATTGTTCTAGTGAAATGAGAAATCAGTGTATGAATAACTGGAGAAATTAAAAATCAACAACAATAAATCACCTCTTTGGATCACAGTAACTTACACAGTCAATACCTCACTAATTAGAAAATTAAAATATTGTAGAAAACCAGAAAACATCCACACCTGCAAACATAACAAAAAGTGTTTGTGGCTCTAAGTAGTCAGTACAGCCTACTTAATTAAATCTGCTTCTCTGAAACATAGCAAATACACTCCTCAATATGCACAGCCTTGCTTTGAAAAGGAAATTAGATCAGATCTCCCTTTTCAGCTAAATTATTCTGCTAACCTCTATTAAAGCTATAAAAAGCTAAGGCAGGATTTATTGTAAACTGTTAAAATAGAAAATACAAAAATAAATAATACTAAACAAATAAATAAATAAATAATCCTATTGTTAAAACATAAGTTGCTAACAAACAAATTTCAACTGCCAAACTCTTAAAATGTTAAAAGGCATCACTCACTTTTGGATCTTCAGGGAAGATGTTATCTACCAGCCGCTTGTAGCGAGGGCGCAAAGCAGCACAGCAACAGCACACTCCTGCAGAGAGATTTACCCAAAGGAATTCAGAGTTAAGTTTTAGGAACTCTGGTATTTTTATTGGAAGTGACTAGCAGGCAAGCAAGGAGAAAAAAGATAGAGAATTCAGCTGCTCCTTACTATCAGCAGAAAAGCAAAATTAAGGTAATTGAAAATAACTGAGAAGTCAAATAAGTAAAACTATTGTTATAATGTAATACAGGTGAAAATATGCAAGGATCTTGGGTACTAAAAATGTACCTGTCATCCAGCTGTACTTAAAAAGAGGCAGAAAAATAAAAATGGAAAAAAAATTAAAATTAGTAATGTTAAAACCAAGGCAACTTCACTGGCTGCTTTATCTTCATTCTGAATGATCATTTCAAAACCTAACTAAACATCCATTAACCTCACTCTTCTACAAAAAAGTCAACTGTGTCATCGTCTGCTTTACAGGTACCTACATAAAGCAATATAAAATAAAATCTGCAAAAGAGCTCTCCCTTCATTATCCCATTATATTACTGGGCATCAGACAAAAGAGTCACCTGAAGTGGAGAAATAAATTTTCCTGATCTCATTGTTCTCTATTACTAATACTGTACTCAGGCAAAGATAATTAGAACAAGACATGTAACTTGCACTTTCATTAATTTAAAAAAGAGGCATAATGCCTGCTTTAAAATGATAGAAAATCACAAAGTATGCCTTGTTTTTTTTTATAGAACTCAGGACTAACTGAAGCAGTTTATATTTAAAAAGTAGGACTTGAAGTAAAAACTTAGCACAAAAGGAAAGAAGACATTTTAGATATCTGTCCAACTGTTTTATCAGTGCAGATTTATTCCCAAGAAATTTCACTGTTTTGACAAATCAGATTAGAAATTTTTCAGTGGACTAACCCACTGATGAGGTCTCAGATAACATTAAAGTAGCTCTGATGCAAAAGAGCCAGTAGATAATAATACGCTGAATAATAACATACCAAGCGTGGATGAAGATCAGTGGTTTTTTGGTCTCTGAAATCTCAATACCTAGAGCATTCAGAGTATGTAAACACCTTACAAATTCTACTCATTGTCTGACAACTTAATTCTTGCAAGTTGTTTAATTGAAAACAATTCTCAAAAAAAACCAACAAAAAAACACATTTTAAGTTCTCCTACCTGTTTTTTTAACTCAGTTCATTAATTATGGAGTCATATATCACAGACTTACAACTTCAATACATAACTATGGAAACAAAACACACTCAATAGATTAAAAACCTGCTTGAGTTGAATTGTAAAGAATTAGGACAGTTGTAGAAAAATGTTCTATTGAGAGCAATGTTGTGTTCTCCTTTTACAAGTAAAATCGTAGGAAAAGAGGACTTCATTACTGTCCAGTGTATCACTCAGTATTGGGGAATTCAAGTAAGATCATCAAAATTCTCCAAAACCAGACCTAAAATTGTCAAATATTTCTCAAGTTAGCAATGCAGCTCTGCATGGTGCTCAACATCCTCTGTACTTGTGTTTTCCTATTTGATTTTTTACCTTATGGATCTCTAACATTGACCCAGAGTAAATAGTATGTTTTGTTATTACTATGTGTAACAAAATATTCTGACAACAGCTGTAATAAAGCATTTTGCTACAGTTATCTAAAACATAACAAGAACAGAAAATATTGCATGCAAGACAGAGGAAATGAAAAATACTTGAGTTAGTTTTCCTTTCTTTAAGTGACAGAAGAAGAAAATCCTTGCAAAGAACAGTAATTTAAATCTTCAAAAGGTGTTTAAGAACCATGTTAATTGCATAAATTTAACATAAAACCTGGATACAGTCAGTCCTTTGAGAAGGATAAAAATATCAAATATCAGTACCATCTCATTCTGTCAGCTTTACCAGACGGTTTCAGTTAATGGAATCTCAATAATGTTCAAATACTGCTTTTTAAAAGTATGTCACACTGTGAATTTTGACATTTAAAAGGCCTCACAATAAGTAAATTGCATAAGATTTGAAAATTTTCTCTTGTCCCTATCCTGGATTTTCAGTAGTATCCTTACACTGCTACATATTTAACTATAGCACAGTTTACATGGGAAAAAAGAAAACTAACTCAAACTTTTCAAAGAACTCTTTATGATAAAAATGTAACACTAAAATTAATATAAAGAGAATAAAATACGGTAATTAAAAGAACTTCCTAAATTAGCCAAAACATCCAAGTATAAGAAACTGAGTTATTCTATCCAAGCTTTCAGCTTCCAAAGATATTTTCAATAGAGAAATTTAAGTAGAACATCATCAGGAAAAAAAAAAATTAAGGGGCAGGCTCTGCAAAGAACACGGAAACAAACAAAAAAAAGAAAAAACAAAACAAAACAAAAACAAAAGCAAACTTCAAAACAATTATCAGTCAGGAAACAGGTTTTATGGGAAAATTATTTATCATCAGTGTTTTCATGTAACTTGGGAATAAAACATAGGAATAATAAAAACATAGGAATAGGTTTCTAAAAATGTATTTAAAAAATCACAAATATCAATTTGTAACAACATATATTAAAATATATTAATATTTAACATAGATTGCACCCAAAGAAAATCACCAAAATCTAGAAACATTCACTATGTAGACCAGAAAAGATGAACGTTGTAGAAGATGGACAGAGGCTGAAAAATTGAAAACAGATTCTCTACTTCTTGGGTTCAAATTTAACCCATGTAACAGTTGATCCATAAAAACCACATTTGTTTCATGCAAATCAGCTGCTTTGTATGTCTACAGAATGCAGTCACTAAACCAGATAAAAAGAACCTGTTCATTTCATGCAGGTTTATCTACAAAACATCCTACTATAATTCCCTTTCAGTGTCAGGCAAAATTTGCATCTTAATGGTCTCACCCTTAAGAAATTTTTATGTCACTTCATACAAATAAATATAAGGGTTAAAGCAGTACCTGCAAAGAAGTTTGTACTGTCACATGGTAGTAAACAGGTTTACAAAATAATGTTTACTTCTCCAATAATGGAACTTTCTAAGACTAAACATGCATGCTTACTTCTGCTAAAGGAGTCCTGTAATCTGCATTTTACACCTTAAGATTGTATATACCTACCAGCTGCCTGGGTACTTCTTTTTACATGCACGTATTCTACACAATAGCATTAAGAAGAAACAGTCCTTGGTATCAGAAAACAGTATTTTCACCTACCCAAACACATACATGGTCTTGGTTCAAAAGCAGTATTATAATCATAAGCTTTTTCTTGCTCAACAGTTGGAACTGGAACATACTGTCTCATCCTGGGTATGATTTCCCTCCCCGGGTACTCCCTCCTTTCCCAGAGCTTTGCTCTCTCAGGCCAGCACAGGAGCAGTCCCTTCCCGCGAGAGCTCTGCAATACTGTAACCTTATCTGATCAGCTCTGACACTTCCACACAAAGCCACCAAACAGATGAAAAACTTCAGTATCAAATTCAGTTAACAAGGCCAGGCACAAGGCAAGAGAAAAGAGTAAATGATACCTCATCAATGTGTAATTCACAGCTTATCAAACAAAACTGCACAAAGCCAGTTTTATTACTTCACATCCCCAGAACACATAGTTAATTATTTCTGTGACTAGAAGCAAAACATCAGTATTGTTTCAGAAAAAACTGTGTCCAGTCAGCTGCCACATATCACTGCAGAGTGACACACATTTCAGCAAAACACTCACCTGATCTTGCTAAAGAATGGCCAGGAAAATATTATTTAAGGCAGACTGCTGACCAGAAAGTCTTGTTAAACAGAAGGGTTTATCTCTAAGATTAGAGAAGCACTTTAAAAATTAGTAAGTTAAGGACATTAACATTATCTCTAATAATACTTCAGAATTTAAGAAGCAGTGATGACAGAACTTAAATCCTTAATATCCTTGCTCACAAAGTTTATGATCCATCAGGTCAAAAAGCAACTTTGAGTTAAGCAATTCTGAAGTTACTTTCTGGCTTCCCATTGCTTCTCATCACTGCACTATTTTACTTCCTACATTACATACTCTTGGATTGTGGATGTACTGCTCTACATCCACAGGGTTTTCATATATGTATTTTTATAAACCCTAGTAATTGTAAGGTGTTGATTTTAATAAAATCACAACTAATAATTTCTACTAAATAACGATTCCATATCAATTCTAGACTTAAAAAGACTAGTGCTAATAAACCAGTGTTTACTGCAAGTAAATTCAGAGAAAACACTGAGCTGCATAGAAACTGTCACCACAGAGCTTAATAAAGAAACCCTATGGAGTGAATTAGAAATATTCACATTACAAGGTTTATTTCAAGTGAGTTTGAATATTAACTGCTACATCTTACTCATACAACATTACAGAAAAACAAAACCTTCTAGCTGCCTTTAAACATGAAATACTAAGTTCTGTCCATCAAGTTTAAAACTGCCAAATTATTTTCCCCTCTATCAGAGCCTAGCAAAACAGAAAACAAATGGATTGTATTACTTATCTGATGCTAGCAATTCTTCCAACATTTTGTATTGCTGTCTAATATTGTTATCAATTGTTTGCTAAACATTAACAACCTAAACCAAGATTTCATGTTCACTCACTGAATAATTTTGTTATGTCCCAACCTTGGATCTGGTTGTCTGTATCTTTACTGCCTAGATTCCAAGATTTAAAAATAAAATAAAATAACACATTATATATTAAAAAAAAGAGTATCATTAACATAACGTTTGAATCAGCAGATGAATGCATGTTTTGTTCACATCAAGAAACTGAGCAATATTAAAATTACATTTGGTCACTCAGCGTTCTTAAATATAACTATGTAACATTGTGTCCTTTTATACATAAAACCTTCTTTTTATTTTTTTTTCCTATATCTGAGAAATACAAACAAAAATAAATTAGTTTCAAATGTCTAGAGGAAAGTGCATAAAATAACACTTCTACCACTACACTAACTATACCGGGTTAGTTTTGAACTGTCCTTATCAGTTGATGCATTTAATTGAGAACTAAAACTATTTTCAAGGGCATTCCCCTTCCGCTATTAAAAACAGAACAAGTATTTTAAAACAAGGAAATTATTCTGGCCATATAAGGGAGTTAATTAAAACTACTATTTAGACTGCTATAAAAAGAACAACTGCTGTAAGAATGTGTTCATCAGCCATTGCAATGTCCCTGTAAAGCAGTCCCAGAGAGTGCAGAGGACTCTTCACTTGCACAGGACCAAATCCCATCCCCCAGATCAGCCTCTTCTCTCCTCCACCTCCCACCCTGGTGCTATTTGACATCTAAACAGCTGAATTTTAGCCTCTCTCCATGGAAACGCAGCAAAGAAAATGTCCAACATGCAGATGAAATTTCTGTCTTGAGAACACCCTATTCATTTGTCATTTTCTGACACCCGTGACAGCAAAAGCTCAGTACCAGTCGATGTGAAAAATTCCATCCACTACCTACGTTTGGAAATTTTACATTTATTTTTAAAAATATGCTGGTGCCCAGGTAATTTGAAACAAATAATAACTAAAAAAAAAAAAAAAAAAAAGTCTCTCCCCAGAACATATTCTTACAGTCAAGCTGTAAAGTTAATTATAAAGCTAATTCTGGTAAGATATGACTTTAAGGTGTGTTCTTCTACACTTAAATCAACATGGAGAGATGCACAGCATGATACAGTGAAAAGCATGCAAAACCAATTTGCATATACGCTTTTCGTAAAATGGGAAATGACAATGAATGTCAGGCTAGGAGTAAGAAGTAGGAAAAAAACCCCACCACAACCGAGTCAAATAAGGCTTGCCACTCAGCTTCTTCAATGAAGTATTCTTTCCAGAACCATTAGCAATTAAAACAAATCCCCAGGGAAGATATTATCTTTGGGACATGCCTTTTAAAGACTTCTAATTCATTAAAAGGAAGTTTTCCATTACATCAAGTTCTCCAGTTGCATCCTTTTTCACAAGTTCACCACCCGCAGTGTTTCCATACTGTCTCTTCTTTCTCCCACCTTTGTTGTTTTCACAGACTAACTTTGTTTTACTTGCTCATTTCTGTTCTTTTCCACACCGCCTCCTCCTTCCCTACTCTGAGATAGTACCAGCACTCTATTTTTAATACAGCATTAAGAATATCCAAAATTAATCTGGTTCCAGTGAAAGAAGATCTTTATCTTATTATGAATTTTGCTTCTTAGTTCTTGTCCTTATTTATATTCCTATTAAGCTGGTCATAACAAGGTCACTTACTTCTCATCACTAAAGCAATACAGAAAGGAAATTTTGTCACTCTGACTTCAGAAAACACCTGGACATCTACATAAATTTCTCTCTTCATCACAGCTGGTACATATAACCTGTTCATATTAAAAAAAAAATGGGTAAAATCCAACTTTCATTCCTGTGTTCAATATTGTCAGGAAATTATTTTTTAGGTGGTAAATGCAGAGAAGGAAAAAGTAGCAGAGCATGCAGCACATGCTCACTATTTAGCACAAATACTCTGATCCCTGTCTCCCTGACCAAATGCCTGGCTCCTCCTCAGGTGAACAGAGTCTCCCCAGCCCAGCAATGATTCTGACACAGAAGTAAACTCCCAGTACTATCATGTTCAAAGCCTGGGTCAATCTTGGCCCAAACCTATTCTCTAACTTAGATGAGCAATATTCAGAATACTGTGTCCTTGAACACCTCACAGCTGCAGAAGACAGCTGCAGGTAAGTGCACTGTAACCTCTGTAGGCACTCAAAGGCCAACTACTTCTCCTACCACCTATTTCTTTGTTGCAGGTAGGGAGCAACATCTCACATGGAAGACCATTCTACAGAAGATGCTACAGCATCAAGAAGTTTTCAGATTATTGCTACTTTCCCAGTTTTCTCAAGATGATGCAGCTTGTTTCCTTGACCTAGTCAACAGGGGAGGAGCACAACTGCAGTGGTATGAACTCCCAGAATGTTATGCTGCTGCCCATCTTTTCCACACTAAAGAGGATGCTCAGAACAGCTGTAGAGATGTCTTCATCATACACATCCTATGACTGTATCTAAGCAGGCACAATTGTCTTGCTGGAGACATTCCAAACATGCCTGGACACGTTCCTGTGTCATGTGCTCTAGGGTGATCCTGCTCTGGCAGGGGGGTTGGACTAGATCTTTCGAGGTCACTTCCAACCCCTAAGATTCTGTGATTAAACTCTTGACTCCTGCCCTATGGTGCCTTGCAGAACACATTGCTCAAATGCACAGTGCTGAAGGAGATCTGGCAGTAGATATCACATTGTCACATGTATTGCATCATGAAGAACAGTAAAACATGAGAAGCTTTCTGTGAGTAAAGACAATGCGCACATCATGTTTAAAAGTCCTGAAGAGGAGGAAGTAAAAGTTCACAGGTTGTCATTCTGGAAGCCTCAAAGCTAATGCTGTTTGAAGGGTTTGCCCAGCGAACTAGATTTTAACCTGGTCTAGTGCAAAGTGCCCCTGCTCACACAGGGGGCTGGAACTAGATGATCTTTCAGGTCCCTTCCAATCCAAATCATTCTGTGATCCTCTATTTCCTTACATATTAACAGCTTCACAAAGCATCAGGAAGCAGTACTGCTTTAGGATAATGATATAGCTAAAAGTTAGGTTGAAATTCCTTACTCATTCTCACACTAAAGAATGAGTAAGCATTCTCAAGCCACAATTAAAGACTCTGGCTTCTCATTTCATGCCAAAGTACACACCTTAATCAGAAAAATACTGTAACATGCCAAGGTACAATTCAGAATTACAGTTTTGCTCCTCTCGAAAAATGAAAGACCTGAAACCTTTAACTGATCTCAAGTCGGAAATGAAAACACGAGTTATACAGGTGACAACTATTTTTTTAAATCCTGGAATTCTAGAATTTTACTCGGATTTACATAGTAAATGTAAAACTATTTTTTAAAAGCCACTGAATTTAGAAAGAACTAAAAAAAAAAATGTTTATTTGAAATAAAATATTTACCTTTTATCACAAAATTGTCAGGGATATTGCAAATATTAATTCTTACTGCCATGTTTCTACTTAAGAAAAACAAATCAGTATTTGCAAGAACCCAAAGTTCTTAAACACAAAAGACAAGGACTTCAGCAGCATTGATTTCATGAGCCCAGTTACTTGCACATGTAAATTATCAAAGGCTAGGAAACAATTCAGACTACTGCAATATTCAGTGTACACAAATGCATTTACTGATTTACACATCTGCTCAAGGAAACGGCAAGTCCTACATAAATAGATATAACTAATTCACTTTTTATATTTTGTACTTAGGCAAATTAAGACGTTTCCTAGTTCACCAGTGACCTGCTAGTCCAGAGATTCTTAAATATACCTCTGCAAGGCAAGGATTTGATAATTGTTTTAACTTCTGAAAGGTAAAACAATGATGGCATATCCCTTATGTTAGAAAACTTCGTATTGACCTCTACTTGGATACCAAAAGTCTTGTATTCTTTGAGCTAGCTGGGTTACCAGTAAGAGTCACAGGTCACTTCCTTGAACACACCAGCTACAAACAGAATTTGCTAGTATACTTCACAGAAATGAACTCCAGAATGTGGAATTAAGCAGAACTTTGGCTGTTCAGCTAAGCATCACCAAAATAACAAGTTACATCTTGAATGTTGTAACTTATTAGAAATTAAATAGCACTCTTTGAAAGCCAAGAGTCATGTACATCACTGACTTCCACCTTCACCAATTCATGAGGTACCCTATTCTCTAGAGAACAACTGGGGATCCTAGTGGTAAATGACAGGAAAGAAAGTCCATAGAACATGTAGTGATGGCCAAAACATTTTTTAAAGCAGTTTACCCACGCCTTTCCACAGACATGCATTTAATCACACAGCAGAACACTCAACCCCCCTCCCAAAAATCTTTCTTTGTTGTCATGCATAAAATATAGGACACTTGCATGCATAGCCAGCATGAGCCTTCTTACCCTTTCGTCCCATGATTGAGAAATCAATAGCAAACAATTCTGCACATGAAGGTTAATCGACTGATAGGAAAGCCAGTTGTAAAGTGATTTCTGTAAATAACAACGATAGCTGAATTTTAATAAAACCTGAAAAAACTACTAAGCTACATGATAACATTCAGTGAACTGTCCATGTATAACTTAAAAGCACATAAAGGCTTTGATGGGGACAGAATGAAATTCATGGGTAAAGTGTGTGATTTCCTATGTTATATGCCCAGATTGTGCACACACCAATGACAACAGCTGAAAAAATCAATTCTTCAGGTTTTAAGAAGGAATGGATGAGACAAGATTTTTTGTTTCTTGGCTATACCAAAGTGTGTTCCAAAACAAATGGAAGGACATTGATGATGTTACTGGACGTTATTTGCAGTCTGTTAAATACAAATTATTTTCACCTTCTATGGAGCTGCTCTTAATACTAATTTTCCCAAATGGGGCTAGGATAATGCGCACATAGAGAGAATCAAGAGCTGACAGAAAAAAAAAACAAAAACAACAAACAAACACCAAAATGAACACTGCTTCAAAATTAAGTCTTTTTAATCAAATCACAGAATCATAAATGATTAAGGTTGGAAGGGTTCTTAAAGATTCTCGTTCCAACCGCCCTGCCATGAACAGGGACACCCCACACTAGACCAGGCTGCACAAAGCCTCATCCAACCTGGCCTTAAACACCTCCAGGGAGGGGGCTTCCACAACCTCCCTGGGCAACCAGTTACAGTGTCTTACTACCCTCATGGTGAAGAATTTCTTCCTGATGTCTAACCTAAATCTCCCCTCCTTTAAATTAAAACCATTACCCTTTGTTCTGTCGCTGCCCTCTTTGCTGAAAAGCCCCTCCCCAGCCTTCCTGTAGCATCTTCAGGTACTGGAAGGTGCTAAAAGGTGTCCCCAGAGCCTTCTCTTCTACAGGCTGAACAGCCCCAACATCTATGGAGCTGCTCTTAATACTAATTTTCCCAAATGGGGCTAGGATAATGCGCACATAGAGAGAATCAAGAGCTGACAGAAAAAAAAAACAAAAACAACAAACAAACACCAAAATGAACACTGCTTCAAAATTAAGTCTTTTTAATCAAATCACAGAATCATAAATGATTAAGGTTGGAAGGGTTCTTAAAGATTCTCGTTCCAACCGCCCTGCCATGAACAGGGACACCCCACACTAGACCAGGCTGCACAAAGCCTCATCCAACCTGGCCTTAAACACCTCCAGGGAGGGGGCTTCCACAACCTCCCTGGGCAACCAGTTACAGTGTCTTACTACCCTCATGGTGAAGAATTTCTTCCTGATGTCTAACCTAAATCTCCCCTCCTTTAAATTAAAACCATTACCCTTTGTTCTGTCGCTGCCCTCTTTGCTGAAAAGCCCCTCCCCAGCCTTCCTGTAGCATCTTCAGGTACTGGAAGGTGCTAAAAGGTGTCCCCAGAGCCTTCTCTTCTACAGGCTGAACAGCCCCAACACTCTTAGTCTGTCTTCATAGCAGAGGTGCTCTTAAAGAAATCTATGCAGGTTAGGTTAGTAGGTGAAAGACAGACCCAATAACAGGACTGCTTCTCATCCTAGACATGGTACTGGATTTGGTACTAGACTCAAGCAGCAATGATTTCAGATACTCTTCCATGTAATTCTTCTGTAGTAACCAAACTATTAAAATCTTACAGGATTATAATGTATGTATTTTAATGTTGTTCTAACCAGTCATCAATACTGCAAGAAAACTAATAGGGTTTCTACTGCCTGTAAAATAATTATAAAAAAATATTATTTAAGTGGAAGGTCCCATTTAGGGTTTTAAAAACATCAAGGGCACATAGGAAGCATCCTCCAGATGAGGAAAAAAGTATGTTAGATAGAAGAGTGAAAATGTAATTAGTTATAACTATGGCTTAATTTTCACTAAACACATTAGAATGCTTAGCCCATGAAATATTTATATAGACAGATTTAGGAATGCATCTCCAGCCACCATGGGTATTTTAGAACTGTATTTCACAGAGAAATATATCTTCCTTTCTCTTTAACAATCTTGTTATTACTTAATTATTATATACAGAGAAAAGTAGAATTGCAAAAGACAAATAACTTCTCAAAGGGAAGAGGGAAGTAACCCAAAATGAGATTTTCAATCTACTAAAACAGGTTAAGAGCATTAAATATGAGTTACAATTTCTTTAATTTCAAATTCCATTTCAAACACTGTTTTCATCTCATCACTTAGCAAGGAAGTGCTATTGAAAGAGAAAACTCTAATTTTAAGTTTGTTGGGTTGGGTTTTTTGGTTTGTTTGTGAAAGGGCCGGTAGGTTGTTTCATGTCATGTAAAGACTGTGAAGCAACTGAACTGAAAGCAGTAATATTGAAGACAAATACTATCACTGTTCAATTGTGCTACCTTTAATTTCATCTCTCAGCAAACTAGAGAAGCCAACAGATCCACTGCAGACTATGTCTCTGCAAAGACAACTGGCAGAAAGCCATTTAGTGTCTGGGAAGCTAAGGAAACAAAATGTTATTTAGTTTAATGAGAAGGAATCAATGCATCAAGCACACTTGGAGCAGCATTCAGTAGTTACCAACACAGTCACCTCACTGTAACCAAGAACAGGTCACATCATGGAAGATTTTCCACCTAATTGATACATGTATCTCTTAAATTTGACAGAATAGCACAGCGGATGTTCATATTGCTAAATTTCACAGCAGAAATTCAAGGGAAGATTGTGGGAAAATCACATTTGCCAAAATCCTTATTTGTATTTATTTGCTCTCTTCATTTGCAAGGTGCAGTCAGTCATACAAGAACCTGCTAATCAGCTGCTAAAATCAGTTTAATGTAATAATAATTGTTAATAAAACCTTGAAAAGCAAAGATATAATTATGTTATCAGCATAAGTAAAAACAAGGGAAAAGAACAAGGAAGGTAAAAAGAAAAAAAAAATCACACACATGGCTATCACAAGTAAAATACATTCTTATAGTCAGTAGGTGTTCTCACCTGTATCAAATAATTTTTCTAGTCCAAGCAATTTCATTTTAGTATAAAATCTGCCTTTAAATTAAATATTGAATGAAAATGAGAGAATACAGCCAGTAAGTAGGTTAGCTGTTTCTGAAAAAAATCTCATAATCTACCAAGCTGTGTTTCAAGGATCTGATTAAGTGTGAATATCTGGAACATAATGTCCAAAGAGAAAAGTCTTAAATATTTTGTTACATGACTTGGCTACACTTTTTTCCTTAAGCATTCATAATGCTTCTATCCAAATGAGGCCAAAAAAAATCCCTACCAAAACCACCCATGTTGCATAACAGAAGTATGTAAATGAAATTATATGCATAAATTACTGAATAGGGAAATTGAGACCAAATTTGTGACAAATGAAAAACACGTACTGCCTATACTAAAAAGGTTATCTGGTCACAAGTTCTTTGGTTTACTTTTAAGTAAAAGGACTAATTCATCTTTTAATCTACAGAATCTTTGTGACAAGGCACAGTTAAATCTGTTAATAAAACAGCTGTGGCTCACATCAACCAAATCCTACTTGATTACAACAGCAGTATGAAAACACATTTGCTTTCTCAACATTTCAGAACCTGTATTTCAACTTTAGATGAGGAGACCACGTTTGAAAGCATATCTTGCATCAATGCCTGTGTTATTTGCACAAGAGGAGCTATAAAGTTATAGCTGCAAAGAATACAAAGAAAAGCAATCCTTTGGCAAGGTTGCAAACAAGTGCTGCAGCAATTACCTAGTCAATATAATAGCCATGCCACAGCTAGTGAAAAACAAACACATCTTAAAAAAGCAGACTGAAAAGCTTCTATTTATGGGCTGTATTGAGACTAAAACCTTAACATTATTTCATTAAGGGCTCAATGCAGCACTATATCCCCATATTCTTAAATGGGACAACTAAACAGCAACATCAATAGAAAATGTGTTAATGGAATAGGTAACAACTGCAGAGACCAGCAGACATGACAGAAACGAGGTTGAATAAGAAGAACATTACCTTTGGTTAACTGCCTGTATTTATTTCTCTCTCCCAATACCACATTCCAGTTCTGACTACATGCCTATTTTTTAAACACTTAATGTTGAGGCAAACGAAAAGTATACTGTTCCGTGAACATTTCATATGCAACACTTCAAGACTGACTTCTAAAGTGTCTCTAGAACAGCCAAAGTCCCCAGAAAGACTTACTAAATCTTGTCCAGTCTTTCCATAATACCAGTATCCTGGCCTCTCCTGACCTTCCAAACCACCACTTTTAGACCTAGACATTCCCAGCTACTGTGGTGCAAAAAAAAGGAGTAAAAATATTACCAGGAACTGAGGCTCAGGAAAGCAAGCAGGACAATGCTTCCAGTGGTGAGTCAGTATGACCTGAGAACTCCATCAAGCTGTCCTTTTAACTGGACAGTTATACTACTTCATTTATAGATAACTTCTTCTAGCATGAAAAAAAAAAATAATAATTAAAATTTTGGAAAATATTTCACTGTAACAGCCTTTTCTACACTTTATTGCAGAAGATGCTCAACACACTCAATGTGTGGAATGACAGAATGCTATGTGAAAAAAAAAATAATTAAAAAAAAATCTCAGCCTTTACAAACAACTGAGCTTTTCAGATTTCATGGAGAAATACTTTTTTCAAAGCAATATTAAATAGGAGCAACCGGTTTCACTAATATGCTCTGAAAAGTATCCTGTGGAATCTCTACAGAATCCTAAGTCAGTGGGCAGATTTCCCTTCCACACACAACAAAGCTGAAGTCTTAAAGGCTGTCTCTATGCACACTGAAAAAAGCACAACCAGCCACAAAGCCATGCTTGCTTGCATTAAAATCTAACCATACTTCTTACTTACCACAAATTTTGGAAAGAAAATATTAGGAAATCACTGGCATTTTGTAATAATTGAAGTACACTCTTCAGCTTGGAGAAGAGAAGGCTGAGGGGAGACCTTATTAATGCCTGTAAGTATCTAAAGGGTGGGTGCAGGGAGGATGGAGCCAGACTCTTTTTATAAGTTCCCAGTGACAAGACGAGGGGTAACGGGCACGAGCTGGTACATAAAACTTTCCATTTAAATATGATTTCTTTACAGTGAGGGTGACAGAGCACTGGATCAGGCTGCCCAGGGAAGTTGTGGAGACCCCTTCTCTGGCGATATTCAAGACCTGCCTCTGGATGCAGTCCTGAGTAACCTGCTCTAGGGGAGCACATTAGAGTTGGACTGGATGATCTCTAGAGGTCCCTTTCAACTCTGACAATTCTGTGACTCCATGATGTTAGGTTTCCTTCCCTTCACTCACACACTTAAAAAACTCATCTGATACACCCAGAAGATAGATAAATAAATGGCTGCAAAGTTCTGAGTCTTTCACTACAGGCAAATATTGCAATAAGTTGGTTTGGTCTCCTTGAAGGCCTTCCTGACTGCAGTAATGCAGATGCTACATGCACTATAGTAAATGAAGCTAATAATGACCCAAAACATTAGCATGTTTAGTTTAGAAAAAAAGAAAATCTTACTTTTCCACTTTTGTCAAAAAAAACCCCACAACTCATTCATGGCAAAAGTAAGCATCAAAATAGAGGCCTTAACAGTACTAAATATTGCAGAAACATAGCAGCAGTTCATTGCATTACAAAAGTTGAACCACTGTACAATTGGAACAATTCATGCCAGCTGCTTCTCATACAAAATAATACATATATATGACACTATTTTCTTAAAAAAACTCATGTTTATATAGAAGAGTAAATTCAACTATTTTCCACAAAAGTAGAAAAAGCCCAAATACTTACAGTGAGGGATTTTACATTACAATGGTTCAATCAACACAACACATCCAAGTATTTTCAATTACAGAATAGCCATTTGTAGAAGTGTGACCATGTAACACAAAACCTAGAATTACTGTACCACACTTTAATTACTCAGTAGTCACAGCTTACAACAAATGCTCAACTGTGAAGCTCATTACAAACCTATAATTAAACAGCACTCAATATGATTGGTACTGTAACAGATTTCAGCATCCGTAAGTCCGCTTTATCCAAAGACTGTTGTTAGTAATTTATTATTAGAGACTGCACAGTATTTTTCTAAACAGAAAATTAAAAGTTAAATCAAAAATGAGTTGGCACTGATACTGTATTAACACATTTTATAACTTGAGTCTTTGTGTTAGAGAAATTTCCTACTCTTCAAGGTAAATAATAATTTAATTCTTAGAAATATCTGCCTCAAAAATCTCATTTAACTTTGCATGTAAAAATTTGTCTTATCACTTCATATCATAAGTAATAATTACATCTTCTGTAAACAATATTTATTATTTTCCAAATATAGGATTACAGCAGAATATGATTTTATTTTTTTAATACAACTATTCCAGAACATACCTAAATATATTTAATACATAGAAAATCCATCAATGTTGAACTGTGTACTTCTTACAGAAAAGGAAAATGCAGAGTGCATGTAGCTTCCTTGGAAAAATACATGGAGATTTACAAAGGCAGAAGCTGGATAATATTGAGAGCTTAAATATCTTAAAAATGACAGCAATAATCGTAATTTGGCTTTTTTCCTTTTTAATTTTGGTAGAACTTTTAATCCTCAGAGAAAATATCAAAATAGTAAACACCCCTAAATACTGTCTCAATGTACTTGAGGTAGCAATACTTACTGCCAGGCATTGTTAATCAGGAGTCTTGTCTTCAATTTTGCAAAAATATTGTATCTATAAAGTAAAAAAAAATAAATTCAGTCAAGACATCTTTAGACAATTTACATCCAAATATACATAGAAACGTGTGCAGAATGAGCCGAAGTCACATTCTTCAGCTCTAATATCAGAGAGGCTGTTACCACAGAAACCCAGATATCGTTTTATCTGACCAGACTAGATGTGGGTATTGCCACCCCTTGAAATCCAGTCGTTCTGTTCTTGCATTTGATGCATGAGTAAGTATTTGTCTCTGTTATTTACTGGAATGACCTTTCAAACTGCTATTGTTTACCATGCTAAACGGTGTACTGCCTTACAACAAACTTCCACTTCAAATGTAAATCCCAGCACTTCTCCGTTAAAATACCTGTGAAAGGTTTCTGTTCTATACAGTGAAGTATTATGCTGAAAAATCTGTGTGACACTGTCCAGGACATTCTTCTCCAAGTATCAAAAAAATACAGATTTTAGATCAGAGAACAAACTATACAAACAATAGCTGCTCAAATGAAGTTATTTTCATGCAACTAACTCCATGAAGTTACAATCTATTTTGGGGATAAAAGTAGCCTAATCTACCACTTAACTAATATTAAAAGCAAATAATTTGAAGATTCTTCTATGTTAACCCAACATATTTAGGTTTGATTAACTGCCAAATGCAGCCTCACTGCAAATGCACCTTTTCATAAAGGAGAAAAAAACCCTTAAGACTGAGTGTCACTGCTTTCAAAAATAAAATATTTAAACTAAAAAAATTCAGCTAACAATTGTTTATACACAAAAGCCAAAAAACTATAATCCCAGATAGTGATAATGTAAGAATAAACATTTTATTAAGTCACAAAATATGTTTTAAAGATAGCACACTAAAGCAATGTCCAGAGATGCTAAAAATAAACTTGATTCTCATTGTGTACATATTTTAATCAAAGGTTCCAATTTGCCAATAGTGATTAAAAATAGTGCTTCAAATTAATTTCTTTAAAATACCCTACCCTATTAAAAGGCAGTATGTCCCTTTCCAAGGGCAGAGTTAGAAGCAGCATAATTTTATAAAAGGGAATTATTAGTGTTATAAAGGGAAATATTGTGAATGCTCAACGGACACATGGAAAAGTGCAATTTCTACAGTGTGGTTAAGAACTCTGCTGGGAGATTACAGAACACAGATTTACTGACATATGAGAACACAAAAATGCAAAGAGCCTGATAAGTTCAAGAGAGTCAAGCACCACACACTCAGCATATTACTGACCATCACTAGCAACCAGGAATTCAACATATTTTGCTAGAACATTATGATTGTTGCTGCTAGCAAAGTCAACAAACTTCAGAAGATATTAATGCAGAAAAGTTGTATAAGCACCTGAAACAGGTGCTCAATTGAAGACTGCTTATTTTGTTTCTAAGTAGCTCACTGGATTTTTAATTATTTTATGATCTGTAAGAGGACCAAAAATTCAATATGAAAGAGGCCTGCATTCTACATACAGAACAGACCACACAATTTCCTCTCAATCAAGTGCTCAATCATAGGCTCGTTAGGCCTCGGGCAAAGTGTAGTTTACAGAAGCTGAATGTGCTACAGTAGAATACTAAAAATAAGCAGCTCTCCACCATGAGTCTGCTGTTTGTCACTGAATTAAATTTTAACTAACCAGAGAGGGGAAAAAAAAAATCTAGAATTTGATGAAGTAGAACTTGGGCTACAAATAGAAAAAGAGAAATGCCAAACCATGAGATATAATTTAGTCTTCCTACACAGTCTAACACTTACTGTTTAACATATTCTATGTAATCTTGTGATATTTGATGGATTTGACAGATGGACCACTCAGTGCACAAGTAATTGGCTGGATGGCCACACCCAGAGAGTTGTGGTCAATGGTTTAATGTCCAAATGGAGGCAAGTGATGAGTGGTGTTCCTCAGGGGTCAGTATTGGGACCATTGCTGTTTAACATCTCTGTTGGAGACATGGACAATAGGATTGAGTGTATCCTCAGCAAGTCTGCTGACAATACCAAGCTGTGTGGAGTAGCTGACACCCAAGAGGGAAGGGATGCCATCCAGAGGGACCTTGACAGGCTGGAGAGGTGGGCCAGTGCCAACCTCATGAAGTTCAACAAGGCCAAATGCAAGGTCCTGCACCTGTGTTAGCGTAACCCCAGGCACAAATACAGGCTGTGGGGATTGACAACAGCCCTGAGGAAAAGGACTTGGGGGCGTTGATTGATGAAAAGCTCCACATGAGCCACCAGTGTTCACTGGAGCTCAGAGAGCCAACGATCCTGGGCTGCATCAAAAGAAGTGTGGCCAGCAGGGAGAGGGAGGGGATGCTCTGGTGAGGCTGCAACTGGAGTATGGTGTACAGCTCTGGAGTTCTCAGCACAGGAAAGACCTGGAGCTGTTGGAAAGGGTCCAGAGAAGGACCACAAAGACCATCAGAGGGCTGGAGCAGCTCTGCTACAAAGACAGGTTAAGAGAGTTGGGGCTATTTAGCCTGGAGAAGAGAAGGCTCCAGGGATAACTTAGAGCAACCTTCCAGTACCTGAAGGGGCTACAGGAAAGCTGGAGAGGGGCTTTTCAGCAGAGTGTTTAGTGATAGGACAAACTGAAAGAGGGGAGATTTAGGTTAGACATCAGGCATTAGGTTAGTAAGGTGCTGGAACATGTTGCCCCAGGAGGTTGTGGAAGCCCCCTCCTGGAGGTGTTGAAGGCCAGGCTGGATGAGACTTTGTGCAGCCTGGTCTAGTGGGAGGTGTCCTTGCTTTTAGCAAGGGAGGTGGGAATGTGATCATCTTTAAGGTCCCTTCAGACCTTAATCATTTTATGATTCTGTATATCACCAGAAGCCAGTTAAGGATGTTATGTAGCTATACAATGTCTCCTGAGCCAAAGCAAATGACTCCTGGGCTTTAAAGAGGTAAATAGCAGCTATGTCTACTTTTTTGTGGAGAACTGAACATTGTTTTGTTTTCCCAAGGATCCAATAGTAATTCTTAACACAATTACAATCAAAGTAGGATGTTAGTGAATCTACCTTAAAAGGCAGATCAGCACTTGTATGACACAAAAGGGTCATTTTTCTTAAAAAGTACTTCTGTTTATTTTTAAATAGATTCTACACAATTTGGCTGGGATAAGGAAACCCAAGGTCAATTTATTGTTCTACCAGATTCAAATACCACTAACATAGGAATAAAAATACATTTTTTTTCTACTTATTGTTTCTGATCATTTCCTTCCTTGAGTTATACACTTACATGTGATTTAATTTCTTTTTTGTCATGAAATAACCTGCTATGTGGAATTAAAGTATAGTTTATAAGCAGAAACTATTACTTATTAATACAAGATTCCATAAATGGTGCTGAAAGACAAACAGAAGAGCAGACACCTTTTTCCTGTCTTCCCTAAAACAGAACACTGAGGATCTAAAGCAGAAAAAATATATATACCCTTGTTCTACAGCTAACGAATCATAGAATCACACAATGGCTTGGGTCAGAAGGGACATTAAAGAGCATCTAAATCCAACCCCCCTGCACTGGCAGGGACACCTCCCACTAGACCAGGTTGCTAAGAAATAGAAGTTAGTGTACCTAACATTTGGTATTTTCTAAGTCTACCATTATGTTATTCTATTATGTATCACTATAAATTATTTACTTGATTTTGAGTATTTCAAATGAAATTGCTAGCTGGGCACCTATCGATTTCTCCAAATTAAGTCAAAGAAAAGTTTGGGCTTAAGCACCCCTGACAGGCAACCCAGGCTAGACAGGCATGACTTGAAAAATTAAAAATGCACCACACTTCAGTTTTTACATCACTTGTTTCCCTGCTCTTATTTCCTGTTTGAAAAATTAATCAGTGCCTTTAGATTTAAACGTGGGCAAATGGCCAATGCAATGCAAGATTAATAGGTCACATGCTCATTCCTAAATATAGACAGGCTGCAACTACAATTCCCAGAATCCAAAATATGCAATATAAGATGGATTTACTTAGCACAGTGCAAATCTGTGAAAGTGCCCGGTTTTATTTTTAATTACCCTTCTCAGGAAGGGAAGCAAAGCCATGCATGAGCCTGGCTGTATCAATGAGGCTGCCCTGTTCTCTCACCCAGGAGAGTCCAACTAAGCAGGCACATCTAAAAGAACATTTGTTTTGCCTCATCTTAGCAAATTCAGTCTTGGGCAGACGGTTTTAGGACCAGAAGAACCCTGCACATTAAATAAGCATTCCTTAGTAACTCAAAGGCAAGTTTAATCCAATATCCATCCAAAGGCAAAACGAAAAGCAATGTTCCTTTGCCTAGGTACATGTGTTGCCAGTGGTGGGTTAAAAATCCATCAGATAAATTGGTTTTGCTTTATTCCTGCTATAGAAAACACAATTTGTTTTTACTTGAAAAAAAGATCAAACAAACAACTTTGAAGTTGTTTAAAAACAACAATATTTTTACTTCACTACAGAGTTAAGTTGGGCAGATAAAGTCACTGATACCAACTAGAGCTGTTTTCAACAAGTGCATTTTACAGTTTAGATATCATAAAAAGAAGTGCAATTCCCTTTCATTATACTTTATTGCTTTCTCCTGCACAAGTTGGAATCAGAAGCTGAGAGAAACTACAGTTCATCATTAAATGCAAACATTTTCATAACAGGATGCTAAACTTAAAATATTTAAGTTTAAGCCAGTTGTTTAATTACAAACTATTATTCTGATCCCCACTTTTGTTTGTTTTTCCTGAATCAGAAATTATTCCCATTCTAGCAGTATTTTTTTAAAGACAAATATTAAAGGTGTTGTTAAAAGGCTTAAGTAAAACTTATGCATAAGTCTTTACACATATCAGAGCACTACAATCAAGATCTCAACCACAACCACAAATGTTTCAGGGAAATTTTACCACATGTTTAAGAGCATCCACACACTGAGTCTTCCAGCAAGATGCCCTGAATGGTAAAGTCGCTCAAGAAAGCATTTCAAATTATTTTGAATGCATTACAAAGGCTTCAGGATGTAGAAGATTACCTGTACCTTCCCAAGGTTTGGCTGTTGCTTAGGTTTTAGCTTGCCTACTCTATTTGCACAGCAACCATCTGATTAAGCTTTATGAAATAAAACATCTGGGCTAATGAACTTGGTTTTGATATAGGATTTAACACTGGTTCCAAGTTGCAGACTTCCACAAATTCTCCAACAGGGCACAGAGATCTCTGAATCCACACAGGGATCTTTATAGTATCTCAGTTCAAAGAGCCATGGGATACCTCCCTATATGGACTCGGCTTAACGAAAGAGAAGTTGTACCATAACTAGTTCTCAGAAATAGTATTTGCCAACCCACACTTCAGTTATCTGAAGTATGGCTTCATGCTGCACAATTAACTTTAAAGATGAAGCTCGCGGTGTAGTCCTTTTGTAAACCTGCTTTGTGCTCGGTTACTGCTTGGCAGCTCCTCGCTGTGTTACGGTCCATTTGCAGACAACCAGCTCCGGGAAGCCCCAAAGCCACAAGTCCTGCACGGCCCCGCTGCGCTCAGACCGATGCCACGGGGATGCCTGACCTCACCAGACACGACTGACAACAAGGTTTTGACCTCAGCTCGCCTCACCGGAAGGTCTCACCTCCCGGGGAGC
>NW_009954020.1:2440595-2476799 GCF_000747805.2 Chaetura pelagica | reverse complement strand
GGGCTCGGGCGGCCCCGGCAGCACCGGCCCCGGGGGCCTCGGGAACCCCCCCTGCGTGTGCGGGGAAGCAGGAGCCCCAGATGCGAAGGCTCTGCCCGAGGCAGGTTCCGCTGTGCTGCTGCTGGAACCTTCCTGCGTGTGAGGTGGCAGCCCCAGCCGCGGGTGTGCGTTGTGCTCTAAACCAGATCGTAAGATAATTGTGTCGTTTGGGTGAGAAGGGACGTTTAAAGGTCATTAGTCCACCTTCCTTGCAGTAGGCCGGGTCACCTTCCACTAGTGTTGCTCTGTCCAACCCGAACTTGAGCAGGGCTGGGGTATCTGCCACCTCTGGGCAACCTGTTCCAGTGTTTCACCACCTTCCTTTTATCTGGCTTAAGTCTGTGCTCTTTTACTTAAAACCACTACCCCTTGTCCCGTCACAGAAGGCCGAACTAAAAGACCTTTGGCCTGGTTGTGAGTTTCTGCAGTGACTGGTCAGAGCTGGACAGCAGGAAGGGGCTGTGTTTGTGCTCTGCAGGCAGGGCCCAGGCTGGGTGAGCTGTGCTCGCTGGCTCAGCTGGTACCAGAGTTCAAATGTGCCTGTTACACACCACACTGCACGACCCAGATGGAAATCATGTGAAACAGCTACTGCCGCATAATCTCATAATCTCATTTCTTCTTGAAATAACTGCACCAGCTTCAAAACCTGGTGTCTTTGATGCCTGATTTTCTAGACAGGCACAGGGAAATCCAGAAAGTTCATTTTGTGGTGTAGGTAACTCCTTCAGAAGGAAGACATTCCAGTCTATGTGTTAAGGCAGATGAATGAATCAAAGGTATTTTCTACATTTCATTGTATCATGGAATGGTTTCAGTTGAAAGGGACCTTAAAGATGACCTGGTTTCAATGCTCCTGCATGAGCAGGGACACCTCAAACCAGACCAGGTTGCTCAAAGCCCCATCCAACTTGGCCTTGAACACTTCAGGGATGGTGACTCAGCCACCTCCTTGGACAGCATGTTCCTATTTGTGACAACATTTCAGGGAAAAAGTTCTCCCTAAACCTCCCCTGGCACAGTTTGAGGCCATTTCTCTTGTTCTATCACCAGTTACTTGTGAGAAGAGACCAGCACCTCCTACCTCTTCACAATGTCCTTTCAGGTGGTTGTAGAGGGCAATGAGGTCTCCCCTCAGCCTCCTTTTCTTCAGACTAAACAGTTCCCTCAGCCACTCCTCATAAGACTTGTTCTCAAGGCCCTTCACCAGCTTCATTGTCCTTCAGACACGCTCCAGCACCTTAATATCCTTCCTGTCTTGAGGTGCCCAAAACTGGACACAGTATCCAGGGTGTGGCCTCACCAATGTTAAGTACAGAGGGATTATTATCTCCCTGGTCCTGCTTGCCACTATTTCCAAGAGAGGTCAGGGTGCCATAGGCCTGTAGCGTTGCGTGGAGTTGTTGTGGCCCAAGTGCAGGACCTGGAACTTTGCCTTGTTGAACTTCATACATTTGACCTCAGCCCATCTATCTAGTCTGTCCAAGTCTCTCTGTAGACCCTCTCTACCCTCAGGCAGATCAACACTCCCTCCCAACTTGGTGTTGTCTGCAAACTCTTTGAGGGTGCATTCTATCTCCTTATCAAGATCATTGATAAAGATGTTACAAAGAAGTGGTCCCAACACTGAGCCCTGAGGAACCCCACTTGTGATCAGCCACCAGCTGGATGTAACTCCATTCCCCATGACTCTCTGGGCCTGGCTGTCCAGCTGGTGTTTTTCCCAGCAGAGCAGATGCCTGTCCAAGCCATGAGCAGCCAGTTTTGTCATCACAATGCTGTGGGAGACAGTGTCAAAGGCTTTATAGAACTCCAGGTAGACAGCATCCACAGCCTTTGCCTTATCCACTAGACAGGTCATCTTGTCATAGAAAGAGATCAGGTTACTCAAACTGGATCTTCCTTTCATAAACACCAGGTTGTTCTGTATATGGTGTATAATGGCACTCAAGATGACCTGCTCCATGACCTTCCCGGGCATCCAGGTCAGACTGACAGGTCTGTAGTCTGTGGATCCTCCTTCTGGCCTTTCTTGTGGATGGGTACTACATTTGCTACCCTCCAGTCCACTAGGACCTCACCAGCTAGCCAGGACTGTTGGTAAATGAAGGAAAGAGGCAAAGACTGAGGTAAAGAAGGCATCTAGCACCTCAGCCTTTTCTTGTCCTTTGTCACTATGTTTCCTCCTGCATCCAATAAAAGATGGAGATTCTCCCTAGTCCTCCTTTTGTTATTAATGCATTTATAGAAATAATTTTTATTGTCTTTGACAGCAGTAGCCAAGTTGAGTTCAAGTTGGCCTTTGGCCGTCCTAATTTTCTCCCTGCATTGCCTTCCTACATTTCTGAATTCCTCATGAGAGGCCTGTTCTCTCTTCCAGAGGCCACAAACTCTCCTTCCTGAACTCCAGCCTAATCTTTCTATTCAGCCAGGCTGGTGGTCTTTCCTGATGGCTGGTCTTTCAGGACATGGGCACAGCAGCTCCTGGGCCTTCAAGACTTCCTTCTTGAAGTATGTCCAGCCTTCCTGGACTCCTTTACCCTTCATGACATTCTCCCAAGGGACTTTGTCAATCAATCTCCTGAACAGATCAAAGTTTGCCCTCTAGAAGTCCAAGGCAGCAGTTTTACTCACCCTCTCCTTATTTCTCCAAGAAATGAAAACTCTGTAAGTTCATGGTCACTATGCCCTAGACTTCCTCCAGCTGTTGCTTCCCCACAAGTCCTCTGTTCATGAGTACCAAGTCCAGAAGGGCTCCTTCCCTCGTTGGCTCCCTCATCAGCTGTGTTAGGGGGTTATCTTCCATGCACTCCAGGAACCTCCAGGACTATTCTCTCTCTACCGTGTTGTATTTTCAGCAGACATCTGGGAAGTTGAAGCCCCCCATTAGAATAAGGGGTAGCAATTGTGAAACCTCTCCCAGCTGCTTATAGAATATTTCTTCCACCTCCTCATCCTGGTTGGGTGGTCTATAACAGACTCTAACCACTATATCACCCTTGTTGGCCTTCCCCTTGATTCCTATCCACAGAGACTCAACCCTATCATCACCTTCATTGACTTTTAGGCATTCATATGTCTCTCTAATATAGAAGGCCAACCCACCGCCTCTTCTTCCTCTCCTGTCGCTTCTGAAGAGCTGGTATCCATTGGGTGCAACACTCCAGTTGCGTGACTCATTCCACCAGGTTTCCATGATGGCAACTATGTCATAGTTTTCCAGCTGCACGGTGGCCTCCAGCTCCTCCGGTTTATTGTCCACGCTGTGTGCATTGGTGTAGATGCACTTCAGCTGGGCTTGCCATCCTGCCACCACTTTGGAGAGAGGAGTCTTAATTGCTGTCTGACCATTCTCAGCCACTTCCATGATTACTAACCCATTAGTGAGCCCTGTGGTTTTGTTGCCACATGTGTCATCATGTTCCACCTCAACTGAGTCAGCAGACTGAAGGCCTCCCTTAGGCTCATTTCTAGTGAGCCTGGTTTTACCCCCTTCTCCCTTCGAGCCTAGTTTAAAGCCCTTTCAATTAGCTCTGCCAGTTGAAGCAACTAGCATTTTAGTTTCTTATACATTTTGCGTCTACCTTCTAGTAGAAACAGTGTTTCTGATGCATGTTTCTTGAAAATTATCCCTAAAAAATGCAAAACTAGGGAGGTGAGATGTCTCTGTTCCTTGCAGCTTTCAGCTGTATCCAAAATATGTTAATTTGGGAAAATTGGCAAGACTCACATGTGGGTGTGACTGGGGGAGTTAAAAGAGCAAACTAAAGTCCTTCTTATTTTTTTTGTCTGTTTTCTGAAGTACAGCTTATGATTTTGAACTCTTGGGGCCAAACCTAATGAAAGTAATAAAAAAAGTGCACAGGCTGCCTTCCATAGATATGTGTATTGAGTCACTGCCTGTGAAGCAAAACCTGTTGGGATTAGAGTGCAGTTTATTGTTTCAGCCAACAGTTGCCAGCACTGACATCCTCTGTATTGCAACATTTGTCCTTTAATAAAACTGGTGATGATAATCCTCTTAGCTCTTTTCTGAAACCTTGTGGAAAGTTTTAATACGTTTTTCAGCAGCCAAAAAGAAAAGTGAGTTATCATGGTCTTGACTCAACTCATGTCAGATGTAGCTTTAGTTCAAAGATCATTCTTCCAACCACGGGTTATAGGCAGCCTGCTCTCTGTTGAAGTGTTTCATTCAAGTTATTTGTCCTATTTTTTCTGTCAGCTGTTCAGAGGGGGGTGTGCAGGCTCCAGTGTATTTGTCATGCAATATGGTTTGGGGAAAACGCTGGCTTAATAGTGCAGCTACTAGTTCTTACCAGTTGTCTGAAGGAGACAATCAGCAAGCCAGGTTGGTGTTCATTCAGCCACTGCTCACAGATTTAAATATAACACTGTGAGTAACATCCCAATTTTTCTATTTTTCTCTCAGTTAAAAAAACACTAAATCAGTTTAAAGACAAAGTTTCAGTTGCCTGACATTACAGGTGCTGCATCTGTAAAGAATACCTTTTATTCCCTGAGGGTTTTTAATATGTTTTCCCCCATGATTATTGTGTTACAAACATCTGTGAATATGGAATAGATCTACAAAGCTCAAATCCTAGAATAAATACAGTGTTGGGATTGAGGTTTGTTTACTGTGTTTTAGAGCAAGCCTCTTTTATGACTTTATTACATAAAACATGTTGTATCTAATATTCAATAGAAGTCAGTAGAGCCCTTAGCAGAATTGTAGTGCTGTTGTTTAAAGCAACTGTTTTCCTAATTCAATTTCAAAATAGAGCAAACAGCTGTGGTCTATGAATATGTATGCGTTGATGCCTTTGAGATTCCTTATGTATTATGTAATGGGTTGCAAATTTAGTTGTGAAATACAGGAATTTTTTCAGAACAGTTTCCAGCCACCTTTCTGTTCAACAGCAATTTTTCATTTATTGTCAATGAAAGAAAGACCTGATCCTTTGAACACATCTAGGTGAAAAAAAACCCTACCCAGTAAGATCAAGAAAACATTAATTGCACACATACAAAATTGCTGCATGGCTGATCTGCAGCCAGACTGTCTAGTTTGACTTCCCCTCATCCCAAGTCCATCTAAGTGTACTGGCCAGTTTTGCTTGAACATCTAATTGCACTGACCAGATTTGCTTGAACATCTAAATCTTCTGGAGCAACATGTGCTGATCCACACATGCACAAAACTTTTTTTTTTTTTTTTTTTTTTTTTTTTTAATGCTCATCATGACATAGGAGCAGCTTTTAGTGCTTTCACTGTAGAAGTATCTGAAGTGTGAGACAGAAATACCCTGTTCTGTGTCCAATAATAAAGCATGAATTGCATTACTAATTTGGCAGCAGCAGTTCTATTTTCTAATTAGATTACTAATTCACATAAAAGTACCATCAAATGTTCAGTGTCTGCAGCAAGCAGCAAAAAGTACCTTAGTTTGAAACATTAGTGGAGGTTCAGAAGGGTAAGCAGAACTATAAGTTATCCCTAGATGGTCTAAGAGAGGAGTTCTTCTCAATGAGTTCTAAAGAAAAAAGAAAAAAAAAAAAAAGTAAAATACCAAAATACTTAGTATACTCCCATAACAGTATAATGCAAGAATGGTAGAAGGTTAAATGTTACTTTTATATCTGTGTTGGAAAGATATGGTTAAGTTTAAAATGTTGTTGGTAGGGAAAAATAGATAATGAAGTGCACAGCATTCATCAACAGACTGGAATCATTTGATCTACAGCTGCTCCCCACCATGTTGTAAAATTACATTATAACAATTAATTTTGGCTTTCAGTAGTGAGAAGACAGTGCTTTTCATGGGAAAGCTCCATGGCAAGCTCCATGGCTTGCTCAGCAACCAGTAAAGAAGACCATTCAGAGGCATTTTATTGAAATATCTTTATAATCAGTTGCCAATTAAAGAATCATTTTCATAATACTGATTTGGTGGCATGTTTTCCCAGCCTCATATGTATATGGTAGATTCTATAAATGAGTGGTAATTACAATATTTTATGAACATCCAAGCATAGTTAATGGCAGAAGATTTTTCTACCAAGCGTAGTTACACTGCAGAGATCAGATCCGCAGGGCCTGTGTTAAGTCATTTACTTTGTCATTGTTTGTTTTGGCAGGAGGCAAATGGATGTGAACAGACAATATTAACCAGCCCTGAAAGCAGAGAAGAGAGCTCATGCCAGTTCAGCCCCACAAGCCATCCGGTAGTTCCTGGTAGATATCTTTCTTCTTTTTTTTTTTTTTTTTTTCCCCAGTGTCTTCTCAATCATGAATTCTCAGTGACAGCTGTGCTCACAAGGAAGATAGCTGTCAGGGAGCCAGCAAAAATAGTTTGGAATGATTAAAACTTCTTAGAAATTCTCAGAAAATGCTGAGCAGCCACTGTCAGAAAAGTCAGCATCCTGCAGATGTCTCAAAGCAAGAATCTTAAAATTGCATCCAAAATTTGAACATACTTTTCAAAACTATGAACATATACTTGGATAATAAATTTCATCTCAAAATGAAAGATGTCAGTATTACAGATTCTCAAGCATGCAAGGAAAGTTTTTCTATTCTGTGTACATACACACGTATGTATTTGATAACAAATAATAGTTGATGATTCACAGATGCTTTATTCATGTCGTTAATTGTCCTAAAGTCAAAGAGACATTGCAAACAGAGAAGGCAACATTCTTATTCTACTACATACTTTTCATCTTTTCCTCTGGCATCAGGAGTGTCTGCAGTTATAATTTTTCTGGTAGATTGTAGCAGTTTTTATTTTATTTTTAGGGTTGTTAGTGTTCTATAAAGTAAATGGGTTTATAATACCATCTTGAAATGAGTTGTGTTATTAAAATTTATCCTTATTTGTCTAGCTGGGGCAGAAGGGAAGTGAAGCACAGAACTTCCACCAGTGCAGAATTGTGGTGAGGTGATGTCTCAAATACTGTGTATGAAACTCAGATTTCCTGAAGCAGTGTCTGTAAAGAGAGCTGGCTTTGTGCATGGGTCCCAGTTATCACACCAGTTTTTCATACTCCAGATCAGGGACATTATGTATTACTCAAGTTCCAAATCCATTCCACTGAGCTGCTGATGTACCTCAGTATATTGTGTATATCTTCACTTGAAGTGTTCTCTTCCCTCTGCTATATAATAGGAGAGTAATGTCAAAAATTTTTGTTACCATAACATCCAAAACTAGAATACAATTATTCTCTTCCATTTTCAGTCTCAGCTAGATTTATATATATTTTTATTTTTTTTTAAGAACTGATTAAAACCCTTTAGAAAGGAAGGACTGTGCTCCAGTTTTGCTGCAAAGGATATTTATTCCCTGTAATTTAAAGTGCTGATAACAAATAATGCACATTATGTTCCATGCAATTTATTTTTGTTTATTTTTCCTTGGTTTCTAAGGCTTTTGTGATCACACTGGTCTGTCCCTAACAGCTTGGAAACCAACAGGCCAGTTTCAGCCACAGATAGACAGCAGCAAAAGTCTCACAGGTAAAACAGTATGGAAGGTTTTATGAAAATCCATGAAAGGTTGGGCAAAAACTGATTAGTTACCTTACTGAGAGAAAAAAGCATCACAGGAATGCAACAGTTTTTCATGCTGCCCAGGCAGGCTGTGCATATGAGCTGCAGATACAACCAACAACAATCAGCACAGATACATCACTTAGCCAGGCCTGACTTGTACTTCCTTCTTCCCAGATGGTAGTGAGGGAATGTGTGTGTGTGGCTACTGAAAGTATTAGAGGATGAATTAAGGTCATGGTGAAAATAAGAGAGGACCTGGGATTATTGCAGTGCAGGCACAGGTACATGCAAAACAAACCCATGGTAAATCAGGTTTCACTTAGTTCTGCTGAGCATAGAAAAAAATTATTTGTTTTTCCTGTTAATAACTTTTGGAGAAAGACATGTCACATCCCTTAAAATAACCAGATAAGTTTATAAAAGGCCTATGAGTGAGAGCCTCTGCTGAGAATAAGAGAGACTTAATTTCCTATCACAGTGGGCCAGATTCTCAGCTTGTGTGAACTGGCAGGATTAATCTGAAATTGAGTTGTGCTGACTTCATGCCAATTGGCCTACTGTTTTTGGATGTTAAAAATGCTTCCAAGCAAATATGGAAAATAAACAAAAAAATTAGGCAGGAATATGATTAGGGAAAAGAAGCATAAAATTACAATATGAAAAGCTGTTATGTTGTAATAGAAAATGGAAGGGAGGTAAAGTCTTAAGTATTTTAGGATCCAAGATCAAAACTAAATAAGAGAATCATCCCTTTCTACCCCAAAATATTTCTTAGTTTTCTTTATCCTGTTCCAGGAAGTAGCATCAGTTTGGCAAGAAAACCTGGTCTGAGATAAAAGCCTGAATTGTAGATGCAAAGAGAAGAGCAAGACTATGAGGAGGAGTCAGTGGCATTAGGAAACATGGAGTGGCATTAGGAGACAGCAGCTTAGGAATCACTTACTCTTAAATACACAGGGTGCATTCATCTCCTACATCATATCCTTTCACAGAATCATAGAATCACTTAGGTTGGAAAAGACCTTTAAGATCATGGAGTCCAACCATTAATCCTCTACCAAGTCCAGCACTAAACCATGTCCCCGGGCACCACATCTGGAGGACTTTAAAACACATCCAGGTATGGTGACTCAACCACCTCCCTGGGCAGCATGTTCCAATGTCTGACAACCCTTTCAGTGAAAAAGTTCTTTCTAATGTCTAATCTAAATCTCCCCTGGTGCAGCTTGAGGCCATTTCCTCTTTTTCATTCCTGTTCTAGGAACAGCCTCTAAGGCACAGCAATCCCACTGCCCCTCTGCTGTTAACTAATCGTTGTAAGAAGTACTAGTTAACTGGATGTACACTGGAATTAGAGGTAGCTAACACATTACTTGAATCAATTAACATAATTTAATTTATTTTATAAAATAAATTCCCCTCTCACAACTGCAGGTAAATGCAGAACATTTTTTTTTTTTAGCAGGTTTATACTGTCATAGCCATGTCTATCTTTTTATGTCAATTTTGAAAGAAAGTTCTAGAAAGCAAAACCTCCAGTAGATTTCATTTTCAGAAGAATAATATAGATGTTTTTGTTGGGTTTTTTTAGCTTTTTTTGGCACATATGTCAAATTTGCATTTCTCTGCATAGGTACAATGTGGAAAATACATAAATAAATCACTGAGCTCTAGTTAAGAAATACCAGGAGGTGGCATGAGCCTACTTTGTTTGCTCCATCAGATTCCAGCACAGAGTTTTGCACTGGGCATACCTGATCCTAAGCATTTGCTTATACTTGGACTTCTGCCACATGTTAGGTACATACTAATTAGTGTTTACCAAATGAGGAACTATTCTGTAATTTGTTTGCTCATCACTGTTCAATGTGTGTCCCAGTGGAGCATTTCTTACCTCTTCAGATTTTGCTTTTGAAACTTAATTTCCTTGTGGACTTTGCCTTAGTGCTCATCGATACTTATTTGTGTTCCTCACAAAAAAGTAACATGTTCATTTGCTTTACACAGCACCTTTTTTAGATTAGTAGATAAGACACTTTTACCTCATTTGAACTGAGGCACAGAGAGATTGAGGTCTGGGATACAGAATTTGCAATTTTCTGGAATATTTGTCCAGAAGAGAAGTTACTACTGCTATATGAAATGGCCTCTTGCAGAAGCAGTTGCTGCCAATAGCTACCCACTCACTTCCAGTACCTTCAGTGATTTCCCACTCCAGCCCTGTCTCCAAGGTCTAAAGTCCATCTTTTCTGTTCGTAATCCCTCTGCAGCAACATGGGTGGAGACAAGTGGATGTTGTTGCTCCTTTCCTGGAAAAAAGAGTGAAAAATGTAAGTAGTTGCTAAGAGCAAGGTGGGGTTTGTGGGTTAAGGGAGAGGTGGGGAATCCCATAGTCCAGGAGAACTAATGCATAAGGAGGGAGACAACCTATGGGAGATGGTGGGATAGGTGAGGGGTAGGTGGAGGCAAAGACCCTGTGCCCTTCTCTATCTCTGAGACTTTCAGAGCCATACTGGCATCACTCAGTGTCTCTCATCAAAAGTCACCCCAAATTCATCTGCTTGTCTCAGAGCCAGCCCCTAATCCATGGGGTCTTTCCAGCCCCTGCACATATTTCACATGCTTTTCTTCAGGCATCTTCTGCCAGCTTTCCTCCTACTCATTTTCTGCCCATATTGCCACTGCCAAGCTGAATTTTGCCTGCAGAGCTGAAAAAAATTGATAAAAGCCACCGTCATCACAGACAAACATTAAAGAGTATTTCCCAACTTTACCATAATTTTTCCTTCCCACCCCTTTCCCTGCCCCTTTCCCCTTCCCTTTCTCTTTTCCTTTCCCTTCCCCTTCCCTTTTCCTTTCCCTTTTCCCTTTCCCTTTTTCACACATCTAGTTACACCAATCTCCAAGTTCATAAATACAAAACTATGATCAAAGTGTTGCTTTCTCTACTTTGTGTTGGATTCAGCAGCTTAGGAAGAGGTCACGCTCTGATATTCCATCTGTGACTGTCAAAATCTGAAACTAGTTTCAGATTTGCTCTCAAGTGTGCCAGCCAGTCCTGGGTGCCTACAACCCGGTTCTTTAAGCCACAGATCCTTCATTAAGGACTCACATGAGGTGTCACACTGAAGACAAAATTCCTTAGGGCCAAAACTCATCAAAATGGTGGCAGACAGTAAGGCCAGCATTTCCAAAGTGAAGTTACTGCTGTCAGTAAAGTTGCCTGGTGCTGCCTATTATTCATATGCTTTTTTCTTTAGGCACTGTAATGTATTAATTTTGCCTGAAGTGATCTAGAACTTGCACAACCAAGTGTCATGTCCTGACACATTCTTCTTAATCGCCTTAACGTTATCTCTACTGTCTGGGAGCAGGTGGGTTTCTCAAATTCATCTGACTTTTCAAGTCTAACTGGGGTACCCAATGATAAAAAGGAGGAATGAGGATGTATTTAAGTAGCATGTAATCTGGCTAAAAAGACCCCAAACACACAGGAAGTGTAAAGGGAATGCCATGTAAAAATGCAGCTTTTCAACACTACTGACTTCTAAAAGCAATTCAAGAAATGCCATTCATAAAATTCCTGATAGTTACAGAATCACAGAATCTTAGGGGTTGGAAGGGACCGCAAAAGATCACCTAGTCAAACTCCCCTGCCAGAGCAGGGTCACCTAGAGCACATCACACAGGAATGTGTCCAGGTGGTTTTGGAATGTCTCCAGTGAAGGATACTCCAGGCAGCCTGTTCCAGTGCTCTGTCACTCTCACAGGAAATAAGTGTTTTTCCTGATATTTACATGGAACCTCCTATGTTCCACTTTGTACCCATTGCCCCTTGTCCTATCACTGGACATCACTGAAAAAAACCTGGCTCCATCCTCCACTCACTCCCCCTTAACATATTTCTAAATATTTATGAGGTGGCCCCTCAGTATCCTCCAAGCTAAAGAGACCCAGCTCCCTCAGCCTTTCCTCATCAGGGAGATGTTCCACTCCCTTCATCATCTCTGTGGCTCTGCCCTGGAGTCTTTCAAGCAGTTCCCTGTCCTTCTTGAACTGAGAGGCCCAGAACTGGACACAATATTCCAGATGGGGCCTCACCGAGGCAGAATAGAGGGGGAGGAGAACCTCCCTTGACCTACTAACCACACCCTTTCTAATGCACCCCAGGATGCCATTGGCCTTCTTGGCCACAAGGGTACATTGCTGGCTCATGGTCATTCTCCTGTCCACCAGGAGCCCCAGGTCTCTTTCTCCTACCCTGCTCTCCAGCAGGTCAGCCCCCAACCTGTACTGGTCCATGTGGTTGTTCTTCCCCAGATGCAAAACTCTACACTTGCCCTTGTTGAGTTTCATCAAGTTTCTCCCTACCCAAGTCTCCAGCCTGCCTAGGTCTCACTGAATGGCAGCACAGCCTTGTGGTGTGTCAACCACTCCTCCCAGCATAGTATCATCAGCAAACTCGCTGAGGGCACACTCTGTTCCCTCATCCAGGTCGTTGATGAAAATATTGAACAGTACTGGTCCCAGTACTGAACCATGGGGTAGACTGACCTTGCCCTATGGAAGTTCACTGAAGTAAGCAAAACTGTGTAGATGTCCATGGACAAAATTTAGGTCAGAGCTGTTCTTCTACTGTGTCTGATATGTAGAAAACATTATCTGTTGCTTTAACATATTCTGTCCTTTATCTTGTTACGATTTTGTCGGAAGAACCAATATGACATTTATACTGTGTTTAGCATTTCTGAGGAAACTTTAAAGTTTTAAATAGAAAAATATCTATAGCCCTTTCTAACCAATCATGTCTATACTGAATAGGTAATTACTGAGATTAAACAACCATCTCTAAATTGCTTATGTATTCCAGTTGCTTCTATTTTCTGCTGGCTTTATGAGTGTCCTTCTAAAGAAAGCATGAAAGAGATATTTGCTTTATTTTTTTGGAATGGCTTGAAGAAGAACTGACTTACATGTCAGAAATAACAAGTTGTTTTTTTTCTGAGAAATAAAAGTTTTATTTTTCAATACTTGAGCTAGTTTCCACTTCAGAGTTCCAGATGGCAGAGAGCTTGCATGTCTTTTTCATCTTCTAAAGTCAATTCCTTATTGTATTGAAGAAAATAAAACAAAGAAACAAAACCTTCTAGTTAAGTTAAAATAATAAAATAATTGATGAAAGTAATTGCTGTGCCCAATTCCCAAATCCTGCACAGTAATAGCAACTATTTTTTTAAAAATCCTTTATATCATAGTGTTAATCTGAGACTGTAAATGGGAAGAAATCATGATCCTGTTTTTGCTGAAAGATACTCTTGTGAATTTAGCATGACATTGATTTCATTCACAAGTTGCTGCAGCACAAATATGACCAGGACTAAGCATAGGCCCTGATTTTGCTAATTTCTCTTTCTTGTTGAGTTTTCCAAGAAGAAATAACGAATTTTCTTCACGGCCTTTCATTTATAAGTCACAAAAAAGATGCAGAAGTGCTACACGATATCAGTAGTACTCATGCATAAACTGTGAGTACCATATTTAATGCCTTTTCATCCTGGTCTGCATCAGAATTAGCGTGATCAACAGGACCAGGGACATGATCCTGCCTCTCTACTTGGCCTTGGTGCACCTTGAGCACTTTGCAGTTTTGGGCACCACAGGAGAGGAAGGACATTGAGGTGCTGAAGAGGGTGCACAGAAGGGCAACTAAGCTGATTAAGGGTCTGGAGAACAGGTCTTATGAGAAGAGGCTGAGGGAGCCTTCTCTTCAGCCTGAAGAAGGGGAGGCTGAGGGGAGACCTCATTGCTCTCTACAGCTACCTGAGAGGAGGTTGTCATGAAGTGGGTGTTGGCCTCTTCTCCCTAGTGACCAGTGATAGGACAAGAGGAAATGGGGTCAAGTTGTGCCAGGGGAGGTTCAGACTGGATAATAGGAAAAATTTCTTCCCAGGAAAAATGGTGAAGTACTGAAACAGGCTGCTCAGGGATGGGGTGTAGGCAACATCCCTGGAAGTGTTTAAAAAACAAGTAGACATGGTGTTTAAGGAGATGGTTTAGTGGTTAGGGGTTGTAGGGTGGACGGTGGGACTTCATGATCTTGAAGGTCTTTTCTAACCTCAATGATACTATGATTCTATGATTTTATCCAAAGTATCTGGACAAATTTTACAAATATGAGCACTGCAAGAATCTCTTCCCAACCACTTGTCTTCCTATAATTTCTAGTGTGCTTTGCATATGTCTATATAGTTAATTAAATTGTAACTGCGTCAGTGAGTAAAAGGCAGTTGCATCATGCTCTTAAAATACCTGAATCCTTTGCTGCCTTGTTTAGAAGTTACTATGGTGTTTTTGAATGCAGAACAGAAAAAGAGGAATAACTCATCACTTCCTTTACAGAGGATTGTTTGCAACTTGCAGGTATATGGAGAGGAAAGCAAACAGGTGTAGCAATTGGGAGCATCATTCCTTGCTTCTAGCATGAGTGGATTATTAATGTAGAATTTAAAAAAAAAAAAAAAAGTCTAGTTTTTAATCTATATGTAGCATTTTGAATCTTCAGAAGGAAGGAACCAAGTAAGTGAAAATATCTCCTTTTATCTCAAAGGACTCCTTGAAATGGTATATCCTGATGTAACTATTGCAATATCACGTAGGTTTTCTACTCTTAATTTATGGAAGGATAACTAGGTTACTCTAACAGCAGTCACCTATTTACTTCTACTAAAAGGGTTTTCTTGTTCAGATAAATGGATAGAAAATGGTGTCTTTACTGGTAGATCTGTGTGCTGAATGTTTACTACAGGTGTGTAGTGTTTTGTGTGCATCATTAAATTGTGTGGTTCCAAGACAAAATAGATTTTAATACCACATAGACAATGTGGGAAAAGTCTGTGAAGAAAAATGCAGGATGTCTGAAGCTAAAGGTCCTTCTTTAGGACCTTATTAAATTTTTTCTTAATGTTATGAAAAGACCTGTTTAAAGTGCTTCTGTAGCATGAAGATTCAGGAAAGGGATTCTAATTTACCACATAATCACTCCCTTGGTGATTGTGGGTAATAAAGCCTAAGTGAGATGCATCTGATTTTTCATTTGTTTTCCTTTTACAAATATGAATCAAAACTACAGAACTTCAGTTCTGCCGACAGATCTGTCAGATTCACCTTTATCCCTCCTTCATTCTTTCTGTCCTTTTCTATGTCTCAGGAGAGCTTCTCCAGAAACTGTGGTGACATTCACTTTGCAGTTAGAAAATAATTCCATCATTCATTGCACCAATGTGACTAATGGTGGATGACAGTACTGACTCCTGGTGGGTTTTGAAAATTAAAAAGCTGGTTTCACAGGCTTAGCAGAATGGACGTTCTGTCTTGCACTTATCTGGCTTTTCTTGTTATGGTTAGTTGACTTTGTTATTGGTATTTTAGTGTAAGAAGAGAAAATTGCTAATACAAAGGGTTTTTCACTTAGGTCTAGTATTAAAATTTGCTTTGGTTATATTAAATTTTATTTAATTATCACAGAATCCTAGGGGTTGGAGGGGACCTTGAAAGATCATCTAGTCCAACACCCCTGCTAGAGCAGGATCACCTAGAGCACATCACACAGGAACGTGTCCAGGTGGGTTTTGAATGTCTCCAGTGAAGGAGACTTCACAGCCTCTCTGGGCAGCCTGTTCCAGTGCTCTGGAATAGATACACATATATACATATAGACATATATATATACATGTATATATATATGTCTATATATACGCATGCTCTGGAATGATATATATAAAATATAAATATATATAATAATATATAATTTAAATTATATTGTCATTTAAAACAAACTATAACTATCAAGCTGTGTACTGGAGAGAAACTTATGGCTAGAAAAAAAATGGTGCCATGGTGTAATTCACATGTGTTTCAGTCATCTTCTGACCATTACCAGAAGTCCTCCTGACTATAGATACACTCGCAAATAAATCAATCCAGGTGTAGCCTCTGTGGGCGTAGGATCAAGTTGTTGGTCATTACTGCTCATAGTTGATCTGCATAACTCACCACATATATTAAGGCAGCATTCACAGTTTAAGCCATCTTCAGTATGATTTATACTGGCAATACTGTTACCTCCAAAGGCAGGAACTGATTTTGGAATGTGTCCGAAGCATTAATTGCTTTGAATATCTGATCTGACTTCTCTCAGGGAATGTAAACATGTTTCAATGCCACATAGGCAGGCTGTGGTCTCACGTATCATCTTTCTACAGTTTTGGCATGACTGTCTCTATATATACAAAAGTTGCAGAGAGAACAATCCTTAGTTTATGACTGGTACTTGTGTACTTGATTTTTAAGTGAAAGACAAGTGTGTGAAACACATTTTTATTGTATTAACAATAAAATGTTTGATGGCAAGATTAAAGATAAACTTTTTTGCTTGTATAATCTGTACATTTTTTTTCAGTATTGCATAAAATGCCAAAAAACTAACCCATCCTGCATCTCTGCTACCTTCAGATGGATGTTTGTCATTGATTACAAAGTTCTGATGTCATTACTTGGTCACTATCATGTTGCATCTACTTAATTTTGGCTCAGAAGCTACTTCAATATTCCCTGTATTCTTGTACACTCTTCAAAGAGCAGGTAGAAAGCACTGCTGTCACAAAATCAAAGCCATCTTGAAGGGAAATCTTTCTCTCCTTACTTGACCTTTTTTAGGGGAACCGGTTTGTATAAACCTCTCTTCCCTCCCAGCTGTGGTGCTGTACCCAAACAAGAGACTACTCCTTCCTTCCTCATCAGTCTCATTCCAGAAATAGATTACATGGCTTTCAACAGATTATCTTTTTGCTCTCTTGCATAGGGCAAACCTTCTTAAAGCAAAATGAGGGGTACAAATAAATGGAGGAAAGTTGTTTTTGTTTTTCCATTAACTCTGTATGGTGACAAGAAGGAACTTTGTTTTCAAGTCAGAACAATGAGAGGCAGGAACCTGTATTTGAAGCAAGCTGAAACTACAAAAAAACCCACAACAAACAGCTGTTGTTTGACACTTACCTTGACTTCATCCTTAATTTTCTGTCTTCTCAAAGAAGATAAACAGAAGCACTCCATCAGCCTCTCATCTTCAGTATCTCAGGCTTGTGTTAGGGAGTTTCAAAACAGGTCTGCAAAGTAGATGGAAATGTCTGTTTTTTTCTTCATATGAGCTTGCTTGTATTCTCCCATGGTATTCTTTAGGAATGGATTGGTGTGATTGCATGTCTGACCTGAGCTTGAAGAATACTTGCCCACACCTCTCCTTGTCTTTGAGATGCTTAAGAGATAAAATTTCTGATCAGAATAGCTTGAAAAGGTGCTTTCTCTAATTCTGAGAATAGATTATCATGATATCAGTAACTAAACTGTAGCTGGGTGAAGTTCTGACAGGGACAAGGGGACAAGAAAGGCTGGTAGAGAACTTCAGGAGTATGAATAATTTCTCAGTGCTGCTCTCTCAATGTTCTTAGCCCCAGCATCATCTCCCAGCTATGTCCCCAGCTGTGATTGCAGTCTGGAAAGGTAATATACATTCCCATCCCGTGCCTTGCTGAGGGGGGACACCCAGCAGATGCAGAGACTGCCATGAGAAATGAAAAGCTCAACTGAACAGTCACACTGTTTATTTGATGTGATGGTTTATTTCCTGTGTGGTGTCAGTCTAGTCAGGAAATAATTGAGGCCAGTTACTGATGTCACCCAGGCTGCTACGTTGTGACTTTGAATTAAAAATAAAGAATGGCTCAAAAAGGCCACCCATTACATAGTTTTCCTAGTTGTAGCTCTATTGTTATATGTGCTGGAGTCAATAGGACATTTGAATATAGATGATAACTGGTACACAATTCCTCATTCACTAACTCACAGTTCACTGTTACATGGAGTGTCATAGCATTGCAGAACAGTCCCTTATTCTGGTAACTTCTGTATCTGGAGAGAGCCAAAGGAAGAGGAAGCTGGGGTGAGAGGAACATGAAGGATGAAGGGAGCATGGGGATGATTCTTTTATCACCCACTACTACTGATCCTGCAAAAGCCTCTCTTTATGTCCATCAACAGGTTTCAGGAACCAGAGAGTCTGCAAGGCCACTTCCTATGGTGCTTCTTTCACCCTGCCATTTGATGGGAGTAAGGGACAGCGGTGACTGTGCTCACAAGGTGTGAGGTACATTAAGAACTGGGAGGCAAAAAGAAAGAAAGACTTGCTGGTCTTGAATATATGCCCTTCACAAAATGAATCCGTAGTGTTTTGCCCACAAGGAAGAAAATGGAAGTTTCAAAATTACTAAGGAATAACACAAGCTCTCTCCCTGACACAGATTCTGCCTTTGGTAGAGCTGACCCAGTTCTGTTCTTCCTTTAGCGAGACAGTGTCTCACTAGAACAATACAGTTCAGTTCACACACAACATCCCTTGCCATTGCTAAGATTCAGAATATAATTCAGTTATAAATGTAGCTATTAACTTCAGGATCTCCAGGGATATGCTGAGAAACTGATGCCTACCTCCCACGTTACAATTTATCTTACACAGTGAGATTGACAAAATATTTTTATACATTCTCCATTTCTGATTAGTAAATTTATCTGCAGGAAATACAGTTTATATCAGAACATTTTGTTACAAATGTACCTTTCTGGTTCAACTTTTTTCCCTGGCTGAAAAATGCAGTCTGTGTAAACTACTCTTGTATTTTCCATAAGCAGTGACTCAGACTCTACGTTTGCCCCACTGTGTGCTTAGGGGCAAGGTACTTCATCTGTTCTCCTGCAGCCCATATTTTAATTGAGATCAGTGTATTGTTACATCCTCCATAAAGAACATTCCTTTCCACTGGTGGAAAGCATTTGTACTGGAGCAAGATGTTCTGATAATATTGCAAACTGGCCATCCTCCCACCTGCTATCTTGGTCTGTTACAGAGCACATAGTATCAACAACCCAAGCACTAAATGTATTAATCTGCTCCACTTCTCTCTGTGCTTCTTCCATACCATGATCCTGGCTTAACTATTGTAAGATTTAAGCGATAAACCCAAGAAATCTCTTGTTCTTATTTCCTTCAGATGTTTGAGACTTAAGCTTACACTAGATGACCTTCAAAGGTCCCTTTCAACCCAAACCATTTGATGATTCAATGATTGTTTCTTATTTGAAGCTGTTATTGATGGCAATCAGAGACTTGACTTCTCACATGAAGCTTTATTTTGAAAATCCAGTAGTCAGGGCTTTGCCACACAACTAAAATACCATGAGTTGTCTGAAGTCAAAACACTTAGCCCACAGCCTGCTTCTCACCACAGTGTAACTTTACATTACGTCTAGTTTCATATTGCTCATAAGACTGTAGTTCTTAGAGGTCCACTCCTCGCTGCAGTTGAATTCTGGTTTTCTGATTTGCTGTGCTCCTTTTGCAACCTGAATTTGGTTCCCGTCAAGAGAACAGGGGAGTGAGAGAGCAGCTGGGTGGGCATCTGACAGCCAATGGGAGTGTGTTTGTCTGAAGTACTCACATTTTTAATTATTTTTTTTTCTGAGAGATTCATGTCTTGCTGTTGAGAAAAGGTGAAGTAACTTCTGTGCTACACATCAGAAACAGTTGTTTTGTAGCTGACATCAATAATAATTCTCTGCAGTATTTTGTAATAAAAGAGATTCTATAGAGAGTGGGTCACTGGAATAGATCCTAACTGGTGCAGGAAGATAGACAAACAACTTCATAGTCTCAAAGTCACAGAATCACTGAGGTTGGAAGGGACCTCTTGAGATCATCTAATCCAACCTTCTTTCTCAAAGCAGAGTCAACTAAAGCACATTGTTCAGGACTGTGTTCATTGAGGTTTTGAATATTTCCAAGGATAGAGACTTCACAATTTCTCTGGGTACTTGTGAAACAGGTTTCCCAGAGAAACACAGTTTGACCAATCTCACAGTGAAAAAGTTTTCATGTGTTTAAATAGAAAGCTTCCTTTAATTTAATTTTTTGTCCATTGCTTCTTATGTTTTCTCTAGACAGCACTGGGAAAAGTCTGACTCTGCCTTTTCTTCATCCATCAGATATTGATAACATCTTCTTGACCCTTTTCTGCTCCAGGATGAACAGCCCCTGCTCTCTCTCAGCCTCCCCTACTATGATGTGCTCCAGTCCCCTAATCATCATTGTGGCCCTTTGCTGGACTCATTTTAATGCCTGTCCTGTCTGGAGAGATGAGAACTGGATGCAGGCGTTCAGATATGTCTCACAAGGGCTGAGTAGAAGAGGAGGAAGATCACATCCCTCAACCAACCTCAGCAACCCTCTTCATAATGCAGCCCAAGAAGCTGTTGGATTTATTTTCCATGATGGTTGATTTCTGGGTCATGGTCAACTTGGTTTCCAGGGCGTTTCTTACCAAACCACTTCCCAGGCAGCTGGCCCTCAGCCTGTACTGGTGCATGGGTTTGTTCCTCCTCAAGTGCAGGATTTTCCATTTCCCTTTCTTCATGAGGTTCCATTTCAGCAGCCTGTTGAGGTCTCTCTGAGTAGCAGTACACAAATCTGGTGTATCAGCCACCCCTTCAGTTTTGTATCATCTGCAAACTTTCTGAGTGTGCTTTCTGTCCCACCATCCAGATGAAGAGAGGTGTTAAACTGTGCTGGCCCTTGGGGGTACCACGTGCCTGGTGACTTGCTTCCAGCTAGACTTCACACTGCTGATGGCAACACTGAACCCAGCAGTTCAGCTACTTTTCATTCCACCTCACTGTGCAGTATCTAGTTAGTATTTCATTGGTTTGTCACTGAAGAGAAATCCAAAGCATTGCTGAAGTCAAGCAAGACAAACAACATCCAATTCTTTCACCTTCTCCACCATGCTAGTCATTTTGTCATAGAAAGCTATCAGGTTGGTCAGGTATGATTTCCTTTTAATGAATCCATATGGGCTGACTATTCCCAGTCATCTTCTTGTCCTTCATTTATCTAGAGATGGTTTTTGGGGATAATTCAGTATCAGGTTCACTTTCTGCATCACTGACAGTAAAAACACCCACCCGTAAAACTGTAAAGCATTTCAACTGAAAAGAAGTGCTCAGAGGTCACCTGGAAGTTATAAACACAACTGATGTGAAGGAGTAGGGCAAAAAGTTGTGGAATGCTCTGGTAAAGAAGTTAGTGGCTTGACTGTAACAACCTTGTTGAGGATGGGTAGCACTTGCTTCCCAGCCCTCTTTCCTAGCCAGCACTGAGCATCAGATAAAACTGAACTCTAAAATGAACACACAGCACCACCTCTCGATGGGATTGTTTCCTGCAATGTGATCACTGCAGAGCTCCTCTCCTCTCCCTCCTCCCCGCCCCCTCAATGAACCTACTGAGCATTTGGGACGCGTAACACTGTATTTTGCTGTTATGCATCTGTAGGAGTACAATTATTCTGACATCCCTGAGGGCTGTAGGATCAATTTGCACACACAAGTCCTGCAAAATGTTACTATTTACAGCCCTCAGGTTAGGCATTTTGGGAAAACTGCTTGCTGAAGACCTCCACTTGTCAATATTCCAAAGGACTCCAGTGAGTGCTCCAGTGAATACTCCAGGTGTGTCAGGACATCTGTTGTGCTTTAACTCTGCCCAGCAACTAAGCCCCACACAGAGAAAAAGTGACATGACTCATGAGTTTAAGTAAAGGCAGTTTAATAGGTAAAGCAGAAGCTACATGTGTAAGCAAAGCAAGACAAGGAATTCATCCTCTACTTCCCATCATCAGGCAGGTGCTCAGCCATCTCCAGGAGAACAGGGCTCCATCACACGTAATGTTTACTTGGGAAGACAAAATCTGTAACTCCGGACACTCTCCCACCTCCTCCCTATCCCCCCACAGCTTTTATTGCTGAGTATGATGTGAAATGGGATGGAATGTCTCTTTAGTCAGTTGTAGTCAGCTGTCCCAGCTGTGTCCCCTCCCAACATCTTGCCCACCCCCAGCAGTGTGAGAAGCTGTAAAGGCCTCAGTGCTGTGTAAACACAGTTCAGGAATAAAGAAAACATCCCTGTGTTATCAACATTGTTTTGATCACAAATCCAGAACAGAGTACCATACGAGTTGGAAATGTCCCAGCCAAAATCAGCACAGTATCTTAAATCAAACTAGGATTGGGCAACTCAGGCAGTTCCTCCAGTGAGAGGTAGGAACACACATTGTGGTGCTTTAACAAGGAGGTGGATATAGCATGGGTAGGAATCTCCTAACTTTGATCTGCTACCACCAGAAAAGTAATATGGTGGCAGCCTTCTATGGAACTGTATTTTTTATATAACCAGTTATCCTGATGATGTTAGGCCACTTTATTTTTATCTGCTTTTTTTGTTCTTTAACATCACTATTTTTGTATAAAAATTCATCCTTGTTTTGGGCTGAACTTTTCCTCAACAGACATTAAAGGAGTAAAAACTTCTCTCAAAAAATAGGAGCCTTTGTCAGAGAACCCTTAAAGTCTGGTAGCATCTAAAACATAAAAGAAAAAAACACCCATATGGATCCGCGCAAATCAGGCATCTCTAAATATAAATAACCTAAAAAGCCAAGAAACATTCAGAAGCTTATAGAGATTATGTGAAGATCCCTTGTAATTATTGTATATTTCTGTGTAATTTTGTCAAGGACTGGCATCTTTCAGCAGTGAAGGCTAACAGGTATCATCACAGTCTGACTGGCACAGATAGGTATTTTCAGGCAATTTACTACTTTCAGACAATTCCAAATTAGTCAGCCAAGTTTAAAACAACAGCATTTAAAAAAAAAAACAAAACCAATGATGAGACACTATCTGTAAATAATAAAAAATGTTTGGGTTCATAAGAAAATTGATTCACTTATGGCTTATTCCTTTTACAAAGAAACATGAGCTCAGACCTTTGAGGACCTGATGCTTAAGCTACTCAACCTGCTGGCCAACTAGATCCTCATAATAACATTATATTTCTGAGAAAGCCCTACTGTTTTTTTAGAGTACTGAATTCTATACTGATTTGCATTAAAGGAACAGAATAAAAGAATGTTTTCTACCAATACAGACCCTGCTGTGGGGAAAACATAAATGCATGCTTTTAGTTGGCATGAAATCTGTGATATAATCATAATTTTATTCTATTACCAAAACATGACACTGCAGGAATTCAAAATTCTTTACATGTTATCCATCATGTTGCAGTCTTGTGCAGATAACATAATGAAGTGCCACAGGCTATTTATGCTTTAGAGGTAAACAGTGGTTTAGAGTATGCGTACCAAATTTTGGTCATTGTCTCACAAAAATAAATCACATTGTCATTTTTATTTTGTAGGCTATTAAAAAATGTGGTGGCTAATTAGAATGGAAAAATGTAGCTTTGTTATTCATTGAATTGAGCTGCATAACAACACACTAGCAAAAAAAATTTGAATAAGGAAAGATGCATTAGCAGCAACACCAAACTTGAAAGTTTCCAAAAACTGAACATAAATAATTAATCTCAAAGAGGAATATAAAAAATTAAAAGTAACTCAAATCTTGTGAACATGTGCAGTCCTTATGCAACCAAAACTCCCACAGAAACAAGTTTGCCTATGAAAGAAGAGAAGACTTCAGGGCTTAGGAGATGAGATCAGCTGAAAGAGTAATGAGCATTTGATTGAAAATGATTCAATCTATAAAACTGTTGCTTGAACTGAAGTAGTAGTCTAATCCTTCCTAATAGGCATGGTTATCTTCTAATCCTGTTTTTTCTATCTTATCCTTTGAAACAAATACAAGAACAGTGACTTACAAAGATGGTGTCTTGCTATTTTTACCCCTGTATGTTTGCTTGACTCTTTTAAAATGTCTGTAACTTTATTCTTTATTTTTTTTTGCATAAAGAAAAGAGGTGGAATGCAAGTAACAGTTGCTTAGTGACTTTTCTTCTGCTGTCCATTTCCAGGGAACAGAGAACTGCACGTCTGTCCAGAGGTGACAGGCTGAGGCAGCAGTCACTGGGAGTGTTTTATGGGATAGCTACCTACAGACAGCTTATGTGCTCTTGAGAGGCAGCACAGACCCCTACTTGAAGTCATTGAATGTCTTGGGTTGGAAGAGACCTCTAAAGGTCATCCAAGCCTCCTACAATAAGCAGGGACATCTCCAACCAGAACACGTTGCTCAGAACTCCATCAAATCTTGAGTGTCTCCAGGGATGGGGTCTCCACCACATCTCTAGGCAACCTGTTCAGTGATCTACAACCCTATTTCTTATTAATTTTCTAGCTGTTCTTCCTTTTTGCTCTAGTGCATGTTTCTATACTTAAATTACAGCTGTCTTCCATTTTCCCAGAACAGCTCCAGCAATTCCAGCAGAAGACAAAAGTCAACTGAAGGAAGAAAGCTTAAAATGCTGCTGCTGAACTTAGTTACCAGGGGCTGAGGACTACAAGACCTGTGATGCTCCCCATCAATAGCAGCTTGTAACTGGGCTTGAAATAGAGAAATCTGTCAACAGCTGCTATGTGAACTTTCCACAGCAGTTGAAGTCTTCAGCTCTCTTTTCATCTCCTGCCAGTGTTGTACTCTTTCTCAGTCTCAGGAAAAAAAATAAATGTGTTTTTTCTGTGATCTATAGACTTGAAAATTTCCAGATGGCTCTTACTGAAAGACCCGTGCCATGAAGTATTGTCTGCTCTGCTATCTCCCTTGTCTTCCCTCTGCTGTGGAAAATGCCAGACTGAGAAAAGCAGGTCCAAATAAATCACTAGAAAACTCTGAAATAAATGAATTATTTATTTATATATTTTTAAACCCCTCACTCACGTACATACCTCAGACTGTATCCGTAGGAAGTATATTTTAACGGTAATATGTATCATCATTGGTGTCACTGCCTTAGCAAAAAAATAACCTGTGCACTTACCTTTATTGACAGTTTCCAGAGATGAGCAGGAAGACGGAGTATAACTACTGTGTAACAAGTTCATGCTCAAATGTGCACACAGGAGAAACAAATCTCACTCACTCCTGTAGCCACATTTTAACCAGGCTCTTGTACTCCTCCTTTCTCACTTAGGCCCTTTCCAGTGCACTTCCCATTTGTGTGTTGTGGGGGTAGATAAGCACATGCTCACTGACTCCTCAGAAATCCCCCAGATCTAATTTATTGAAGGCAAGAGCAATTGAATGCACAAATGAAACCTGAGTAAAGTTCAGTGTGAGTAAAAATGACAAGCATTTCTGAAGAGGAGTACTAAAATGATTTCCCTTTATTGTGTTAGGCAATAATACAGAAATCAATATGAACTTAAACAGAACTAGAGGAGCCACCTACTTACTGTCTTGTAACACATGCTGCTCTTCATTAGTCCTTGAGTTTTTAGAAAACCTGTAAAGGCTTTTTTGTTTGGAAGTGCAAAAAGTATAAAGTCTTACGCAAAATGAAGCTTTCAGGGATGCATAACAAGCAGAGAACATAAAAGCATTTAAATTACTCTGCCATAAAGGATGGAACCATCAACAACTGAACAAAAAAATAACCCATGAAGAAAGCTCCCAGAGCAAAGTACAGTTATTTCATCCCTTTAAAGGAATCAACTTCTTTTCTAATTTTTAAAACAGATGGTATGACAAGACTGGCAATGCTCTACAGCATGAGCAGAATCTAACTCATTCAAAACAGAGCTGAAAATAAGAAAATGAAACTCAGCATGGAAAAAGGCTCAAGCTACCACATGTGCAGGGAAAGAAATTCAAAACAAAGAAATGCAAACAGAGCAGGAAACCCAGAAAGCAAGTGTACTAAAGGAGGCCAAGAAAAGGGTGGCACACAGATGATGTCCACTTAACCAGGAGAGGGGTTTTGGCTACACAGACTTTCATGATCCAAACTGGAACACGCCTGGGATGTTGGGACTTGCACTTTCACACTTAGCTAATTATATCAGTGATTGCATGCCTTCTGATGATGAGAAATCACTGAAGCTGGAGTTTCTATGCCTTTTAAAAAATTTTCTGTGTTTTCCTGACCTGCTTCACAGCTGCACCATGTCCCAGAAAATGTGTAAATGTTGCCAGAGTTGTAGGTAGATTGCTCTCTCTACAGGCAAGATCCAATCCAGCCCCACAGTGTCATCTTCTGAAGCACCAGCACCAGGTGCTGCATATTTGGGGATTTGTCATGAACAAATAAATATTCACCAGGTCCAGCTGCATGCAGCAAGATCAGACAAAGTGACAAAACCACCCTCCCCTGACCAAAGTGTTTGAGAGGGTCTGTGTCTTTCCTGGATACTTTTATTTTCTTTATTCTTGTTGTTTATAACAATACTTAAGCAATTACCATACATTACATGTCCACAATACAGGTACAATAGTTCAATATATCCTGTATTTATGCTCATGTGGGTGAAAAATTAAGTTAGTTATAACAAAAAAACATGGATTTTAATTATCACTTGAAGAGAATGGTGATACTTCATGTGATGTCTAATTTTCTCTGGGTTTCTCAATTTTTTTCTTTTGAATCAATAGTCTTTTTCTCTGCTACCTTAAATTTAACATGGATTACTTGTAAATAAAGACCAAACCTATCTAGTTTTTAATGAAAATAAGTTCATTGGAATCAGTTCAGAAACAGCAGTAAATATGTCAGAGTGCAAAGTGGATTCCTGAGAGGTAAGGAAGGAATCCTGACTCCTGTTCCTCAATGACACCAAAGTGTTTTGTGAGGTTGACATGCTGGAGGGAAGGGATGCCACCCAGGGGGACCTTGACAGGCTTGAGAGCTGGGCTCATGCAAATTACACGAAGTTCAATCAGGCCAAGCACAAGGTCCTTCACCTGGGTTGGGGCAATCTCAAGAACAAATACAGGCTGGGTGGAGAATGGATCAAAAACAGTCTAGAGCAGAAGAACTTGGGGGTGATGGTCAACAAGAAGCTCAACATGAGGCAGCAATGAGGACTTGCAGCCCAGAGGGCCAACTGTGTCCTGGGCTGCATCAAAAAAACATGGCCAGTAGGTGAAGGAAGGGAATTCTCCCCCTTTACCAGTTTTGAAGCCCCCAACGTAAGAAGGACATGGAGTTCCTGGAGAAGTCCAGAGAAGATGATGATCAAAGATGATTAGAGGGCTGGAGCACAGGCTGGCAGTTGAGGTTGTTTAGCCTGGAGAAGAGAAGGCTCTGTGAGGACCTTAGAGTAGCCTTCCAGTACATGAAGGGGCTACAGGAAAGCTGGGGAGGGACTTTGTACAAGGGCTTGTAGTGAGAGGACAAGAGATAATGAATCAGAACTGGAAAAGGGGAGATTAATTTAGGTTAGACACCAGAGGAAATTCTTTAGTGTGAGGGTTGCCCAAGGAAGTTGTGGAATCCCCATCCCTGGAAGTGTTCAAGGGCAGGTTCAATGGGGCTTGGAGAAATCTGGTCAAATGGGAGGTGTCCCTGCCCATCGAGGGGAGATGGAACTAGATGATCATTAAGGTCCCTTCCAACCCAAACCATTCTATGATTTTATGATTCCTGGCAACCTTGTACACAATTAACTTAAGTACTTTCCTTGATTCCATCTGTAACATGTTATTTAATTTGTGCAAAATGTTTATAATGAAAATTGGAAAAAAAAAAACAAAAACAAAAACGAACAACACCTGGATTTTTTCCAATTTGGTTTTAACTCCACCAAATAGTGATGTCTGGTCCTGTACAGAAAGAGAAAACTACAGCCTTTTCATGAAATTCTGTGCTTTGTTTCCTTACAGACTGGCTATGTGTCTAACTCTGGACACCTCCAGTTTTGGTCAGCAAAAAGACAGGTGAAAGAGTAGGCAAATAGTAGCCTAGTCACAATGGATTTTTGTATCACACAGTTTTATGCATTTAACTTTTATATCCTTAGACTGAGAGGCTTCTTTCATTAGAGTGGCTACAGAAGATTTGGAGAGACACAGTTACATCCAAAAGGGTGCTTCAGAATATATGAACTACATGAATTTTTATTTGACTTTTTCTTTGGGAAAGTCTCTTTCTGTTTCCTGATTACCCCTCTCTCCTACCTCAGCCTGTGGAAGATCCCTGTTGTAAAACACCTGTCCCCTGGGCTCAGTAACTCATTATTGGGATATCTTCCATTTAGGTAGGTGGTTATATAGTTTCATTTCCTTCTCCTCAATCCTTTTTGTGGTCCATTATCTTGCTCTTTTGCACATCTTTTCCTGGCATCTTGGCTTTTCTGCTCACAGTCTTTTGAAAGCTCAGCAGTACATATGCTCACCTTGTGGAAACCATATACTTGAAAATATAATTTCATAATAAGCTTATTAAATTAATGACATTCATTCTGCCATGAGATTCATATTGAGACTAGACACAGTATAACCAGTGATGAAATGGGTGAAAGGTGCTTAAGCCAAGTAGCACCAGCCCATGGGCACTCTCAGGAGAGCTTTTGACTCTTTCTAAACACACATGATGAAAAACCTGAGTGAAAACTATTTCCTGTTGTAATTAAAATTATAAGAATGACAGTATTTTTTCTTGAACTAGGATTTACATTTTCCATTAACAAAATGGTAACCAAGGAAAAGTTTTTTGCATTAGTTTTGTAAAAAATAATTATATGAACAATAGATATTTGATACTTCCTGAATGATATCTCACATCTCAAATTAAAACTAGCATTTTTCAGAAACTATCTTCTTCTCACTTCATTTTCAGTCATTTCAGCAGCTGATTAAAATATATTGTTTCTGAAATGTCCTTAAGGCAGCAAACGAAATGTCCTACAGACAGATCATCATCTGTAAGACACTGTTTTGCAATTAATACGACTTTTATAACACAACTCTGTTTTTTTAACTGACAATGTGTCCTGAACTTCATTTTTTCACAGAATTACTGGCAGCTTTGAAGTGTGGGAAATCACTTTGGGCATGTACAGAGAGGGATGATCATGGGAATACATCCAGTCATTGCCCCTCAGGATGTAAATACTGCATGGCTGCACTTGTAAGTGCAGAGGTTCTTTATGTATACAAATGTGAGAAACTTTGCAAACCCTCATGGTGAATGTAGTGTAACTGTAGCACATGTAACACACTGGCTGACTGCACAGATCCCTGATGGGGTTAATGGTCTGTACTGGGGGAAGGGCCTGGGCAAAGACATCAGAAGGTTGCAATGGAGTAAGCACTACCCACAACGAGTGGAGAGAAAGCTCAGGTTCAGCTTTACTTAAGGGAACTTTGTTTCAGCTGAATCCCACTCAGGAATATATCTTTCTACACTCCTAGAAAGGCTGGAGCTTTTCATTCTTTCCTATTCATGCTTTTAAATACTCATTATATTCCTGGACATAGATTTAGGTTAGTGTCCCAACCACAGTCACAGAGGAGTATTTTATATAACACAAAGGATAAAAAGGTCAAACTTAAATCCTTCTAAATGAGAATATTAGGAGTATTTACTACAGCCAGGGATAACATTTGCCTGACAAATTCAAAACTGTTCAAATCCCTCTATCATGCAGATAATTTTATTAAGAAAAAAAGAGATAGGTTTGGTTTTCCAAATTTACATGTTTTCCTGATCTGTTTGTTTAGCTGTTAATCTGCAATGCCAGATGGGGAATTCATCAAGGATGAATCGAGCATTTGGTGCTGAGGATGGGACCTCCAGATGCTCTAAACTGCTCTCTGGGAAAGACACTCTCTCCAGTGCCTCTGTCCCCAGCCTGGGGAAATGAGCCTGCTGGCATGAGGCTCAAAGGGGCAGGATGCAGGCTGCACAGAGCCTTCCCTTGTTACAGGTACATGCCCCAGTGGGTCTGGAATTCCCAAGGAAATAAACTATGCCTCTAACTAGGAAAATACTAAACTGATGTTTTGCTAAGGCAAACATAATCTCTCACATTAACATCTGGGCTGTCTGAAGCCTATGACTTCTTGCAGAGGGGAGCTTGTGTCTGGCAGGTCTGCTTGACTGACTAAGAAGTTAGTTGCTCAATTTTTTTACCCCTGATGCTTTGAAAATCTGTATGTTGTGACATCATTACCAGGCAGTGATGCAAAACCCTCAGTAAACACAACGGTGTCAGGAAAGAAGGGATTTCAAATCATGGTAATTTGTGTTCTCCTTCTTGCCAGCTACCTGGCTGCTTTCTCTCTCCTCCCCTCTCACTGCCAAAGTCTCTTTCCTTCCCTCCTTTTCCTTATGAAAACATAAATGCTCCCTCTCCAATTCTTTTTAAACTAATGGGAGGTATTGCATCTCACAGCTCCATTTAGCTCTTTGGCTCTGATCTAACCAAAACACACACAAAGAGGGTTTTATCATGCTCTGGAGATCTTTATGTGACACTAGGGACTAATAATGAATATTCAGAAACTCAATTATATACTATGGAAACAGAGACGGATAACCCAGGGGAAAGAGGAATAAAAGGCTTAATCAAAGGAAAGAGAGAACTTGAAGATGAAACATAATGGAACTGTGAACCAGAAAAATACAGAAGGTTTTCCCAGGTTGCAGAGGTTGTGGAGGAGAAATCTTGTCCCTGTAAAAGATAAAACACTGTGCAAAGAAGAGTCACTGAGGTCAGGAAAAAATATTACTGCTGTCACAGTTATGGCCCTTGGATTAAGTGATACCTTTACTCGATTGTCCCATTAAGATGGAGAGGTCCAGTTGCTGACCTGCTAGCTAAATCTGCCTCATCCATCCAACATAGAGTGGCTATTTAGGTAGCAAGAGCTACCCTAATCCCTGAGTACTTCCTTTCAAGCCCAGGGTGTCCCTGCATGGAGCGTGGCATGAGCTGCTCCTGCCTCTGCTGCCCAGAGAGACTGAAACAAGAAGCAGACTTCTGCTTGCACAAGCAGTCGAGCCTTATCTAGCTGAATGGGCTGGTGCTGTTACATCCATGTAAACTGCAAGGAAAAGGAATACACCTACCCCCCAAAATCTGTCTCCCCCAGATTACATATTTGACCTACTTTTTAAAGCTGTTGAGCTAGACTAAATTAATTGTCCATTATGAAACCAGCAACAATAAGTAAAAAGCCTTCTCATCTGAAAACCAGGTCTGTTAATTCCCTTTTAGTGGTCTTGCTGTTCTGTAAGCTGTCTGCTTTTAATTCTGTTTAACACACTGGTAATAGGACACAGCCCCAGGTAATTACTCCTTGCTGCTGGAAATGAAACTGGAAGTATTTGAGCCACCTGTGCCTGTGAAGCATTTCCTTGCTGGGTCATGAGGGACTGCCCTGAAATGGCTTTGCAGGTTTTTTCCTCCTTGGTTTGGCATTTGTAATTTATCAGCAAGTGGTTTCCTACCAACAATCAGGAGCTATACTTTATCTGGAGTATTCTGGTCCTGGGTTTCTCTTAAGCAAAAGCTATAAAGGTAAAAGTTGCTTTCAAATTGAAATATGATGTTTCATGGTTGGGACTGAACCTGAGGGGCCATGCAACACACATTCCCCAGTCAGCTACACATCTGGGGAGCATCCTCTGTAGCGCCCTTCTGAAGTTAGGAATTAAAAAGCAGAATCCATTTACTCAAGTTTCCAAGCAAAGCGATTTTGACTTTGATTTCTTCTCACATCTTTTGGCTGATTTACGCTATGATTAATTTTTTTGTTACTGATGATACATTATGCATGCAATATCTGCTGAAGTAAGATCAGAGTGAAATCTAAAAATAGAGTCATTCAAGTATCCTTAAAAGAAAACCTGACATGAATACCATCTCACATATCAATGAAACTGAGCTGCAAATGCACACTGCTCTTATCTGCACTTCATGCAGAATTTAAAGCACAGAAAGATCTCTCTTGTGCACTTTCTACTGTCTAGACCTCAGAGGTGATTTGTTTTGATTTAATTTAGTTTCATTTAATGAGACAAGAAGACTGGCAAGGTGTACAGTGAGCTCCTCTGTACAGCAGAAGTTGATAGTCTTGCCCATTTTGCTGTAACCAGTTAATGTGTTGCAGTTGTCTTGTCCTGACTACCCCTCAGTGGACCAGCAGGTGCCACCGCAAGTCTGGGGTGGCATTTCCAAACAGCTTTTAATTTCTCTGAAAGAAAAGAGTGAAACAACTCAACCTTATAGGCATGAACAGAAGAAAACATCTTTTTCTTTTTTAAACCAAGGAGCCACAGCCACATCTGGTCTCTGCATCAGTTATTCTCTCCTTGATTTGAAAACATGCTCAGGAGAGTTCAGGGCTTAAGGCTGATTCTTACAACCTGCTCACTGGTGTCCCAGCAGATGACCTTCTTGAGTCATTGTGGACCCTAAACCAATGTTGTAGTATTCCCTTTCCTTGGAATGAACACTTCTAAGAGTGCGAACATCATTCACCCTCCTCCAGGGTGACAGGGAAAGTAATGAGTGAGTGTTGGGTCAGCTAAACAGAGCTGTACATGTTTTAATCTGTACATTCACTGCGAGAACGTTTGTGTGGGTATGATACAATTATCCAGCACTTGACGGAGGATCCACTCATCCATTACTTCAGTCTTGCCCCCTTCACATAGCTTGAAAAAGAAAGAAGAGGGTAGAGAGATCCTGAAAAATTACAGTAAGGGATTCTTCCAGTGTAGGCATTGAACAATACATCAAAGGCTGCAGAAACCATGAATGACAGCTAGAGAAATGGGAATTCTTTGGAAAGAGAAGAGTGATGGAAAAAGCAGCGGGATTTCTGGACTTTCCTCCTCCCAGAGTGCAAGAGTTCTTCAAAGCTCCTCCAGTGTGTGTTTAAATGTTTGCCTCCACACTGACATCACTTTCTCTGGAGTTAACCCTGAAGACAATAGGTCTCCCTCTGAAGACTGCTTACTGCAAGTTATTATTTTGCTTTCAGGGTGATAGTATCTGCTGTTAGCACAGGAGCATCAACAGCAGGCTCAGGTTTTGTACACAGCAGTTATAAGCAGACCTGCCTGTAAAGAGTAAGGAGTTGACCTTGCAAACATTGCACACAGCATTAAGAGTATTGCTTCTTAGTGAAGGGATTAATTTGTTTTACCTCTGTATTTTCAGCAGTTAAAGGCTCTGACAGAATATCAATGCAATGGGTTGTTTGTCAGGCATTTAAAGACAACCTTCCCTTGAAATCAAGATTTCATCACTTTGAGACTTGAGGAAAAAAAATGTTTTTCCATCCCCCACTGCAGCACATCGTGTCTCTAGCTGGATCATTTGAGGCACAATTGCAGTATTTGAGTAAGCTTTCACTACTTCACACACACAAAAGATCCAGGCTTTCAGTCAGTGTATGTGGAACAATTAGCCTCTTAACATTCAGCAACACGGAGATGACTTCAATTATTTCATTCTCAGTCTCTGCTTCTAGCCTGTTTTGTTTTGAATAACACTGCTATGGTAGTTAATGACTGCAGCACAGCAGAGAAATCAACAGTGAGGTAGAGGTGCTTGCAAGTCAAGGTACATGCAACCTATCGTCATGCCATACTTGATTCTTACCCTTTAAAACTGATCAAATGAGGGCTCTACATTGCCAGATAGCACCTCCATATTCAGTGTTATAAACAGTCTTTAATGCATGCAGCTTTGCTCTCCCTATGGTGAATAACAGTGACTATAGCAGCCTGTTATTTAATGGCATGTGACAGAATTACTGCTTTTGCTCAAATTGTGCGGATTAACATTTTCAGAGCCAAAAGCTCCAGATTTATTCCCAGTTGATGACAGAAGCACTGGTGCCTGCGCACGTGCCTTATTTACATAGAAACAAAATTAAAACTTTGACAGAGGAGAATATTTTAAGTAGATTGTTTCTGCTTTCATGAAGCAGTGTGAAGCAATGATGCTGTAACTGAGAGAATAACAGTTAGAGCCATCTTTGTTACACCCAGAAGTGATAATGCAATTTTACCAGGGGTCAAAGTAGACCAGACCCATTCCTAACTAATGAGTTAGTGATGCATCTCCCCATCAAACAAGGTATTTCCACACCATGATTTTGAAAATTACATGAAATCCATACAGGGTAACTGCAACGTGAGAATTTTTAATTAAATTATTCATATCTACAGGAAAGATAAATCCATCAGCTGGAATGTCATTTATTTTTCTCTGAATCTGACAACCTAATATGCAGTTGAGACTGCATTTAGTTGGATTACATGCTTGTTTTGTTCAAAATTTATACAAGTTAGATGAAAGCTCCTTTCTAGCCACCAAAAATGCAGTTCTTCCTCTGATCAACATTCTTAAACATTGGAGGAAAATATTTCACTGAAGCCAGCCAAGACAAGAATATAAAATATCTATTGGGAAAACAAGTAGTTTGAGCTCCTGAAATGTTAATAGAAATATGAATCCCTCTAGTATCAAGCTCATATAAAATTTTCAATAGTTTTAGAACTAAAACTTGTGAGCATGCTTACAGAATAACCTAGTCTATTATTGTGAAGATAAAAAAATATTTTATTCACCCATGGTCACACACTGTATTCTATACTTAGACTCAGTTCTTAAAGCATAGCTGTTTACTAAGGTTTAAGATGAAACTCCATTTCTGCTCCACTTCCTTCCACCCATCCCTGAAAATGCATTTTTCAAAACAAATATTTTTTTAAGACTATCTGTTCCAGGCAAGATGGCATTTTCACTTAGTTACATGAGACCAGTTCTGCAGCAGCCTCAGAGACTATGATAACCTAAAGATTATTCTCAGACATTTCTGATTCTCACTACTGTTCTATTTTCTGCATATGTTTCTCTTTTTAATCCCCTTCTTCATTCCTTGGAAAGAAACTTGTCTTTATTATGATACAGCCCTTCAATTTCTAAAATTAAAGATTTTTAATCTGTTTTGATTTTATAGAATAAATCCTGAACTACTGAGATCAGCCAGAATTTTGCTATACTTTTAAAATACATCCTGCAGGTCAGTAACCTAACAGCAGACATATAATGTGCTCCAGCCTCACTCCACTTAAACAATCCTTGTAATGAGTACTCTACCGATTTTGACTATCTGAGAAAGAAGAAGCATAATTTGCTGATAAAAGGCAAAATATTTGGACTGTTGGAGACACACCTGGCAAATGGATTCTGTCATAGCCAGTCCCCAAAGGAGGGCATTGTCCTCTTTGACTCCTCTACTGAAGCCCAGTATCTGCATCTCTGAGGATCTCACCGCAGGAGGACAGGCAGAGGAAGACAGTCCTCTTAGATAGTGGGTTTGAATACATTTGGGGTTTAAACATCAAATCCAACACTTCATACCCCAACCTGCAAATTCCTGACAGTCATTATGTGAGATGCACGGAAAAAGAGAGTGGAAAACTCTATTCTGCATTAGGGCTTGAAAGATTTAATTAAAGCCCATCTGAAATGAACCTGAGCCTATGAGGTATTTTAGCACTGTAGAAACACAGTTCTTTGATGAGAAAAGAACAAAAGGGAACATTTTCAAAGCTGATCTAGTAAAAAAGGTGGAGATACCTTGGATATAGACATATTTAGCTATTTCCAGCTCAGGAAAGCACGTGTCTGTGTGATGACACAACACCAGGTGCTTGAGAGTTGACCTAAATAGGGCCAACACTGCAGATCTAAGGTGTCTGTGTGCAACTGGGCTCTGACACAATGCTTAGCTCAGTGTTTATGAGCAAAGAAACAACCCGATATGACAAAGAGTAACAAATCATGTTTATCACGGAAAAGGCAAAAAAATCACCTTTTTTCAAACTATCCTTCACTTTTACTGGGTGCTCAGTTCAAGTGAGAATTGCGCTGGAGGGCAGAATTTTGCTTCTGCCAGCTCAACAAAGCCTTTCTAAGTTTGATAGCTGAATAATTAAGAAAGGCAGTGCTTTCGTCAAGCCTCACTTAGCCGTAAATTCTTCAGTGCTATATTTATAGCTGTTACATAATTGTAAGGTTTGCTTGTGATATAATGAAGAAACCCAGCATGTTGCCAGCTGAAATAATATTTCATGTGTGTGTGTTAAAATGAGTTATCCATCCTTCTTCATTTATGTTGTTACAGTCCTGGGACTTGAAAAATCTTAATTTTAATTTATTTACAGTATTATAATAAATTTTTCTGCAGGATGGAGCTAGATTGTTTTAAAAATAATGATGCAGATCGGATTATTACTCAACAGTAGAAGCAAAAATCAACAGATGTAACAGATATATTTAAACTAATTACCAACACATCACAGCAGAAACAGGCACATGGAGTGTGGATTCTTTTTCCAGTACCAACCATCTGACCTGTGCCTGTGATAATTAATTTAGCACACGCTAAATTGTATTTTCAAATACATCTCAAAAAAAAATCTCTTCAGCTTTCAGATTCTAATCAGTCTGTTATGGACACCCTTCTTTTAAAAGCTGTCTGGACCTTGGTAGGAAGTAGGATTATTGATCAGGGAATTGTCTAATGGCCTAGTTCTGCAAATGTTGAAGTTAGGACACGACAGTTGCCTCTTGGCAGCAATCACTGAATATCCAGAGTGAAATTTATCACCTTCCACAAATTGAATTCAAACTAAAATTTCATAGTAAGAGGTAGGTATGGAGGTGAAGAAGGAAAGGAGAATCAGA
>NW_009954020.1:2398421-2440214 GCF_000747805.2 Chaetura pelagica | reverse complement strand
TCCCACAGGGTTTGCTGAGCTGTAGCTTATAAATTGCCTTTGAACCTTCTATCAGCTGGAATTCTAATAAGTCCGCATTCAAATCATAATAAATGCATGTTGAACTGAGACTTGCACAGCTAAATATTGTGTTAGAACTGCAGTTTAAAATGTGCAGTTTGAAGAACTAGACAATAACAATTCCTGAACGGTGTGAAACAGAGCAAGTAAAATATGAGCAAATGTACTGCTATGAGCTGTTCCCTTCACATTAGCAAGGTGGCTCTCATGAGTCAAGTTACTGGCATTAGCAAGATGCTGCAGTTTACACCTTTTGTTAGAAATGAAAACTGCTTTTCTCTCATTGTACACATTGCAGATTTTTACAGTTACTCAAGGTCTTTGCAGAGGAGGTTTCTGAGTCACGAGGCTTTTTATTTCATTAGCAACTATATTACCACAATGAGTGATATTAAACCAACGTGAAGAGTATGCATTTGAAACATTAGCATTGGCAGGAAAGACAGCAAACTTGTTGCTGCCTAGTGCCTGTTGTAGAGCTTGAAAATACAGACTGGGTGGCTGATGCTTAGGGAGATGTTGACATTTATGTAGAGAGGTTGGTAATTAGTGTTGGACAAGAAAGATGGACCTTTCTAGCAATAGAAGATGCTATTCTGTCTCTAAAGCTTTGCTGAGGCCCTGAATTTAAATCTCCAGTGAAATCCCACCCTTTGTAATCTTCCTTCCTTTTGACACCTTTCAGTTTCTGAGATGGTGGCAAAAGAATTGGACAGAATTTAATATCATGGAGACCAGTGAGATTTTCAAAAGATTCCTAATGCACCTGCAGTCAATTACATCATTGGTAGCTGAAAGGCAAAGTAAAATCCATGTACACCCAAACACATAAGATTGATCTGTGTATCTCTGGTTTCTAATATCTATATGTCTGTAATAATGCAGACCACAGCAACTTAGACTTTAACAAGTTGATCTTCATAGGAAGGAAGGAAAAAAAGAAATAATTATTCAGGCTTTTTATATGGAAAATTGAGATATGTAGAGATATTAAAAAGAAATATCAGGGAATAAGAAGCAGGTTACAAGAGGTTCAGGTTGTTGTACAAAGCTAGGAAGATCTTTACATTGGTACTGACTTAATGCATGGAAGAAATGTGACTTCTTCCTTTCCCATCTGACTACTGCCCAAAGAGGAATCTGCCCCAATAGACAAAACTGAGCACTCCAGCTTGGGTGGGCACTCTGGATGGTGCTGGAAATGAGAAAGATCTATGTGTTTGTCACCAAAGCTGGGAATTATTGCTCCATCAAACAACATCACAGTACAAAACTTCTTAAGATCACCTGTTACCAACACCATCACAGTTTCCTCAAACCCTCAGCTTTCCTTAGCTCCAGGGAGCTGCTGTTTCCACAGCTTTTCATCTCAGGTTGCCTGGTTTCTCCTGTCCATCAAGCTCCATTACTAAGGTGAGCTTAGCAGAAGAGGTAGAAGAGGGAAGGAAACAGAAGAGCACCGTGTCAGGTACCTTGACTCGCTATGCAACGTGATCACTTCTGATAGACCCTTCTTATAAGCAGGATGGGCAACCAAGCACCACTGGTGAGGAGAAGCTCTCAGTGTGACCATTCATGCCTCTGAGAAAGAGAGTGATGGCTCTTGCTGGCTGCTCTTCAGCAACACTCCCTGTTACAAACTCCCCTGCCTCTGACTGGCACGAAGGTCTTGATCTGTGCCCTGCAGGTCCACAGCTCACGTGCATCTGGTACCAAAAGGTGAGGGCTGCAGGCATGAGCTATTGCAGACCATGCACAGAGCTCTTCAGCCTGAGACCAACACAGAACCAAAGTGCCACAGGAGAGATCTCATTCAGGCCCTGCCTCCACAGGCTCTGCTCATTGTTTGGTGGCAGTGGACCAGCAGCTCAGCTGGTCTCTCATGGCAGTTGCTGCTTTAAGCCAAAGTGGGTTTTGAGGTGAGGCTGAGGTTCATACAGGTTGACAGGCTTAAAACTTTTAAAATTATATTAATTTCACAGAAGAAAGATGGCAGAAAGGAACCTGGGGCAAGGGGGGGAGGATATAAATCAAGAAGTACAACCACCTGAAGAGCAAAGGAAGGAGTCAACCTAGCTGCTAAGCAATAAGAAGGACAGATTGGGCAGAAGTAACTGGAGAACTTCAGAGATTAGGATAATAAAGTGAGATTTGTTCAAGGGAAGAAGGATGTGAGAAGAACTGGAAGACCAAGAGAAGCAAAGCAAGATCTGGACAAAAAGTAGCAGGTCCACAGGAAGTTGTCAGCTATGCAAAGCTTCCCACTTGCTGGTCACAGTCACAGTTCTTCACCTTGCTGCCACCTGTGCTGCAATAAAGCCTAACAATGTCTTGTTTTTTCACTTCAACCCAGTACAGTGTTCACATTAACTGCATCTGCTGCTGAAGCCCATTCTAAACAAAAAATAAACCATTTGAAAATGCTGAGACAGAACTGAGTCTCTGGGTCTACTCATCTCCCTGAACTTCTGGTTTGATGCAAGGCTGTGTTTTTAGAAGCAGGCTGCAGTCAGCTTCCAGCCAGATTCTGCTCAGGTAAGTGCTGTGTCTAGTAAAAGTAAATCTTTTTAATAAAGCTTCTTTCCAAGCTTCTTTCTGGAACTTTCATAAAAAGGCTCTATGGAATTGTTACTTTAGCACTTAAGGGACTTTTTCTACATACACACACACAAACACGCAGAGCCTCTTCTCTCAATAATTTCTGATACCCTCAGTTTTTATTAAAGATTTAAATTCTGATTTCATTGCGGTTTTGGGGGGTTGAGTTTTTCTTTTGTTAGTCAGTTGGGCTGGTGGGTTTTGTTGTGGTTGTTGTTTGGGGGTTTTTTTGGAGGTTTGTTTTGTTGTTGATTTTTTTCCTCCTAGTGAGGACAGAAAGCATTATGTTCTGTAAAAAAGAAAGGGAAAATATGCACTTCTTAACTACACAGGAGAAAGGAGAACCTTCTCACTGCAGCCCTGCTTTGCTAAGGAAGTAGATAGCTGATGCTGGGGGGTAATACTGCTGATTCATTTTGAGAGTTGTTTTACTGGTGTGGGAGTTACACAAGAAAGATTAAATTGAAAAATCTGTGGACTGCAATTCTACCATCTTCACCCCATTTTACAAAGTAAATTCTTCAAAGGTGTTCTGTGTAATGCTTTAAGTAACACTTTGTTTCAGGAAAGTGTCTCTGAGTCTATCTACTTGCTACTGGGTTTACTGAGACAAGACTAATAGGCCCTTTCAGACCTTGAAACCACATAATTTCAGCACTGTAACTGAATGGCTTATTAGGACAGAACTGTATAGTCGTTCTGGGAATGAGTACAGGTCCCTCAGCCCATCAAGGTTTGTCCAGCCCTTGTGCTCACCTCCCCTAGGGCAGCCTTTAATCTGGTTTCAGTGTTCACAATATTTTTTACCTCAACCACCTTGCTTTGGAAGCAATGTGCCCATTTATGAGTCTGTTTACCAGCCTCAGACAGGAGCTTGTTTTTCTTTGTTTTATTTGCCTTTCTCTTAGAAATAAAAACCCCTGCTACAAAGCACACTCTGAGCTCTGAGTGTGATCTTTGTCTTTCCTTGTATTGGCGATTTTTTAAACTCATGAAGAGTCATCAGACACCTCTGCTGCCTCCTTTTTTTGTTCAGAAAAAAAAAAAAAAGAAAAAGAAAAAGAAAAAGAAAGGAAAATAAAAGGAAAAGATAAACAAGTTATATGTTTCACTTTTCTTTATCTTGTATCACTCTGTGGTAACCTCCTGTATTGGAAATCTTATGGCATTGAGACCTAAGCCAGTGCTGTTAGATATTTTCTTCTTTACCAGGTAGCCTCTTTAAGGGGACAGATTTTCCTATAAATACCTTAATTAAGAAAAAAATAGAAACTGAAGTCTCATTTTCTTTAGTATGGCAGACCCACAGCAATCCAGACCTCTTGCAAGACCTGTAAGCACTGGCAGGCTTTGTGTCCCAGAAGCTTTCATTAAGTCTTCAATTGCCTCTTGCAACAAAACAAATTCCATCTCATCTCCTCCAGGTTAATCAGCTTTATTGGCATCCAGGTTTTTTCAGATTAAGAATGCTCACCTGAGAAGCTTCCTTCAGTTTAAAAACTGCTAAAAGCTGCTTAGAATCATAGAACCATAGAATTCCAGGTTGGAAGGGATCTCAAGGATCATCTGGTCCAACCTATCTATAGTTTATATGAGATGGCTTAGCACTGTCAAGCTGACACTTAAAACTGTCCAGTGTGGGGGAATCCACCACTTCCCTTGGGAGACTACTCCAATGTTTGAGTGTCCTCATGGTGAAAAATTTATCTCTTGTGTCCAATTGGAATCTCCCCAGGAGCAGCTTGTGCCCATTGCCCCTTGTCTTTTCTATGTGACTCGTTGTAAATAGAGAGTCTCCACCTTCTTGGTAGCCACCCTTTAAGCACTGGAACATGGGAATAAGGTCTTCCCAAAGCCTTCTTTTCTCAAGGCTGAACAAACCCAGTTTTCTCAGCCCATCCTCATATGGCAGGTCCTCCAGTCCTCTGATCATCCCTGTGGCCCTTCTCTGGACCCTCTCTAGTCTGTCCCATCGTTTTTGTAGAGCAGGGACCAAAACTGAACACAATACTCCAGATATGGTCTGACAAGCACCAAGTAGAGTGGGATGATGACTTCTTGATCTCTGCTGGTGATGCAGCCCAGCTTCTTGGTGGTTTTCTTTGCCCTGCAGCTCAATGCTCACTCATGTTGAGCTTGTTATCCACCAAGACACCCTGGCCCCTTTTCACAGGGATGCCCTCCAGCCAGGTGGATCCCAGTCTGAGCTGTGCTCCTGCTTCTCCCATTACAGAGTATAATCCACAGTTAAGAAGGAAGAAGGCTGTATGGGACAAAGACAACAAGCAAACAAAAATCCTGATAATATTTAGGATCAGGAATCTCCAGATTTAGCAAAGTGTGGTTTGCTTGTTTATTTGTTGGTTGTATGGTTTGGTTTTTCTATTTGTTTGGTTAGTTTTGTTTGTTTTTGTTTGTTTGTTTGTTTTTCATACTGGTAAAAACACAGACTGAAAGAAGCAGGGAAAAGAATGACTTTTGGGATGCTGTCTAACTGTTACTGGGAAATTATCCTTAATAGAACCACTCAGTGATGGAGTCACACCATTTACCTTATCTTGACCTACACTTAAGTGCTTTTAGCATGATTGCTAAAGGAAAAAAAAAAACAACCACAACTGTGTTTGTTTCATATTCCTTGAACATTTTACTGCAATGTACCACCCTGTAAGGGAAGTTCAGAGGTAATTTCTCAGGCTGGGAATGTCCAAAGCATTTTAACTGGGAGCTAGGAAGGAGGAGGGCTTAGATCCATAGTGATGTGTCCCCTCCATAATGTGGAGCAGAGCGTGTGCCCCGGGGTGATGTTAATGGGGAAGGCTTCAACCTCCTCACAAACTTCTGTCAACCCATTCTGCTTGTGGTTTCCTAGGTTAGAACAAAAGAAACTTCACTCAGAAACTGAACACCTTTCCCTGCTGCCAGGTTCTCACTCTGCAGTGCAGAACAGTTGTGCACAGACCTGCTGACCAAGCTGTTCAAATACAACAAACTTCTCACCATTTTCCCCTGTACCCCTTTATAAGGTTGGTTCAAAGGCTCTCACTGGTACTGGTGTCCATTCATGAATCAGTCCATGAACACTGAACATTGCTGATTTTGTTGTGTCCATTCACACCCTTAGCCCTTGTACTGCAGTAATTTGGAATGGCACTCTGTAGTGCATTGCTGCTTTCACCTTTAGCTTTGGGAGTGCTTGGATTAACATGGGCTATATAAAACTAGCAATATTTGTATAAACAGCTGTCTAAACAAAAATGCAAAGAGCAGAAAAGTTTTAATTAGAAAAAGAAAAAGGTGGTAAATTATATTTTCCAAATGTGGACCACATTTGCACTGGATTTATCTCCATGAAAAAGCATTGGACTTACATCAGTGAATTTAATTGTGCCTTTAACATGGCCCAGTATTTTCCTCTTTTGTCCTTTCTTGATTATTCCCTTGTTCAACATGATTGCTAGTTTTCAATATGCAGCACTCCAGTTGAGCTATTTGCATTCATTAACCTTTCAACCTGCATTCTGAATTTTGATTTGACTTCTCAGTTTTGGTTTTACTCTTTCTTTTCACTTTTTCTGCTAGATTCCTCCCCTCACCCCCCCTTTTTCTTCTAGAGCTAAAGGGAGCCAGAGATTCACTTTTGCTAAAAGGAGGACAAGTTTTTAAGAGTAATTATCTGTGCAAATGAGCTCTCCAGATAAACCTTCTAGAGTTTTTAGTTCATTGATTTCTTGGATGTTGTCAAGCAATTCTTTGCACTGTTGCACCTTCCCTCAGGACTTCTCCTTAAAATGCTACCCTATTTTTGTTTTCCCACTGATCCCATACTTGACTACCAACCACAGAATAGACCTATTTTTATACCACTGCAGGGTTCTTTGACCAACACAAAGTTATACTTCTAATTGTAGCTTGGACCTGCAATCTTTCATTCTTGCTTCCTTCTCCACTAGTTGTCATCAGTTGTATCTCTTCACTTTGAGAAAGTTCTTGCTGTCTACTCGAATGGCTCACATCAATCATAGCTGCAGGGATGTAATTTTCCTTGCAACCCTGTTTGACCTTGAATGCTCCATTGGCAAAGGAAGAAAATCCACTAAGATTGCATTTGGACTTCATGCAGATGCTTAATGATGCCCATGATTCTGATCCTCCCAGTCATATCTCTCTTCCCATTCACACTGCACATTCTGCTTTTCTTTCTTCTGAAATGTTTCTCACTTTTTATGTTCAGATTGAAGTCTGAATCATCTTTGTAGCTGCTTTTCTGACAAAGGATTTGATGCAAATCTCAGCTCAACAGTAGCATCCTGACTTGTGCTTTAACATATCATGTGGCTACACAGGTCTTGGCAACTGAGGTAATGCAGGGCATCTCTCCCCTAGAAAGCAGTGTGCAATGAGGAAGTGCTGTGGGCTAACCCCACGTGAGTGATTCCATCAAGCAAATCACCTCAGTCCTCTAAAAATTCCCCTAAACACCTGAGGTTTCTCCTTCTGTTTTGCATTGTTTTCCTGTGCTCCCTGATGTACAAGGTCAAGATGCTGAGGCTGGATATTAACACCTGTGATGGCTTCTCTTGGGATCATTCTTTACAGATGAGGAAGAAGAGGATTTGTGCAGGCAAAGGAAAACAAGATTGGCCATGAGAGGATATCTGTTAAAATCTAGTTTTCACTTTGAAAAAAACAAACAAGAAAAAATAAAACAAAAACCCACAAACAACAAAAACCCACAGGGAACCTATGGAAACCTGAAGAAGGAGAGGTGAAGATCAAGCAGCATTCATTCACCAACTGCAGGTTTTCAATCTGTAGAAAAGCATTTATGCTCCATTTGTCATTTCTGCACTAATTTCTCTCTGGCTGGTCCTGCCTGGCCCACAGGAGTTTAGCTCCATTGCAGAAGCCCTTCCTTGATCCTCCTGAGCTCACATTTCACTTTTTCTTCCTTTCTAATGAACCATGTCTCTTCCAGAAAGAAAATAAAAATAATAATAATAATAAGCTCTTTTTCCTGCTGTCCTGTAACAATCTTCTTATCACCTGCTCTGTGTCCTTTGCTGTTGAAGTCTTCATTTGCTGTACTGCATTATGTCATTCACAAGTCAATGGTAGGTATTTACACATGGCAACTTGGCACTCAGTCCTTTGAGTAAGATGCTACCCTTGGAGTAACATTCCAAGCCAGAGCAAGTGTTAAAGACATATGTTAAACAGTGAGAGTTATGTTTTAATAAAAAAGACTTTTCCAAATTGTCTTCAGTGGTGGTAACATGAGAGAGTATAATCCTACCTCCATTACATCTGGATTACAGGATTGATTACTGTTGCACATGGAATCACAGTGAAACTGCACATTTTTGGTGTACAGTAAGAGGTAGCTTCCTTATCTGGAAAATCATCTGCTGCAGAAAACAGCATGACACAGGAAACCTGTATCAGAACTGAGCAGTGTCCCTGTTGCTTCCTTTTAGCAGAAAAGAACATGGAAATGAGGATGCTGAAAGTTCAAACAAGCCTCAGAAGTGAAAAATTTCTCACCCAAGAAGGAGAAAAACAATTTAAGATAATTAGATCAGAATAAATAGCTTCTTTCTTCCCTCCCTTCCTCTCCTCCTTTTATTTCTTCCTAATTTTGCAAATGAGGAAGCTTAAATTCCCACCTAGTCATGCAGAGGTGGCACTTTAGAAAAGATGATTTAAAAAGCAGGAGGCTGAGGACAGGACTCATGGTGATATAGTCAGACCATTGTTCCCAGGGCGAGGACTAGAATTAGAGGAACAGAGTAACCCTGTTGATATTTGCATGTGGAACCATTCTGCCTCTTTGTTTCTTTATTTTCTCATACTTCTGGAGAAGACAGCACATGCTGCCTGCCTTTCAGCAGTCCCCAAAGTATGCTCTGGGCTTCCCGCACTCTTCTCACCTTGATTTTTCTTGTCTAGTAAGAGAAGATGTTGTAGGGAGATAAAAAAATGCTGCATAACCAAGGATGAAACAGCAAATGAAACGTATTTCATACTTCTGTTATGGGCTGCTCAGAACAGGAACCGTGGCCTGTTACCCACAGCCCTGAGTACAAGACATTACAGAAGAGCTACTTTGGGGTGGTTTTGCCCTGAGTTGAGCAAAATGAGCAAAATCCCCCTACTGAGTTACATTGAGAAAAGGTTTTTTTAGTGGGTTTGGCTTTTGTTTTGTTTTGGGGTTTTTTGTTGGTTTTGTTTGTTTGCTTGGGTTTTTTTGTGTTGGTTTGGTTTTTTTGTTTGGTTGGTTTGGTTTTTGGTTGGTTGGTTGGGGTTTTTAATAGAGAGAAGCACACTCTTTTTAAGCTAACAGAAAATTTGCCTTTCTGCCTGAGGGTGTCAGCAGATATTTGGAATTCTCCTGGACCTTTGCTCCTCCAAAACTGTATTTTGACTTTGAGAACAACCTTTCTAATGTCTGCAACTAGTAGTTCCTTGGTACTTCAGTGGTACTTTTTAATATTGCTTAGCTTATTTTAAAATTAGAAAGTTACTCTTTCTTCCTGTGTTTTATTTGTCGTGCTGATGCTTCTTGAGTGTTTATAGTAAGTAGACAAGTAAGTGAGACCAAATTTGGTGAGAGTGGAAATTGAAGTTAATATTTTTCCTTTTTGTTGCTTTAGAAATGCATACTTGTATCAACAGTTCTTTGATTTCACTTTCAAAAAAGGTATTATTAATGGCTGTTGTAGTTGTCATTTTTATTGTGTGCGTATGGATTTATTAAAGTATTTAAAGAAAACGCAAAAGTATTTTACTAGAGCTTCACAAAAAAAAAAAAAAAAAAAAAAAAAGAGGTGGTGAGTCTGTCTTAAAAACAATCTTTCCTTTCTGCAGTGTTTAGAAGGAAATAATATTTCTGCACCACCAAGAGTTTATCAGTTTCTTTAAACTATTTGGCTGGGAGACCTGAAGGTATATAAAGTTTCCTGAAGGCTTGCATCCCTTTGACTCCAAATTATTGACTACCAATGGTCCCCACCTAAAATCCTTGCAGACTGACTTCAGTGATATCTTGCACAGGTTTTTTGCCATCAGTAGCAGCCTCCAGCAGCACAAGCTGTACTTGAAATTTGAAGTCTATGGGTTATCTGTCTTTTGATGCCTTGGAAAGCTTCTGTCCTGGAAGACGATGTGATGGCAGTGGGCAGAAAGATCAGGATCTGAGTTTTTCAGAATCAATGAGCTCCTACCTGGAATTTGGAGTATGTCCTTCTGTTCGTACCATCTTTTCTTGGTGAGAATTGCTCCTGGTGACAGCTGGTGTATGGCTGTCACTTCATGACCAGTATGCAACATTTATGAACTCTGTGAGTACTATGAAACTTCAGGCTCAGCTGAAAAAGTAAAAAGACCAGAATGTATCCTTGTTCTCCCTGTAGTGTGAATGACAACTGTGAATTCAAGACTCCTACATTGGAGTACAACTGAGAGCAAAGGTTTTAGTTTCCAAAGGAGGTAGTAGCCTTCATAAATTGGAGTAGTCAGATAGCTTCTCTTGTAATCTGGCAGGGAGCTAAGCAGGAGCATATGGATTACTCATCCTGAGGTTCTGTTAACGTTTTGCCCTGAGTCCTGCACAAAGCCTGCCATATCTCAGTGGGAGCTGTTGGATACATACTCAGGAAGAAGTACCTTTCACTGGAGTTGGTGCTGCTCAAACAGCTGTTTGGAACTCCCCATCCTACCAGCAAGAAGCACATTGATAAAGCAGAGCAGAAGGATGTGAGCTACAGTCACTTGTGGGCTCACTGCTATAAGCACGGAGTCTTGTCTCCCTCCCAACCCTGTGCTTCAGCATTTGGTGTTGACCCTCACCTCTGCTTTGCATGAGACTGAGTAGCTGCTACGTTCCCCAACCAAATGGGTGTTGAACACAGTAATCCTCTTTGCTCCACTCATTCTGCCTGCACACACCAGCAGAGGGAAAAACCCTAATGTTACCTGATACATAAGTCTTCATTGTCTTCCCCACATTTATTTCCTATCCTGAGTAGGATGTTACTGTTATTTAAGATTTTTGTTGAGGAGACTTGCTGGATGGCTTACAATATTTAGTAAGGAAAAGTTAGATACACGTGGCAGTTTCTCCCTTGCACTTCTTTTTCTCTGAGGGATCCATTGTCAGCTTTCAAATCTGCGTTGATTCATTCAAGCCATCACCCAAACAACTAAAAACCTTATCTGCATCCTGAAGCCATTTCAGCCAGATGTGCCTCAAAACCTTACAATGCAGCATTGACAAAATGTCTAATTTCACTGCAATTCCTCTTGAAAATCTGACATACCTTGTGTGCATACATTCTGATTCACAGCAATTAGCACTGTGAGAAACTGAGCTTCCTGAATCTTATAATAGATTTTTTTTGCCACTGTTGTGCTTTCATTTATTTTGTAATGGCAGTAACTGACCCATTTTTATATGAACATAATTTATACAATTTTAATCTGAAATTTTCTATATTCCTAACTGTACTTAATATCCTTCTTCTAAATTAACATACTTATTTCTTCTCCCACAAAGTATTTAATTGTTCCCCAGAAACATGGCATTTGACTATGTGCAGAAATAATTTCTACTTACTTCAGGATTCCAACTGATTCTTTGTGAAAATAGAAAGAGTGCATCAAGTATATGGTCATAGTTTATTTTTCATGTTCAATTACTGGGATTGGTTCCCAGAATATAGCTCAGCTGCTTCCAGAAATAGTTCTTTAAAATCAGAGTGAAGCCCCAAACCTCAAAGTGAAATCTGAGAGATGCTAAAAGAAATGAGAGCAAAAAGAGGTTTTCATACACCTCTGTGAATCTAGCTCATTGAGTTTCAGACAGGCACCACTGACGTTTTCCACCATGTTTCCATACCTTACTTCGATTCAATATCTGTAGTTTTCACTCTTTGTTAGACATTTTATTTCACTGTGAAGAAATTCAGCTGGATATTAAGGGGAATCTCCTCTCTCCTTTCTCCCTGAAAAACATTAATTTGAGCATTGCAGGGTAAATTTCTCTTCTGAACATATATTAAGCTGTTGAGCTCCCTTCTAAACAACTGTAAACAGAGTCACATATTTAAAATGTGAACCCCTTCTGGCAGGAAATCCTACACCTTATTATTTTTCTGTATACTGAAGCTGCTGCACTGTAGTACATTATAGTGCCAGTGTGGGCTCTCCCTAGACACAGAAAAGAAGGAAGAGCAAAAATATTAAAAAAACCCCTAGCTAGCAGTTGCTGGGTGGGGTTGGTGTTCTTGGTCACCTTTACCACTTGTGCCTCCAGCTGCCCAATCATTCCCAGTCTTTTCCAGTGAGCAGTTCTCCTTGAAGGAAGCACATGTGGGGAATACCATTGTGGAGGTAGAGCTGTACCATTAAAACAGAGGAACACCAAAGGGAAAGATCTTTCAGAGTGTGTCAACAGAGCAATGAAGGCAGGACCTTGTACAAAATGGAGTGTCTTACTGCTTTAAAAAAACACTCTAGGTGAATCATTATCAGCTCTAAAGATTGGGAGCATCCCTATTGTAATTCCTGTATCTGTGAATATAGCACTACTTTACAATGAGCATTTATTTTATATTAATCAGGTGCTGCAACTTTCCATAAAAAGAAGAAGGAAAAACTGGTAGGCTTGTCACAGCAGGTGAAGAAATCCTTTGCCTGTTTCGTTCATAGGAACAGAATGGGATCTTGTGTTTGTCCATCATTATTGGGGCATCTAATGTACAGCAATTCCATCAGAGGAACTTTGAGGCAGGAGATAAAGCCAACATGTGAAGCATGAAACATAAATAGCAGGATGTGCAATAAATGTTCCTCAGTGTTGCTAAGCAATATGCCAGACGTGGGCAAGAGCAATGCCATCTTGGGAGGGTTCCAAGTTGCCAGCCCTTAATGGAATATTCTTCTGTCCAAGATGCCCAAAAAGCAAAATGCATTTGAGAACTAGGGGAAGTGCAGTGGAGAGCACATTAGGAAACTGCTGGAGAGAAATAACAGCTTTTGAAATGCACATCCATTAATAAAACATGTGACATATGCTAGAAGGGCCCTGGTGCAGTCATTTCCAAAGGCATCAGTGAAGTTTATTGGCTTGTTTCTTAGGTTTGAAATATCTCCGTGGCTTCTGTCCTTCTGACAATTTCCTACTTAATTCCAAAGCATGGCACAGAAACAACTGTACCTCATAGTCTGGAACTTGAAAACATGGAGCAAGAAGCTCCAGTGCTTTAAAATCCCAGAAGAAGCTGCAGGCTGGAGGACTCTGTGATGTTCCTGACACAACATTTTCAGCATTTATTTGGTATAAAAAAAATCAAACATCCTGCTGGCCATGGGAATAAAGGGTATTTAGAGGAACATGCTCTGATTACCCTCAGTAAGCCTGCAGATGACACCAAATCGGGTGGAAGTGCTGGTCTGCTTGAAGGTAGGAAGGTTCTACAGAGGGACCTGGACAGGCTGGCCAAGGTCAATTGTATAAGGTTCAACGAGGCCAAGTGTCGGGTCCTGCACTTGGGTCACAAAAACTCCCAGAACAGCTACAGGCTTGTAAAGAGTGGCTGGAAAGCTGCCCAGGAGAAAAGGACCTGGGGGGTCCTTGTTGACAGCCCCTCACTATAAGAAGATAATTGAGGTGCTAGAGCATGTCCAGAGGACAGCTACCAAGCTGGTGAAGGGTCTAGAGAACAAGTCATAGGAAGAGCAACTGAGGGAACTGGAGGTGTTTAGTTTGGAGAAGAGGAGGCTGAGGGGAGACCTCATCACCCCCTACAACTAGCTGGAAGGGTGTTGTGATGAGGTGGGTGTTGGCCTCTTCTCCCAAGTAAACAATGACAGTACTAGAGGAAATGGCTTGAAGTTGCAGCAGGGGAGGTTCAGATTGGACATTAGGAAGAATTTCTATACTGAAAGAGTGGTCAGGCACAGGTTTCACCCCTTCCCCCACGGTCCCAGCTTGGCTGAGTAGCTCAGCTGTGTCCTGCGCTGGGGCTGCTGGAGCCACTGGGACCGGCACAGGGCAGCCCGGCCCCTCCTCACAGAGGTAAGACCTGGGCAGGGACAACCTGTTACACATTCCCCATTTGTATGAAAAGGGAGTCTGGAAGCTGAGGCTGAAGAAAGCCAGAGCACATTTGATTGTGTCCTTGGGCTGGACAGTTGAGGCCAGGACCCAGACAGCTGCATGGAGCCCAGCTCCAGGGCAGGAGCAGCTTTTCCAGAGCTCAGCTGGGTCATCCAAAGGTATCTTGGTTACCCACAGCTAGTGAAGAGATCAAGAGCCAGTAAACATATGATCGTGGACCCTCACAGACATAATCCAGCTACAGGACAAACCTAAATGGGGCATGCCTGCAGTAATCTGTATCACCTCCTGTGCCCTAAAATGTGAAAAGTCTTCACATATTCTCGTGGGCTTGGTCTGACTTTCAGAGGTCCTTTTGAAATCACTCTAGGAGGCCCACCTGAGCCCACAGTTTTTGCTGAAGATGAGCAGCAAGCTCCTCTTTATTTATGAAATATGTCAAACTCCATGGAAGAATCATATACCTACTTTTCTGCAGAATTAGGAATTTCCTAGTTGCTTCCTTTCTCCTTTAAGTGAGAATCCTCTTTATCAGGAAGATCTAATCTGCAAAGCAATCTGACACCCAAGAGGTTAAACAGGCAGGGAGGGGTTGTAGAGCTGTTTCTGGCCATCAGCAGAGGTTTATGTACAAGTGCATAATTCCTGTTAGCTTTTATCATCAAACTAACTGTGCTGGAACAGAGTAACATCAGTGACTTCCACATCTCATTTGTTAGCATGTTTCCTCTATTGAAATGTCTTTTCTTTTACAAAGAAACGATGTTTTCAGGAGGTTGCAGAGAAGCAGATGCCTGACTACGAGATAAAATAACAAATCCCTGTCCCAAATGCTCCCCATGCAGTATATGCATTTTACATTGGCTATAAGTGTTTAAAAAAATAATAAATAAAAAATAAACAATTCCCCACATAAACACACACCAGAGCCCCAGAATTGTCCTTATTATACTAAAATTGCCTAAATATTATCCTATGACCTACAGCTTCTATCTGGACTTTCTCACTCCCTAAATCCTGCAGTCACAGCCAGTTGAGAAGTCAGTTTGATCAGCATGGTCAAACACCCTCCATCAACAGCTATCACCTCAGAGTTTATTGACATATTCTGCAGGTAACATAGATTTGAATCCCCTGAGACTGAGAAAAGGTTTTATTAATGCTTAGGTTTCCCATCTTCCCCACTAAGGGTGCTAAGCCTTGGACTAGCCTGTGGGTATAATGTGGCATTTCTGAGAAGAGCAGATAAAACTCAGGAGAGAAAACAAAACTCAGGAAATGCTCCCTTTGAGTAGCTCAGGAGCTTGCATTCACAGAGGGGTGTCATGTCATTGAGCATATCAAGGAGCTCAGCAACCTCATCCTCCCTGCTCAGGGGTTTCATTACTGATGCTCCAGGACAGCTCTGGTGTGTTAAGCTTGGATCAGGCTGCAGTGGAAAGAGCCTTTCTACCCTCCTTCAGGAGTTTCAGCTCTGGATTTTGGGTCCTATCCTGAGGGACAAGTTCCTAAAAAGGAAAGTGTTGCAGTATCTACCCCAGAGGAATCTCAGCCAAGGCTTCTATATAACAAATGACATGAATTATCTGCCGTTGATAATTTAAGGTTCTCTTCATATTTTAAGAGCATTCAAATGAGATTCTTCACTATGACTGTAACTATTAGACTTGCATTTGTTTCCCTGAAATACAAGATTTTTTTCAAATGTGGAAATGCTCAAAGAATTATTGGGGAAAGATTAAGGAAATTTTTCATAAATTGGAAACTATGACTTAAAAGCTGTCTAAGCTGGATGGAGTTGCTCAATATGCAAGGAAATGAATTTATATCCACAGACTCCTACAAATTAATTTTCTTAAATAAATAAATAAATCATACAAGCCAAGTTAATTCTTACGCTTTTGACCCTGTAGTAGATATTTACCTCTTCCTCAAGTAAAAAAATCGGACCACATGCCTTTCTTCTCCAGACAGAACTGAAACCAGATCTGTGCCTCCACTAGATTGTAGAAATATCTAAGACTGGTAATGTCTCTTGGCAGCTGATCCTCAGGCATTATGCAGAGTTCAGTTTCTTGTTTTTCACCTTATTTTGTGAAGATGAAACCAGAGCACTATGAGGTTGGAAGGTGTGATAAGGCATAGCTTATTTTCTGTTGGGGTGTCCTCACCTCTTATTTCCTCTTGCACTCAGGAGCCAGGACTCTGCTTTACAAAGGTCACACTTGGTCTATAAACTGAATGCTAAGTATGGGAAAAGGACATAAACATGAGTTAAAGGTTAGGTTTGTTCCCAGATCAAATTCAGCTCTTTGTAGTTATTTTTATTACAGATTAGCATAAGGTGTAGACTTTATTTACTTTAATTTGTCAAGGTCATTTGGGTGAGATCTTTTAAGTGTGGAGTAGTTCATTGATCTCATATTTATTCTTAGTCTGCGGTTACCTCTGTTGTCTTTCTATTTGTGCTCTCTTAGTATATGATCTAAGAATAGGGCAAAGCAGGCTTGCTCTCCTGTGCTAACACAACCTGCCTTTTTCCAGTTCAGGTTATCAAAAGTTATTCTATTCAGTTGACTTGTTGCCACAGTTGCCTTGATTTACTTTTTAGCCTCTTCTTCATGTTCACAGAATCACAGAATTATAGAATCATCTGAATTGGAAGGGATGTTTAGAGATCATCTAGTTATAATCACATGCTCATGTGATCCATTTAGCAGGGTGTTAAATGGTTGTATTTTGTTCTTCTCAAAACAAAAATAAAGAAAGAGGGGACAGAAGTTTTACAGTAGTTACCAAATGTAGCGGGTTTTTTGTTTGTTTGTTTATGTGGCTAATTAATTTAATGGTTAATTAAAGTAATTAATGTTTACATTTCAGTTTTTACATTCCTATGATTTTGAACAAAAGTTAGGTTTTGAGGTGTGATCTCTCAAAGCTTCTGGTTTTAATATGAAAACAGAGGTTCTGCTCTGAATTCTAAGCAGGCTCAGCCAATCCTGCTTCTCTGCACGAGCTCTATAGCATTTTTTTCCTTCTTCTGTACCTGCTACAGATGATTTATTACAGATATTAAAGTATCCCCAGCCTCAACAAAATACTTCACTTTTCTGCTAAGAAGCAGATGCTTGCCAGTTCACATTTATTATATAGTAATGACATTCTGGAGCAAACTGAAAAAGACATTCTGTAAAATTTAAGGTTTTTTTGCTTTCCATCCCTGTTTTCTCTTTTGGTAGAAATTATCATGGAGAAATTCCACTGTGTTTTGCCATCATGCTGTCCTATGAACAACAGCTATGTTGAATTTATTCATCAAGGTACGGAGAATATAGTAATAAATGTGCTGGTCAGCCTGTTTTCTCACTCAACCAAATATGACTATTGAAACCCAGATCAGAATTAGAATCACAGAATCATAGCATCATAGAATCATCAAGGTTGGAAAAGACCTTCAGGATCACCAAGTCCCACCATCCACCCTACAGCCTCCCCTGGTGCAACTTGACCCCATTTCCTCTTGTCCTATGACTGGTTACTAGGGAGAAGAGGCCAACACTCACCTCATGACAACCTCCTCTCAGGTAGCTGTAGAGAGCAATGAGGTCTCCCCTCAGCCTCCTCTTCTTCAGGCTGAACAGGAGGCTCCCTCAGCCTCTCCTCATAAGACCTGTTCTCCAGACCCCTAATCAGCTTAGTTTGCCCTTCTCTGCACCCTCTCCAGCACCTCAATGTCCTTCTTATACTGTGGTGCCCAAAACTGCACCCTGTGCTTGAGGTGCAGCCTCATCAAGGCTGAGTAGAGGGGCAGGATCAGGCCTTTAGAAAAAGAGAAACCATGCTTGCAGAGATGAAGAGGGTGGCAGTTTGTGGGCATCTGTGAGCTCTTGGCTTCACATGGTCTTTCTGACCTGAAAAACAGCAGAAATCACCTCCTGCTGCAAAACCTGATGGGCTGCTATGCTGTTTGAAGGTTCTGGGCTGTTGGCTTGAAAAGGCCTCAGCACACAGATACTGGAGGCTACAGCTCTATTTACAAGTTATTTGGCACCAAAGAAGCAGATCAGTAAGTTTAAGTGATTTATGTTGAATTTTTAGCATTTCTGTTACAAGTAGTTCAAAGAAATACCTATGAGTGAGTTTAAGTCTAGTCACTTCGGCCAAACATCATCACTGCAGATGTGGTTTGAAACTTTCTGAAGGGAAGCCAACCCACAAACCTTTGGTCCCTTGACCATGGACTCCTCTACAAACCATCCCAGAGTCTCCTGCATGAGAAGGGTTTGTCAGAGCAAGTCAGTATCCCTGTCACTATACCTCACGTGGAATAGATGTGTTGTCATTCCTCCTGTAGTTTCCAAGTGACACTCCAGTATGTGTTGCCCTCTCCATCTTCCAACTTGGAGTGTGGATAATGTGCCCTACATGGTGCTGTATGGGAGTAGCTGAAGTGGAATCCTGTTTCTGCAGCAAAAGGACACACTCAATAATTAATGATTAATGAAAGGATGCCTCACAGTCTCTGAGAAGGAAGATGAGCAGAATGTCTCCCTCAGAGTCCATCACAGCTGCTTTGCCCATGGTCAGTCTGATACTCTGGACTTGGGCCCTGAGCATGGGGAACTGCAGTATCCTCAGGATGTAGGGTGACAAACACTGAGTAGATGCAGACTGTCTGAAGCTCTCTGCCATGAGCTGTTTCAAGTTTCTCATGCTCATGTAAAATGTTCTGAGCCCACTACTGTGCTTGAAAGTCTGGCTATGTAACCTTAAGGTAACTCATAGCTCCTGTTAGCTAGTTAGTGGGTTAGACAGTGAGCCAGCTGTTATCTAGTTATTGGGATAGCCACATGCACTCCAAGCTAAATGGTCATGAAGATGTGTAGTGCATAGCCCTGATTAATCAACCAGCATTCTAGTCCCTCTGGGTTCCTGAGCTGTGAGGACATTGCTGACAGACAGCATTTGTATTCCCATCTGAGGTCCTGCTGTTAGGGGTTCTAGCTGTGTAAGCAGCAAGAGTCACACTCTGCTGTGGGGTCATGCAGAGTTTGTGTCTTTCATCTTTAAGTAAAAAATGAAAAATCAGTAGTAAGGATCTGGGATACAGATCTAGAGACACAATTGAATCTATCCTCAAAATTAGTGTTTCCAAGAACTGAGAAAGTGCAAGAGAGAGGAATCCAATTGCTATTTTGCATTGTATAGAAAGCTTTCAAAAGAGCATGTTCACAGAGATTAGTTTTCTCCATACTCAGATGAATTTCAACCATAGTGTTTGTTTGCACCCTTCCCTGGCAGAAGGCAGTTTTTTCCCTGTGAAGCCGTTTGGTTCAAATCCAAATGACAGCATTTCCCAGAACAAGCACAAAGCCATTTACTTTCTTGTGGCCACACAGGATATGCTCATTTCTACTGTATCTTTTTGACAATTGAGTAATATCTAAATGAACCCTTTAGTGAGGACTGTGAATGAAATTAAAGTAAGCGAAGCTGTTACTTTTTCACAGCCATAGTTTGGAAAAAATGCAGGTTTTGTTTCGTTTTATCCTTACCTACTGTGAAATGCCTCACAAAACCCCTCAACACCCAAGAAAACAATAAAACACTTATGGGAAATTTGGTCTCTGTATTTATGAGAAGAGATAATGAAGTGTTTGCTATCAGCCAAGATCCCCAGGACAACAGTTAGTGCCAAGATTAAAGAGAATATCTTTATTCTTTTTAAGAATACAAATATGTAAAAATAGCTGTATCCTTAACTAGTGCACATCAAAGAAAGTCAGAGAGAGAAAACATGGAGGTAGCTCCTCTACCGTACTGGCATATTTGTGGCTGAATTGCAGGTAGCCATTTTGTAATCAGTAAATGGTACAATTTCAATGTTTTTGTTTCAGTTCATCTGAACAGCCTCTCAACCACCTGCGACCTCACTGAGGTAGGTGTTGTACAACACACAGCAAGGGGCATTGCCTCACCATGGTGGTATTTAAATACAAAGGCTCTGGATTTAAGGAACTGGAGAAGCAAATGCTCCTGTTACTGGTGCTGGAGAAAGTGAGAAGGAAAACTGAGAAGAACACAGGTCTCCCACGTGGCTGTCATATTCCTTATCCCTCATTTACATTAATGCTGGACTGCAGTTCCTTTCTTGATAGACAGAATTGCCTCTAACTTCTGCTGGAGGTAACTGCAACATACCACACCATACTAAAGACCAAACTATTTTATTAACTTACTTCTTAACTAGTATTTGTTCCTGAAAAGCTAAAATGACTGGTGGTGACTGCTGCAGGGGAAAACTGCCCAATCATGTGGTGTATGTCAAATCAGGATTGAGGCTATTTATAGATAAATTAATGACACATGATTAAGAGGCAATCAGCCAACTGTACATTCTGAATCTGTATTAGCAATACAACAGATAAAACCCAGTACTAGATAATGGTAAAATGTTTAAAGATCTAAAATAAAACCCCTTCTATAAATAGTCGAAGAGCTACTTTTGGCAGTGCTGAACCAGGGTCTCCCTACAGGTATGTTTACCTCATTTCTCTCCCCTCTGCCACATATTTTGATACTGTTTGGCTGTATCACACAGGCATTGTTGTGAGGATTCACTGATCTGCAGGTTACTACATCATACAGCCAAGAGCCAAGGTCGTTTTTCCCAATGCCTAAAACCCTCCCCCAGTTTCAGTGTTGCACACAGGCTTCTTAGTCAAGGGATATATATTTCCAACTCACCTCAAGATTAATTAGTATTTATATGTCAAAGTGACAAACATGATATGCCTCCCATTTGTGAATTCTGCAGATGAATTGACAATTGCTGCAGAGCAGAATATGGTAAATAAAGTACTCAGTGTCAGCTGTTGTACTTTATGGAGCCTAGAGAGTGCTCAGAAGGGGAGAAAGAATTATGGATGTGGAAATAAAAGTATTGGTTGGTTTTTTTTCAGTCCTGGCTTTCTCTTTCTTTGTTAACTTAGCATGAACATGATGTCAGAAATTGGTTTATTCTTATGGATTTAAGAAATCAGAAGCTAAGAATACAATAAGATTTATAGATAAATTGTCTGGTCCTTCTTGTTTCTCCTTATGCTCCACATCCACACATTCCTCTCTGACAACAAGAGAATAAAGCCTCTCATCTTGACATAATAGTGGATGCCTGTCCCAAGAAAACAGTGGAGTCTCAGAGACAGCAGAAAATTTCACAGGTTCTCAAAAAAAAAGAAAAAAAAAAAAATAGTCCAGTGCACAAAAATCATACAAAAATGTGTGTGCTTATCACTGTAGTATTCTGAACTGCAGAGGAAAAAGTAATGGAAACCTGGCGTCTCTGATATTTCTCAGACTGTCAAGGAATAACTGCTGTTAGGTAAGCACAGAGATGATGAATACTGGTGTTTTCATTAGAATGCTCAGGATACAAAGATAATGGCAAAGCTAGTGACCAAATTGACATCAAAATGCAAAGCACTGAAGAAAAGACTGAAAGATACTCATTCTACCAAGTAGAACAATGAAAATACAGACAATAATACAGTATTTATGCATTTAGCCACATCTCATTAGGGGCTAAACTATTTTCTCTGGGAAATGTTATTCTCCCTGAAGCTCATTCTACAAATCTACACATTTGCTTGTGAAAGAGAAGCTTTAGAGAGAACATTTCTTATATACAGACACACTTTCATCTTTGATGGCAGCAACTGGAAACTACTACAGACCCATTCTGGTCATTTCTCCGGAAGGCAGGGTGGCCCTGAATTATTCAGTTTTTCCCACAGAGGTTTTTATTGTTGTTAGATTTTTCTTCCATTGTCCCTGGACAAATGTTCTGAAAAGGAGTTTGATTCCCTCCATATAACTGCTCCTGATACCAAACACTAAGGTGATCACACAATGCAGTTTCTTCAAAGACTTAATCCTGTGCTAAGAAAAAAAATATGAGCACCATCTTCTTATTGCTACCAGAACAGCACCTGAAATACCTGAGTCAGAAGAGTGGGAGATACGAAGATGTTGAGGCAGAGATGAAGATAGTGATTAGCATCAGACAGGAGAAAGCAATTTCCAAAGGATACTGTAGTATTAAAGCATTCAAAGCACTTTGTCACACAAATTTGCAAGAGAGAGTAATTATAGGCTTCTAAGTGGATAAAAGGAAACTTTTGATAAAACATTTTAGAATTGATAAACCACATTCACTTCCTAAGTGCCTTATACCAGGCTCTGGGTGAATGTGCTGGTCTGGACTTGGAAGAATGCATGAGAAATTTTTCAAAGCAGAAAGAACAAGGCTTGTCATCTTCAGGCATAACCTGTGCCTCATGTTTCATAACAGCGATTTCATATGTAGTCTTTTGTAATGTTTTGAGCCCTAAAAGTGTAAGTTGCCTCTAAGTCTTGGGAATGTGTCTCTCCTCACTGAAGCTGTTAAGTACAAAGAAGTGAGAATGAACTCCAGCATGAATTCACTAACCATGGTTTCACCAAGGAAGGACAACATCTGGAGGTTGTTTTACATACAGACTGTATTTCAGTCTTGGCACTTTATGTGAACACCAGCAGATCTTTCTGAAATCCTTGTTATTTGGTGGGTGGAAGAGACATTGCATTTTTTTTAGTTTATTTTTTTTTTATTTTTCAGTGAACTGAGAATTCAGTGAATTTTTATTCTCATAAACTTTGCCCTATGGAAGCATTAAAATATATCAGAAGAAGAAAACTACTTTGAATGTATTTTGAAAGGAACATTTAGATTCCTGAAAAATAAATATGTTGCATTTTCACACCCTTTCCCCTCCCCACAGATCTCTATCATGCAGCATTGCAGAAGGTGGGGTTAAGGCTCTCTTTTGGAGGAAGATGAATTTCAGAAATCATAGAACTCCTCAAGAAAATATGAATTTTTACCCACTGTTGAAACTTAATCATGGTCTTCCTCCCTCTCCTCCATTGCATGTCCCAGGGCTGCAGTGAGCTCTGCGGATCTTTCTCGTGGTGCTGGCACAGCACTGCCTGTAGCCTTCAGGAGCAGCACACACTTGCAAAGCAAAGAACCAGTTTTTTTCCAAAGCAAACTAGAATTTTGCACAAGGCCACACAGACAGGTTGAAAAATTCCATCTATTAACAGCCATGGATACCAATAATAAAATACTAGCAACTAGTAACTTAACCCGCAGGCGCAGGAATCTGAACTAGATTTGCTGTTATCAGCTGCAGCTCAGAAATGAATCTACATCACTGGACATGTGTTAGATCCATTCAGACCCTTGGTGGATCATGCTCTCAATAATTTGATTTTATCTGCACAAGCTAAGTCATAGAGACATCCTGCAAAGTGAAGATGACCAAGAGACAGGCCCAGATGAGCACTGTTGCCAGCTTAGGATGGGGAGTTGCTGTTATACTGCTGCTTCAGACATATTAAAAAACACAAAACTGACAAATTACACTCTAAAGCAAGACTTGGGCATTAATTAAAGTCACATGTTTGTTTATTGGTTTTGTTTGTTTGTTTGTTTTTAATTGAGGTAATTCTTTTTCTCGCTTAGGCTATCAGCAGAATTTCATTTGGGGCTTTTAAAGCCCCAGGATCTTGCAAGGGAGCTAAAGAACAAAGTTTCTATAATGACATTTCTATTGAACTAATTCATCTTTCATGTGTATCGGACTCCTGAGGGAAAATAAAAAATATGTACTTTTTCATTCATAAAAATTACAACCCTTAGAACTGATTTTGTTGATGATTTCTCTGCCTTGGTAGATTGGAGGCTTTTTTTTTTTTTTTTTAATATGTGACATAGACCAGTTAGATGAAAGTTTTTCTTGCTTATGAAGAATGAAACACCATGAATTGAAAAGCAAAGTGGCAGCACAGTCCCATATGGTGGCAGGTAGATCTTTGGAACTACAAGGACAAAGATTTCTGCTCACAAACCTGAGCTATCTCCAAATGGATATAGAAATGGCTTGTCTTAAGTGGTGAAAATATTATAGAGTGCTAGTTTATTGGGAAAGTTTAGGTGCCCACCCCTGGGAGGTTGTTTTATTTTTTAAATTTAAATTGGAGACAGACACACTGAATATTGATACTGTTTGTTTGCAGTTTGTAGTGATTTAATGGATCCAGGGCAGTGGCAAAAGATTTCCAGTTTTTCTTTCAAAAAATGTGAAATGCAGACTCCATGTCAAGGGTGTGTGAACATTAGTGTTACAGAGGCATCCACTGTTATACAGATTGCCTTTAAAAGAAGGCATGTAGTGGGATTGCATTAACAATACATTAGCCTGGACACTTGTTGTTTATGTGTTAAAAATGCTAAATTTATAGAAAGTTACATAATTTTCTGAAGATCAATAATCCACACTGAGGTTTGCCAAAATTTTGAATGTGACAGGAGAGATAAACCAAGCAACAAGGGTAGGAATTAATGTGTCTTGTGGCATATGGTGTCTGCCCACGTGGAATTTGCTGAATAATCCATCAATTACCCACACCTATCAAGCAGTCAGTGAAGAAACTTGTTCCATGAAGGTGAATAGCTAAAGGGTTTAAAACTGCTGTAAAAATCATATGTTATTATTTCATACAGCATTTTTCATCTGAAGAGGAAAAAACTTGCTAAATCATACTAAAATGCTAGTTATAGTCTGATCCGTAACATCTTTGTTACAACTAAGTGATGAAAGTTTCCTCTGTTTACTTTCGGGTTTTTGGATATTGTTATAATTTTGCATAAATCTGGATATTTTAATTTCTTTTTTTTCCCAAATATTTCTAAAGCTTACAAAAACTATTGCAAGCATGATCCCAAATGTGTCAAATACCCTATAGTTGCATGGATATATTTCAACCACTATGATGTTTCCTCTTACAAAGAGCTATTTTGGGTTGCTTGTTGCTTTTAGTTTACATTCTTCTGCCAGGATGACTCATTTCAAAATTCAACTTGTGTTTCCATTTTTACTCTGGTGATGCTCATCCTAATTTTTTTCTATACTCCTAATCAAAGAATGACTTCACATAATCAGGAAGACTAGCCTGCAAGAGAATTTCTTGCAGCTAAATTTAACTAAGCTGCAAACTTCTGCAGGGAATGAGGAGACCGAGTGGGTTCAGAGAATTATTTGGAATGTGGTGCTAGTCTTTTAAGGCACTTAACAAGCAGTTTTGAACTTCTGGTTCAGCCATGCTCTACTAGATATTTTACCTTTTATCTTTTTTCCCTTCCTCAGAATATGGAAGGAGATTTTTAAGCTCAAGTGTTGAAAAACACTTCAGTGACCTAAAAGTGCTGAACATCAGTAAAATACAATGCAGCACTTGATGGCCTGGACTAGACCTGAAGCTCCTACCAACCACATCTAAGCCAATTAATTAGAGACTGGGATAAGCTGAAGTAATAGGCCAGGAAATGTTCATATTGTTTAATCATTACTGCAGTCCAGATGTGGTCTGTACCAGCTAGCTTTTCATGAACATTATGGGTGCCACCTCCCTGGAAGTGTTCAAGGCCAGATGGGAAAGGGTTTTGAGCAATCTGGTCCAATGGGAGGTGTCCCTGCCCGTGACAAAGGAGTGGGAACTAGATGCTCTTTAAAGTCTCTTCCAACCAAAACCATTCTGTGATCCTATGATTGCTTGAGCATGTTCTGTCATGTCCCTGCCAGGGACCTATGTCACTTGGAACTTTGTATGAAGCCACCCTCATTTTCTTCTTCTGCTTTTGGGGAGTTTATCCATAGAGATGACAACAGTGTTGTGCTGCTTGGCTTCAGGGTCAAAAAATGAGAATTGGCCTGTTTTATTTATTACTACATACGTAGAAACTGAGATCTGTGCATGGATAGTTTAGGAAGGGAGGAAGTCCACAAGTAGATTGCACCACTTCTTCTGAATGATGGTACCATAAAAGTAAGATTTCACTACCTACTCCTTTCTGCTGGATGAATCCATGAAGACCAACAGAACCAACTTTGAGTCTGCTTTTAACCTTAAGGTGTAATAAGAAATTAGGGATCATTTGCAAATAAACAGAATTGTGCAAGAAAACTCAATAAATCACTCAACATTTCTTGTAATTTGCATAAAACCTCCTGCCAGCTCTAAGATATTTGCAGTGTTGCAGCACAGAAATTGTCTGGCAGCAGCATCACACCCTTGGTTCATTGCTTCAGCCTAGAAAGAGGTAAACAATTCTCCCAAAACTCAGCTACAGAATTCCCAAATCTCATATAATTCTGCTGATACAGTCATCTATCCTATTGAGCAAGCATGTCTAGCAGCAGATCGGGGGGAAATATCCAATAGCAGGAAGATGTAGACTCAACTGTAAAAAATTAACTAATCAGAGGTAAAAGGAGGAGCAAACATGCAGGTAAGATTTCCCCAAAAGAGCTGGGGAAGAGCAGGGAAGTAAAGACACAATCTGCACATTCATCATGTTTCAGAGAAGACTAATGTTCAGAGAGGGAAATTACAGAAGTGTCTTTGAAACACATGGAAACATCTATGTGTTCCAGCTTCAGTGGGAAAGCTATTGTATTGTCTGAGTTGGACAAGAAAGGTTGTCTGAAATAATAAGGGAAGTTTAGATTAGCCTTTAGAAGAAATATTAAGAGTAGGATAATTAAACTCACAAAAGTATTTTAAGGTGAGAGAGCAAATCTCTTGATCTGTCACAGATGATGTCAACATTACAAGACTGCCAGTTACATGGCAGGGCACTAGATGTCTTCTACAGGATGTTTCTAGACCATTTGTTTGCTGATTTCTCTGTAGATGGATGTGAAAGTGGCAAATTTCTTTCAGCCTTCATCCCGGAGTTATTGCACTGATGGCCAAAGTGCCTTCCAAAACTAGAATCAAGTGCAATCGGGTTTATACAAGAAGCAGTGCCATTATTGTGAGGTCAAAGCAGAAAGTCAGGCAACTGTAGCTGCATGGAAAGCAGAATGGCTTGGAAACACAGAAGGATGTTAAAGAAAACCTCTTAAACTTTTCCTTGCAACTACCTCCAGTACTAAGATATAGCATTAGCTTCCTTTGATCATTTGTTTCAAGGCTTCCTGCCTGCAGAAATCAAAGAAGCACGATTGCTACCAACATGTTAATCAATAACAGGGAGAAGGGAAATGTCAGAAAGCAGCTGGTAATGTGGTTAAAACAAGCTACTAAAGGGATGTAAAGGCCAACAAGTAGCATGGATTCTGGCTGCAAAAAGCAGCTTCAACACATTGTTCTTTTAAAAGCCTTAAAACAGAAGCTCCTAAGTGAGACGGTCCTTCATTTGCATCTTATTCTAGACTGAGGTCAGTGGAGAATGACACAGATGATTATTTGAAACCTACACAATGCCAGGATGAGCTGAAGTGACAAAAAGAGAAGAATTAATTGTGGATCCATCTCAAGCAGACTCAGCAAGCAGGCTGTGGCTTACCATGTAAGAAAGGTCCAGGAAGGCAAAGAGAAGATACACGTTTCAGCAAGACCTGAAATCTTACTGGTTCTGGGCACATGAGTACAGGATTGGACAAAATCAGAGTGATCAGTATATTATATGGCATTCTCTGAACATATCTCCTTGATGAGGCTACACAGAAGTGTAAAATGTTAAGTAATTCCTGTGGAGAGGCTGGTTGCTTTGATTGGCATGGTTACCAGGCAATGGGCTTATTCAGTAAAAAATAGGTACTACTCACAGTATGTTGATAAGTCGCATTTTAGAATGAAAGCAAATCCCACAAGAGAAGATATTGAGATAACATTATTAAATAAGCTGTGACTAAAAAATTATTTATTACCAAGCTTGCAAACAGAGGGAGAGTACAGTCCAATCTGTTTGTTGCCATAATGAGGAAGACTAGGGAAAATGTGGGCCCACACCAGAGGAAACAGGAGACCTGGTCATGTGAGATTTGGAGAAGCCTGAGGTACTGAATGATTTTTTTTTGCCTCAGTGTTCACCTAGAAGGGCTCTGACCACATGGCCCAAGTTGCAGAAGGCAAAACCAAGGACTGCAAGAAGGAAGATCCCCCCACTGTAGAAGAAGAGAAGATGTGAGACCATCAAAAGAACCTGAAAGTGCACAAGTGCATGGGACCTGACGAGATCCAACTGCAGCTTCTGAGGGAACTCACAGATGAAGTTGCAAAAGCACTTTCCATCATATTGGAAAGGTTGTTGGAGTCTGGTGAAGTCCACACTGACTGGAAAAGAGGAAACATAACCCCTATTTCCAAAGTGGGAAAAAACTCTCAGCCCTGCTGAGGGATGCCAACATGACAACATGCTCTTCCTGAGAGCTCTTTTGACAAAGAAACTGGTAGTACTCAGTACAGCTGTTTTCATCCTGGCATGACTCACTCTTAGTTAAAACATTATGATTCATGGAAGAGTTTTAGCTCCATGATTCATTCACATCCATTTGTCACTACTGTCCAAAAACTTGTAATCAGTAGGAGACTTGTCCTAGCCAAGAAAAACTAAAATTGAGACCCGATTAACAGTTCCTTCAAAAGAAAATTAAGGCCCTTTTTTTTTCAAAGGGACACAGCCAGCACTGGAGCAAGACTAGACACACCAAAGCATGGGATGTTCACAAAGCAAATGCATTCCAGCTGGAGCAAAATAGCAGATTAATAAATAAATGGGTTAATATTTAATGTACATTAAACTGGCATGAGATTCCAATTGTACATGATCTCCTGCAAATAATGTTCCTTTTCTCTAAGGTGAAACCCTGGAGGTTTCACAGCTTTCCTTGTAAATTTATAGGATAAATTTTTTTATTACTTCTGTAATATTAAACATAACAGATCTAGGAGCAGCCAAGGAAATAAGTTCCTGGCCTTTCAGTCTCTTTTTTTCCCTGAAGGTTTTCATGTTCTCAATTGTACTGAATTCTGCATCGATTCTTTGCATGCTTCTACTGAGAGGGCAGAAAATGTTAGCATGAAAGAGAGAAGAGGATGAAGCAGAGGGACACAGAAATATTTGGAAATGGTGGAAACAAAGAAAATATTAATTGGTACAGGCATTAGCTTTAGATTGGATTGTGAGCTATAATAGTTCCTTTGGAAAAGAGCAGAGATACTAGTATTCATTCCATCAAAGAACTGCCATTTATTGCTAGAACTGCTGGAAATTCTACAGTGTGCTTCTATACTTAGTGTTCAAGAAGTGCACAAATCCTGTTCACACATGAATAAGTATTTTGTGCACTTCAAATAGTGTGCACTTGAACTGGACAGGATCCAGAGACTCCAGCCAGAGGTTTAAGCATCAACATACATGAGTAAATCCACTCTTTGATTCTTGGAGCTGTGAATAACATTATTGCCTTTTGGTGTAGAGCATTAACAACCAGCAAATGATTAGGGCTAAAACCATTCTTGGATTGAATGTGCTTGACCACAAGGATTATGCCAGGGGTAAATTCAGCCTTTTGGTTTGGTAATAAAGAAATCATAACCCTGCGAGATTTGAGGGTTCACCAAGGTGATGGATTTGTGTCCAGTCAATAGCTTGTAGTGAACTGATTTGTGTGGGATAAAATAACCTCATCAGTGCTTCCCAACACTTTGCAGCCACAGGCTTAGCATGTGGGAATCCCTCAGCTCCAACTCTCTGTGTTCTCATGGAGGGGAGTGTCACTGTGATGGTTGAGATTTACAGAGGTTCATTTATGTTTCTGTATGACATGGATCAGTTCCAAGCTAGGGGCCTTGGCTCTGGAGCTGAGGAAGCTGTCTCAGTTTCATCTCCCATTAAAGTTACACTTGCCACAGCCTCAATAGGGACCTCCTCTGTGTGTGCCTGGAGTGAACCCTAAATTAAATCCAGATATGCATTTGATGGCTTCAGTGGATTAGAGCTCCAGGAAAAGAAATTATGTGCCTGAAGCCACTGAACATAGCATGCACTCCAAATTTTCATTTAGGGCATGAGCAGTCATGGTCAATCAAGTAAAGAGAAACTAAAAGTCAGTTTGATGTCCTTTTTCAGAAGAAGCATAATGAGGATAAACTTCCTTTTATACAAAATTTGTATAAGTGAACAACAAAACAAAGGGACTCACTGACTCATCTTTCTGGAAAGATGTGTGCAACAACATCTCTCCTTATATAAGTCAAGTTTGGCTGGCAGCCAGACAGAGAAGAAGTGTAGAGATGTATTTAAAGTTAATTCAGCTCTGGCCGGAGCTGATCCTGGGCTCAGATGGGGCTGAGCAAGTTAGGAAAGAAGAGGCTGGAAACTGGTGGCAAAGAACAGTTAAAAGTTGCCAAGCTTTTTATGTGGTATTAATTTGAATATCCTGACTCTTATAAAACATGTACACGTAAGTGTCTGTCATAAAACAGAATGAGTTTCCTCCAAGGCACTTGACAAACACACTAAGAAATACAATAGCGTTTCACTTTCTGATACAGACCATTGTGGTCTCCCAAGAAATTGATTAGATGCAGAGATCATGCAGTCAGGTCTCTGACCATAATGATCTCTTTGTCAGTACAGGATACCAGACTCATGTAGTGTAGATTAATGGCCTGAGCTTTTTATTTTGATGGTTCATGAAAATATAGTATGGTGGCTGATGCTAGTAAAATGTGATCAACAGCTCTGTTAAGTTCTTCTCTTTCTTAGCACTCAGATTAATTTGATTTGCTGAACATTTAGCCTTGTGGAAATTAACTTCACGAATTAAAAAAATACATGATGCAAAATTCAATTTCAGAAAAAAATGTTGATGCAATGGATTTAAAGTAGTTCTTAAATATCACAGAGACTTGCATATTATATATAGCATCCACATCAGCAAAAGCATCAAGTTTCCCAGTTTGTGACATGCCTGCTGGTTTCAGGTCTGACAGCTGATGAACAAAGCCCTTGACTTGCTCACAGGCAAGTGTATTCAGAGCAGTGCATCTGCCCAGCACCTGCATCCCATTAAGAAAAACATATTTCTGATTTATTTGTGAGACAGCACAGAGTGGTAGTGTCTCCTATCGGAGCAGAGCCAGGGATAGAGCGTTGTGGTGCCCAAGGTACTCAAACCCTTCCTTTATTAAAAAGTACACCTGGCATCCAATGCCACTGCAATAGCCAGTCCCCAGTTCCAAGGGTCATGTTGTTTCATATCTCTCAGGAGATAAACCTTTAGGTTTTCCCTGTGCTTACCAGATGACAACCATGTTGAATTTCCTCATTTGATTACAACCCAATCAAAACTGGAAGAAAAACGAGTAATGATCACAACTGATTTCAGACAGTAAGGAGACCTTAGGGTAGGTCCAAAACCTGCTGAAAAGCTATAACAAATAACAGGTGCCAAGTTGTGCTATGGATATATTTAATCTGAAACTGCTTGAGATGCATGAGCATGCTCTTTGTGGGTGTCCACATCCAATTCAGCCAAGATGTGAGACTCAGCCCCACTCTAGCTCTCTCTGATCCTTGTGCAAATCCAACAGGACACATTTTTTAAATTTATCTAAAGGTGCAGATAGTGATTATGCTGAGCTCAATTTACCACAAATTCAGAGTAATAAATTGTCTTACTTACCTATTACTTCACATTTGCCTCTCTCCACAGTTTCTAAATTGGGAGAACAGATTAGTGTTCAACGTTGAGCAAACCACAGCACAGTCCAAGAAAGATAAATTATAAATTCTGAGTCATGGGCATAAAATTTCTCTATCATTTTAATCTGTTAGCATGTTGGTTTATTTCTGAGTAGTTGTGCTGATCACCAGCAAGAGTGCAGAGCAAAGAGCTGTCCTTGTGGAGAGAAGAGCAAACTCAGGACCAAAAGGTGATCTGCCTGAGGGTGGAAGAAGCCAAGCTCTTTGAGTAGCCATTTAGTAGGTACTTGGGTTTCATAATAGCTTGTACTGATATTGTGTGGTGACTTTTAGCCTACATGTTAAGGAAACCCATCTTAAAGTGGTTTTAAGCAGGCCGTGGTATCAAAACCTCACCGTGTTTTCAGTGTTTAATAATCTTTATTTTTGTAGTAATTTTTGTTAGATTCTCCTGGAATCTTTCCTCTTTTAACTGCAGCTGCTATAATTGCTACGATAGTTTTTTTCCTCCTCACTTTCCCTCAGATTGCAATGAGAGCACTAAAGAAAGCAGCCCACTGTCAAGTAGCTCCTCTTCTTGAACTGATTCCTGTTATCACTGTAATGAGGCCATTTGCCCAGGACCAGAAGGGAGTAGCTTTCCCCCATTCAGGTCACAGCACGCTTCTGGGTTTTCTAGTATGTGAATGGTGTGATGGCAGGTTTCTCAAAGAGCATCTGATGACAGTAAGCTCAACAAGATTGGGGTATGCAGTGTCACCCACTGGGATCCTGCACATGGATGTGAAATAGCGAGACAGTCAAAAATTGAGCATGGAAACTCTTTTAGTAAAATAACCCTGCTTAATTAATGTTTGAAGCTATAATTATAAGGTCTTGATGGACTCATGTTTTATTTCAACTCTAACCAAGCTGGCATGTACTGTGACAATAGAAACAATAGAATAACTGTGCACAAAGGGGGAATTTTTTTTCTCAGAAGTATATGTAACTGCTGCATTTCTTTACCTCTGGTTCTCTGTTTTCGTTAGACTTTCTGTAGTCTTGGGAGTGCTTCTTATGCACACTAGGGCAAAAGTATGCAGCTGTGAATTCAATGAGATGTGGATATTCAGAAGTGACAACTGAATATGCAAGTAACATTTACAGGCTCTGACACCTAATTTAGCAAATGCATGCACAAGTTAAATTTGCAATCCTATACTTATATGATATTATAATTGTGCCTTTTAAAGGCAGGTGTTTGTTGAAGTTGTTTTTAGCTTCATCTGACTTTTTTTTCTTTAAAAGGCAAACCAGTATTTTCCTACTCCTCTAAATCAGCTGGAAAACTGCTTCAGAAATTCTTGTTTACCTTTAAAAAAATAATGAAATAACCAGCTGGTTGTAATCAATCATAGTGAATTGATCATGTAGGTGAGCTTGGCTTTATTTCTAAGTACTGTGCAAATGTAACAGAGGTGGGAACAGATTCAGCTTAATGGCTTCACAATAAACTGTAAACATCTAATTCAGTTAAAACATTTGTAGGGCAGAGATATGAGAATCCGAAGGTATGGAATTTAATTTGTAACCTCAACTACATCTATAGCTGTTGCTGTTCCCTGTAGAATCACCATGGCAACCTGTGGGTGCTGCAAAGCTACAAATCCTACTATTTCAGTTATACTCACAAGAGCTATTGTTTCTCTTTTATTTTATTTGTGTGTGTTTCAGACAATCTCTGGAGCTAAGTAGGTCAAACCAGGCTCCACATACTGTTGCCCAATCTTTGAGCTCTGTTTGGGTGAAGAAGCATGAGTAACATGCCAGGATTTTTGCTTATAGGACTCTGGGCTAGACTTTTACATGTAACTGGGCATCAAAGGCTCCAATAACTGTGTTGTTGCATGTTAGAAGTCTGAACGTTCCTCTAGAACATCTTGGTCATTCTGAAATTTCATGAGGTTCATCATCCTTAAATGCCCAGTTCCCATTGAAATCTGCCAGTGAAGGCACCTAATATAAATTATGTAACAACCATGCCCATTTTTAGGCATTAATCTTACAACTATACCAAAATTAGCATTTCTCTGGCTCACATAATCCAGACTAAAACACAACTCAATGGTTTATATCACCAGGAATCCCAAAAGAATATTTTATGTTCTCAGAAAATGCAGTTTTCTGACATGATTTTCTGCCTGCTCCTGCTGCTAGAGAAGGAGTCATGAATCTTTGCTTCAGATGCTGTCCAGTGGGTGCAGAATACCTGTCTGTGGGGATGCCTTCATTTTATTCCAACTTTGGTGGGCACTTACATGATTGAGAAAACTCTCAAGGATGCTTTCAGGCTTGTAATAGTCTTTACAGTTTGGCTTCCTACCAGCCAGTTATGTAATCTATTATAATGATAAGTGTTTTTCCAAATTTTTATTTAATAGACCAAATAAACTATTTGATTTATACTAATGAGTAATTAAACAGCCACACTCAATGCTTCACATATATTTTTCCTTGGTGTAGTGGTTAATCTGAGTTTCAGCACAGATCCAAAATGTAGCTGTCTGGTTGTCCCTTCTCCCCTCCTCAGCAAGCCCTGATTTTCTGAGGAGCAACAATTATCCAGCATGTAACAGTGGATGGATAACTAGGGCACTGCGTTTTGCACTTCCTGATGGAATTTTTGTTATCTTACTGAAGCAGACTAAGCAATGGATTCAGTAGCCAGAGGACCTGAAAATGTCTTGTCAGCAAAGAATAAATATGTGGCAGTGACTGCTTTTTGTGACAGTGCTTAAGGATGTCTGACTGCCATGGTGCATTTGCATTGGTTGGTGTGACTGCTCAGGTCTAGAAGAGAGTGTAGCATCTATTTTTGTCCTTAGAGGCAGTTCCATTGAAGGAACTGGGACTGTGTGGTTAAACATGCCTTTCAGTTGATTCCTTTAATTCCTTTATTGTAAGGATCACTAAGAAGCTTTTCTGTGTAATTGCTTTGTCAAGGAGGAAATGCAATTTAGAAAGCCCATAAAATTACTTCTGCCCTGTGTGAGGTCATGAAGTTTGCTTCTTGCTAGCACTGTGCATTGTCCGTTATGAGTTTTTTCCTACTTTCAGAGGAATTTGCAATCAGAAGTATCGAGTGTAGTTTCTCTTTCTCTGTAATGTGCTGAACTAGCCCAGCAATGTCACATGTGGGAAAGAAATGCCTTCCAGGCTCTAACACTGCTCAGCATTCACCCGCAAGCACTTTTGCTTCCCTGGAGGTAGCACCAGGCTGTTTATGACATCCACAGCTTCTGCTTCCATAGCTGGAAACTGCAAATGGGGAATATCTCGTGTCCCTTAGACAAACTGAAGATAACTGCTCATTGCTGGTTCCTCCAGAGCCTGGTTTGAAATTTGGGAAGGGCTTCACCTCATGACTAATGAATTTAGATGCCTAAATTCACATGTCCATGTCAGTGAGACATTTCAGGTCCCATTGCTGTCAATGGGGACGTAGGGTTTTATTCAGTTGTCTAAGCTACTGCATGTGAGGTAACAACATGGGGCTGGATAGATTTACAGCAGACCTGTCCCCTTCTGGACCAGCAGCTGGAGTCCAAGTCAGATGTCCTGTGGCATCTCAAATGGCACTAGCCTCTGCTGAAGCCATTGAATCATGTCTCTAGAGGTGGACACCTAATTTATAGATATGTTGTACTACATCTGTGGGACTCTTAAATACCTCCAGGGATGATGACTCCACCACTGCCCTAGGCATCCCGTTCCAATGCCCAATAATCCTTTCAGTGAAAAAATTCTTCCTTACATCCAATCTAAACCTCCCTTGTTGTGATTTGAGGCCATTACCTCTTGTCCTATCACTTGTAACTTCATTGAACACACTTACTCCTTTCTCTTTACAACATCCCCTAAGGTAGTTGGAGAGAGTGAAGAAGAAATTAATAGCTTCAAGTATGTGCAAACAACAACAACAAAAATATGTATCCATTGTACCTGTTTATAATCTACATATTTTTCTATAAGAAGTAATTAACAGGTCACTATGACTTTCCCTCTGCATCATTTTGATTGATCCGATGTACACAGGTTGGCATCAAGGTCATCCTGCCAATGTGCTAATCTGTGGCTCTAACAGTGACACCAGTTGAAAATGTATTTTCAGTTGGGATTTTTTAAGTACCTGGCTGAGAATTTTTTTGAAATGTCACTGAATTTCTCACTGAAAATTCACCTTGATGTTTCAGAGCGAACTACCCCAAAACTGTCACTGAACTTTAAAATGTAGGAGTACCAGAATTATATACTCTAAAAATAGAGCAAAGGCTTGAAGAGGAATTAAACTGACTTAAACAAGTTTAATTAGTCACCGTGCCTTGGAAAAAAGGTAACAGGCTTTTCTGATGAAGTAGAGTCAGTTCAGATGGAGGTTGGGTCGTGCAGATGCCATTTCTATACAGCCCATGTGTTTTCAGCCTACTTATTCACGCTGCTGGGGCCTTGTTCAAATCCACTAGAAGCTACTGCAAACATCTCCTTGACTCAGTAGATTGGATCCATGTTTTAGCCTGCTCTCAATGTGTTCTTAACTTCACATACTTGACTTCAACTCTGTGACCAAAGACAAGAGCAGAAGAGGTGACCTGGGACAGGAGGGAAAAGAGAAGAAGGGCTTTGGCCATGTTGTTGTATTTTACTTGGAGTTCAGGAGAAAGAAGGTGAGACTAGTCCATGCAGGGCAGAAAGGAACATGGGACAATGTAGTTTGTTGCCAGCCCCAACTCCTGAGACTCCTGACTGGGCCCTGATGGTCCCTGGACCTGAATAATCACCTTGTCTTGTCTGGGGCTGTCAGCAGACCTGGACACTGTCACTAGCCCAGCTCCATTCCGATGCTGTGGGACTGTGCCCTTCTGCTGAGGGCACAATCTCTGCCTACGCATGGTGTCACAGTTTGACTCAGGTCCGACAACAATGCTCTCGATCCCCCCTCCCCCCAACCCAGATAGGGAAGGAGAGAGAGAAAAAGAGAGAAACTTGGCTGGATTGAAAACTAAACTACACAGCTTTAATTAAAACACTAATGAATCATACAAGAAAATATATACAATTATGTACAGATATGTTCAGGAATGGGCAAAAGCCTCTCGCCTCCCCCCACCCCAGCAACTCCCACAGCACTTCCCTGAACTGGGAAGAGTCCCGAGGAATCCCGGAGCTGCTGCTGGAGAAAGCAGAGAGTTATGGGGGTCACGAGAGATCAAGCCTGAGGATCGACGGTGATGGATGAACAGAGTCCTCCCCGGACGCTGGCCATGGACCGAAGAGAAGGGGAGAAGAAGAAGGAAGGAAGTTGTCTTCTGTGATCTCTGACCTTCCTTTGAGCTTACGTAGATATATGGAATGGAATATCTTTGGCCAATTTTGCTGTCCGTCTAACTCAGCCTCCTACGGGGGGGTCACAGATCTCCCCATAGTGTCTGAACTGGCAGAGTGCAGGTGCAGCCTTGAAGCCTCAGTAGTTAGAAAAACATTCCACTGTCTTATCAGCCTAGCAGAACACACTGTTGCTAGTTACAAGAAAGCTTACTGAAGGAAAAAAAAAAATCAGTAAAAAGAAAAATTGGCTTTATCCTGGCTCAAACCAGGACAGCATGGTCTCCTGGCTTGTGTCCCTTCTGGAGCAGCCTCACTCACGCTGCTCCTTGACATTAGGTGATGTATATGTCAACACACCTCTCATTTAGCACCTTAGACACGTGGAGAATCAAGAACTAACACACTTGCTCTCAGTGTTGGCAAAAAGCTGGGTTTTTTGAGTTGGTTCATAGCTGGCTTCTTGCAAGGAAGCATCAATGAGTTTCATGAGTCCCTTTCCTAGTCAGCTCTCCAGCTGTCACTCAGACATGGAGGGCCTTGTTTAGTTATGCCCCATTTTATTCCCATTTGAAGTAGACAGACCCATCTTATGGCATCATGTAGGTGAAACCCAAAGCATGAAGAACCATTTTTTTTTCCTCCTAAACTAATCACATCTCACTTGGGTGTCAAATTCAGCACGGTGGTAAAACACATGCAAGTAGCTCAGCTACACAGTGAATACCACAAGGTTTTGCCAACTCATCCTATGCAAAAGGTCTGTCAAAGGTCAGCATAGCTTTTTCCAAAAGTAGAAATAAACAGCATAATAAGGCCCATGTTCCCCATATAAATAAAGACAGTCAGACACAGTGAAACTGCTTCTGCAGCAGAGGTGCCTGAGCTGGACCCTTTCCCCACTTGATAAGGGGGTCCCACTCTGGGTATTTCACTCAGCCCTTCACTGATGTTGCTTGCTGGTGCCAGGAGCAGGTTCAGGTCCCTTTGCTCTGTAGTCTGCTGGAGGATACAGCCATACTCTTAAACACTTCAGCTGCCCAAGTAATTTGGGAAAACTTGTCTATATGACCCATGTGCAGAAAGGATTTTCTCAAACTCTTTGTCAGGCCAAGACTAGCAGCCTAATCACAATCTCATCCTCCCCTTTCTAAGATCATAGAATCATAGAACAGTTTGAGTGAGAATGGACCTCAAAGATCATCGAGTACCAACACCCTCTGCCATGGGCAGGGACACCTTCCACAAGACCAGGCTGCTCAAAACCCTGTCCGACCTGGCCTTGAACACTTCCAGGGATGGGACATCCACAGCTGCTCTGTGCAACTTGTCCCAGTGTCTCATCACCTGCAAAGGGAAGAATTTCTTCCCAACATCAAAACTAAATATCCCCTCTTACAGTTTGCAACTGCTCTCCCTCATCCTCTCTCTGCACACCCTTGTAAAAAGTTCCTCCCCATTTTTCCTGTAGGTCTCCTACAGGAGATCATGCAGAGAAGACTTGACTTCAACTCTGTGACCAAAGACAAGAGCAGAAGAGGTGACCTGGGACAGGAGGGAAAAGAGAAGAAGGGCTTTGGCCATGTTGTTGTATTTTACTTGGAGTTCAGGAGAAAGAAGGTGAGACTAGTCCATGCAGGGCAGAAAGGAACATGGGACAATGTAGTTTGTTGCCAGCCCCAACTCCTGAGACTCCTGACTGGGCCCTGATGGTCCCTGGACCTGAATAATCACCTTGTCTTGTCTGGGGCTGTCAGCAGACCTGGACACTGTCACTAGCCCAGCTCCATTCCGATGCTGTGGGACTGTGCCCTTCTGCTGAGGGCACAATCTCTGCCTACGCATGGTCTCCTGGCTTGTGTCCCTTCTGGAGCAGCCTCACTCACGCTGCTCCTTGACATTAGGTGATGTATATGTCAACACACCTCTCATTTAGCACCTTAGACACGTGGAGAATCAAGAACTAACACACTTGCTCTCAGTGTTGGCAAAAAGCTGGGTTTTTTGAGTTGGTTCATAGCTGGCTTCTTGCAAGGAAGCATCAATGAGTTTCATGAGTCCCTTTCCTAGTCAGCTCTCCAGCTGTCACTCAGACATGGAGGGCCTTGTTTAGTTATGCCCCATTTTATTCCCATTTGAAGTAGACAGACCCATCTTATGGCATCATGTAGGTGAAACCCAAAGCATGAAGAACCATTTTTTTTTCCTCCTAAACTAATCACATCTCACTTGGGTGTCAAATTCAGCACGATGGTAAAACACATGCAAGTAGCTCAGCTACACAGTGAATACCACAAGGTTTTGCCAACTCATCCTTTGCAAAAGGTCTGTCAAAGGTCAGCATAGCTTTTTCCAAAAGTAGAAATAAACAGCATAATAAGGCCCATGTTCCCCATATAAATAAAGACAGTCAGACACAGTGAAACTGCTTCTGCAGCAGAGGTGCCTGAGCTGGACCCTTTCCCCACTTGATAAGGGGGTCCCACTCTGGGTATTTCACTCAGCCCTTCACTGATGTTGCTTGCTGGTGCCAGGAGCAGGTTCAGGTCCCTTTGCTCTGTAGTCTGCTAGAGGATACAGCCATACTCTTAAACACTTCAGCTGCCCAAGTAATTTGGGAAAACTTGTCTATATGACCCATGTGCAGAAAGGATTTTCTCAAACTCTTTGTCAGGCCAAGACTAGCAGCCTAATCACAATCTCATCCTCCCCTTTCTAAGATCATAGAATCATAGAACAGTTTGAGTGAGAATGGACCTCAAAGATCATCGAGTACCAACACCCTCTGCCATGGGCAGGGACACCTTCCACAAGACCAGGCTGCTCAAAACCCTGTCCGACCTGGCCTTGAACACTTCCAGGGATGGGACATCCACAGCTGCTCTGTGCAACTTGTCCCAGTGTCTCATCACCTGCAAAGGGAAGAATTTCTTCCCAACATCAAAACTAAATATCCCCTCTTACAGTTTGCAACTGCTCTCCCTCATCCTCTCTCTGCACACCCTTGTAAAAAGTTCCTCCCCATTTTTCCTGTAGGTCTCCTACAGGAGATCATGCAGAGAAGCTGTTTTTCTGGTATATTGTCCTAGCTGATCTGTAATCTTTTGAAAACCAGACTTTCTTACAGGAAAACCTATAACCCCTCAAGTCTGGCAATGCTGTTGAGTGCTACTGTAATAAGGTGGTGTGTATTCCATGTCAGGATACTGGATAACGTGGGATTTATAACAAAGCCATAACTCAATAGAGGGAGTTCAGATGATATAATGAATCGTAGCCATGAAGTCTGACTGATCGATGAGGTCATTAGAAAGCTGATATTGAATTACAGGTCTGGTAATTTATCACTCTATTGCCTCAGCATTTATTATGATATTTGAGGACCACTTACAAGTTTCCATGCATTGTTTTTTTCAGGTGCCTAATTATAAATAAGGTGCTAGTAGATGCTTTTGTATCAGTGGGAAGCCTAGTATCACTGTCTTTCACTGTAATCAGAGTTGCAGGCATACAGTGAACTTCCCTTTTGAATTATTTAATACATAGATCATTGCAGAATTACAACATAGATTTTCTTTCTCAGTGTTCAACACAGCAGTGGAAAATTCCAGTGTAATAAGACTGGAAGGTAAATTTCTTTCATGGCTAACATTTTGTTGTGCTAATTAAGAGACAAACCAGAAAAAAATTGACAGTCTATGTAACTGTTGATCCTATTTATATTCATTAATAAACATACACCAGTAAGTCTGAGGTGTAAGATTTTTCAACTCTGTTTTTTCAGCTGGTTTAGTAGATTATACTTGCATCTCTGTGCATGATACATGGCCCATTGCTTGGATTTATTTTGTGTATACATAGAAGCTGTCTGGAGCCACCACAGGTTGATAAAGTAACAATGCCTTTGCTTTCTAGAGGATGAAAATTAACAGCCATAGAAAAACCTGAAAAATGAATGGATTCTAGTTCATTTTCCAGCTGTGACAGCTATTAACTCAGAGCATTATACAGTAAAATGTCCAGGATGGCTGGCATCTTTGAAAGCAGTCAGTGGGCAAGGAAAGTAAACTGTGAGTCTGTCAGGGTGATGCTTCTGGACCTGACTTTAGAAAATGAAAAACAGAGTTGCTGCTTACACTTCATGTCTGATCAATTTGACACCTTGTCTCTGTAGTGGCTAGAGGACAGGGACATTCTGTCTTGCTTCTTCTTTGCTTCTTCCCACATTTTGCTGCCCAAAATCTCTCTCCAGTGGTGATGCATATATGTTTTTCTTACTCACTCAATTCTAGCCTTTTGTCTTCTGTGAAGCTCAGTCTGTGTGGATGTATCTCCCATGCCCATGGTCCTGCAGCTAATTTCATTCTTTCAAGAGAGTTAAGGATGTTAGAATTGATGCAGATCTCTGTCTTCCACTGATGTCTTGAACTCTTTTTATGATCTTTTTCATATAGAAGAATGAGAGTGATGTTCTTCTCTTTCACTTTCTTACTCTGATGCTTCCTTTTTTTGTGTGTGGTTTGGTTTGGTTTGGTGTGTGTGTTTGGATTTTTTTGTTTGTTTGTTTCATTTGTGTTTGTTTATTTGTTTTTGTCTTTGGTTTTTTTTGCTCATTTTCTTAGTGCTGTGTAATGGAACTGGTGGACAAGCAGCAATCCCAGTCCTTGGGAAACTTCACCTGAGAGATTTCTTCAGTCTGAATTAGATGGAAATGGACAAGAATATTAAGAATTTCCTGTGAAATAAGAATTCTAAGGAAATTCTCATGTATGAAATACCAGAATATTGTGTTTTCAAAGCAAAATGTTTTCCCTGCAGCTGCTGTGAAGAATTTGTATTCTTGAAAATTCTCTTCCCTGTGTGGCTGTGAAGAGGCTGATGGGAATGGTGATGCCACTGTGGGCTGGCCAGGATGCTCAGGATCTCAGAATCACTAACACTCTGCCCTGTTTGCTCATTCGTGTATGTCCATGATGCAAATCATGGGAATCTATAGTATTCAAATGCTCAGGCACCTTTGAGAGTTAGCAGGTTTCCCTTGTCCTGCTGA
>NW_009954020.1:2327630-2398407 GCF_000747805.2 Chaetura pelagica | reverse complement strand
AGAAACAAATGTTTAATCAGCTCCCACTGCATGGAAAAAGCAGCAGCAGAGGCAGCAGTGGCTTCTGCCTGCAAGCCAACAAATTCTTGCAAGTCTACTTTCAGAGATGTGAGCAGGTACTTAAGGTAGTCAGCAGCTTCGTACATATTAATTTCTCCCTGTCTAAAATTCATATTTCAGCTGCAATCCTGTAAAAAAAAGGTTACTCTGTTCTGTCATTGACATAAATTGGCATCATAAATACACTGGTGTCAAATGGGCCTGGTCTGTGCTAGGGTCCAATATGGCTGCATTACTGTAGTACCTTACATGTTTTCATTAATATAGCAGTTTTTTAATACTTTGTATAAATAATCTTCAATGTCTGGTGTCAGCCTTGTCAGTCAAACCCTGCCCTACTCTTTGGTTTCTCTGGGATATTTCTATAGCTCTTTGTCTAGATTTCATGAACATTTCACAAATAGACTTTAGAGAGATGGGTTGTCACCAACCACATGAAGTTTAAGTATTGGTGCACTTATGTTTAAGTGCCAGTGAAGTCTAAATTTAAGGGCAAGTGCTGGATTCTGCACCCGGGATGGGGCAACCCTGGTGGTAAGTACAGACTAGGGAACAAGTAGCTGGAGAGCAGGGTGGCAGAGAGGGACCTGAGGGTCCTGGTTGATGGCAAACTGAAGATGAGCCAGCAGAGTGCCCTGGCAGCCAGGAAGGCCACCTGTGTCCTGGGGTGCATCAAGCAGAGCATTGCCAGCTGATCTAGGGAGGTGATTGTCCTGCTCTGCTCTGCTCTGCACTGGTGCGGCCTCACCTAGAGCACTGCCTGCAGTTTCAGGCACCACAGTATAACAAGGACATCAAGTTCTTGGAGAGTGTCTAAAGGAGAGCCATGAGGATGGTGAAGGGACTGGAAGGGATAACTTATGAGGAGTGGCTGAGGTCACTTGCATTATTCAGCTGGGAGAAGAGGGGGCTGAGGCAGCCTCACCAGGGGAAGAGATGGGGCAGGTCCTGATCTCTTCATTCCTGTGACCGATGACAGGATTTGGGAAAATGGCAGGAAGCTAAATCAGGTGAGGTTTAGGTTGGATATCAGGAAAAGGTTTTTCACCCAGAGGGTGGTTGAGCACTGGAACAAGATCCCCAGGGAAGTGGTCACAGCACCAAGCCTGCCTGAGTTCAAGAAGCATTTGAATGACACCCTCAGGCACATGGTGTGATTCTTGGGGTGCCCTACACAAGGACAGGAGTTGGACTCAATGATCCTGATGGGTCCCTTCCAACTCAGTATATGCTATGATTCTATGAAACCTTTCTGAAGTATTAAAACACTATTCGCTCTATCTGACAGTGAGAAAGCACTGAGAATTACAGGTAAGGAAATACAGGCTAATCTGGGGATACTCAGATTGACATGGTTGATGTTTGCATTTTCAGAGCCTGTCTCTCAGCAGCATGGTTCCCAGTGACACAAAACAGAGCTCTGAGTTTTCAGATAAGTTGCAAGTCATCCACTGCCTCCCAAAACATCATCTAGGTGAAATACTTACCCTTTACTGTGCCACTGTAAAGACATAGATGTCAAATCCAGCTCTCTAGGACAGTTTTTGTCTTCCTCACCACACTCTCCTTCTCTACAAACCTGCAATTACTCCTCCCCATCCTGCCCTCCATCGAAGGAGGGGATGCTGAAAACAAATCACTCCAGCAGACACTGTGTGTGAGACCAGGCTCCTGCTGAGAGGTGAGGGCTGCACTCGAGAATCTATTGCATGTACCAGCAGGGCAGGGGTTGAGATACAATTGCATGGGGCAGCCTCCCTTCTGTTTTTTCCAAGCCTTTCACACATAGGTCTCCATAACCTTAATGTTCTGTTTGTGCATGAATGAGTTAGGAAGAGACCTGACATTGCTGAGCACATGGTGCTGCTGTCCCCTGGTGAGACAAAGGCCATACCTGCTCAAAGAGAGCTGAGTGACCTTGCTCATTTAGAAGCTGTTTTTCTATTGCATTCTGTTCATGTCATAAGAGATGAACCATATAATTTCAAAACACAGCTGAAAGAGAAAAGCAAAGTAGAAGTGTCTCTAAAACATTTATCCTGGGGAAGGGGTAGAAGGGAGACTTTTTTGAGTTTGGAGTTAAATTATGTGCTATACTCTATTCCCATCTCAAAAGCTGCAGAGATTTAGAGAGTACTTAAGTTACAAGCAGGGTTTTACAAGGCAGCAGCTGCTGGTAGTTTCAGTGGTGGTGAATGTAGGTCCTGTAAGCCATGATGTTGTCAGCTGGGTTAACACAGGGCTGTGGCCACACCTGTGCTACTTTAGGTCAGTGAAGTACCACCAAGACCAAAGTCTATTTTCTCCGACCGTATTCAGAGAGACACAACCTCCCTTTCCTAAGTTTACTTACTTTAAAAAGGCAAGTGTTCTGGTTTGGTGGATTTTTTGGTAGTGGGGAAAGGCCCCAGGAGGGCTCCAATAAGAAGCTGAGAAACTCCCCTTGCTCCAAAGCCAGCCAAGGAGCCATTAGAAGGACAATAGATGTACCTCTTCCATTAACATATGAAAGAACTGAAATTACACCTGAGCAGAGAAGGAGAGGGAGAAGAGCTGTGCTGGGGAACGGGAGCTGTGAGGGTGGTTGGTGAGGAAGAAGGGGAAGAAGATGTCCAAGAAGAAGTTTCCCAGCAACCCATGGCGAGATGGCAGCTGTGCCCCTGCACTCATGGAGGAGTATGGTGGAACATTCCCTGAAGGTGCCAGGAGGACTGAACTTGGCCACTGGATTTGGATTTTGTGGCCAGTGGATTTGCTGCCTGTGGGCTCTGATGATGCAGCTTTGGAAGACTCGGGGGCCAGGGCAATTTGTTCCCAAAACACCTGTGACTCTGGGAAGCCCAGGCTGGAGCAGCTCTGGACCTGGTGGGAAGGACTCATGAAGGAGAGGTTCATGGAGGACTCTCTGCCATGAGAGGGACCCCGTGGGGAAGCAGGGAAAGACTGTGAGGAATCCTTCTTCCTGAGGAGGAAGGAGCAGCAGGAACCACCTGTGAACTGACTCTAAATCCCATCCCCATCTCCCTGTGCCACTGGGAGAAAGATGGGAGAGAAATCGGGAACAAAGGGATTTGGGCCCAGGAAGGAGGGAGGGGTGGGGTGACATATGCAAGCCCTGCTCTGTGTGTGTCTGTGTCCTGAGGGTGTTTGATGAGTGTGAAATTATTATTTTGCTTTGCCCGGGATCTTAATGGGTGAAGATCTCTCCTTGTCCTTTGTCTCAACCCATGAGCTTTGTCCTCCTCATCCCAGAGTGTGTGTGTGGGGAGTTGAGTGAGCGGCCTCGGGGCTGTTCCTTTGTTGTCATGTTGGACCCAAACCACAACAGCAGGTAAAAGTGAGTGTGGAAATTCAGGGTGAGCTGAGAAATGGATGTGTTGGGTTTTTTTCCTTTCTGTTAGCTCACCCTGCCTTTTCACTGAAGATGAAGTATTTGCAACATTTGTTGAACACTGTAGCATTTGTTGAACTCTGAATTCTGGTGACACCTTCTCAAAGGTGCTCTAACAAAGAGTTGGACCTTCAGTGTCATCTCCAGGGTAGATGAAGAGTCCAGAAAGGTGTCTACAATAACTTCTGCATAGCTCCAGCCCACCAGTGCCCAGAGGATTGTAATTTTTTTTTTTTTCTTTTTCCAAATACAGTAATAATTTTCATTAAATCTCACATGAACATTCCTTAATGCTGGAGAAACCCCTGTGGTGCCTACTAGGTTGTTCCTGTGGTGAATCACCTCAGCTGTGTAAATGCCCAGAAAGTCTGATTGCCTAAGCACAAATGGATGTTAACATCCCTGCCATCAGCCCCAACGATATGTTCAAAGACTCTTCAGGTTACCAGTGATCAAGACTTTCCTAAGCAGGAAACATTTCTCTTCATAATTTGTCTAGAGCCTATTTCAGAAAGGTTGGAAAAAATGCCATTTTCTGTATTATTTGCCTCACAACAAAAGTTTCTCACTATTCAGATCTCTATAAATACCTCTATCTGAATAGACAGTAATAGCTTTAATTAATTATTCTGAAATTTAACACTTTTGTATTTTAGACCAGGGTTTCTAATAGCAACCTCACAGAGCTTGCAGCTTTGTTTTTTGTTTTTGTTTTTGTTTGTTTGTTTTTCTTTTCCATGAAAATAAGTCCAACCTTTATTAAAAGTGTTTGGTATAAATACTTCTCGACTGTGCTTTCTTTGCCTGCTTTGTTTCCACACCTGTTTGCAGCTTTGGGCATTGCTAATGAGGCTTTGGTGTGGTTTCTTTCTTGATTTATTATGGTGTTTTTTTTTTCCCAAAGTGGAAAACCTGCAAATACAAGTGTGTTTGTGGTAGCATAAATGAGAATGCTACAGGAACAGACATTCAATATTAGATGTTATGTTGTATCGGGTCATGTGATATGATTTTGAAACATACCTCTTCCTCAGAACAATTTATAAACTTTAGAGGAATTCAGAGACTTTTGGGACAGGGAAAATACACTTGCCTTTCTTCACCAATTATTTAGATGGCATGACTAAGATCCAACAACATCAAGCTATTAAAAACAAATGAAAGCAAACTAAATAAACCCAAAACAAACCATCCCCCTCAAAACCCCCACAAAACAACAAAGAAGTATTGTGCTAATACTTTATTAGACACCAGACATAAATCACCTGAGCCACATATTCTGAAGTTCAAGGTCTAGCTTTCAGCATCACAGCTCAAAAAATAAGTAGGCTAACTTAAAGTAGAAGATAACAACCTAGATGTGATAATCAGACCCCTTGAAACCATGACTTGCAGAGAATAATTTAACTAATAACAGCTGCTTGATCTTAAAAGAGGTAGACATATTGAACATACTAAAACAGTTTTCAACCATATAAAAGACCACCATGGAGAACAGGTATCAATCAGCTGATTTAACTGGGATCAACAGAAGACCTCTTGGATTTAAATTGTGAACAGGTAAAATTTCCACTATTTAAGATTAGACACTATTTAAAACTTTATAGTGGTGTAATAAGTGAGTCACAAAGTAGAAAACATGTTGTTCTGGTGTCTCAGTCACTGGATGTTTTTAGGAAAGAAAATGACAAATGTCTCTTGATTTATATATAATTACATATAATTAATCCTAGTTTGAAGTAAGACGATGGGTAAATTGCCTCTTTCCTAATTTCATCTTTTAGGATTCAGATTAGAAGCAAGAATTTAATACCATTTTGGTTTGCACAGGGTTTTTAATGCTGGGCTTTTAAGCATGAGGTGGGAAGGAGACACTTTCTTGATCATTGTGACAAGGAGTATGTTGAAAAGAGGAGTGCAAGTACAAAGGAGATAAGCAAATGGAATAAACTTCATCACAGAGTGGAACTTCAGCCAGTTTGGATATCATCAACTGAAGCAACTTAGCATTAGAAAACTACTCTGTGTTGAAGCATTTTGAAGAAATAAAATTTTGTGAAGAAATTCCCTGTGTCCCTGATGAATGCTTTTCCATAACATTTTGTGTTCTCTCCTGCTGCTGTCAGAATAAAATAGCTTTCAATTTTCTCACCTAAAAGGAACTTTTTTTCAAATATGTACTTGTAATTAATTGAAATTGAAGAAATCATGATTGGGGAAAAATTATTTTATTTTTTTTTGGAAGAAAACTTTTTTTACTAGTTCTAAATCAAACATTCAGAAAAAGCAGCTTTAGGTTCTGCCTCAGAAGAAAAAATGTCAGAATCATTCAGTGTCCTGTGGGATGGGCCTTCTGCTTTCCATCCAAATTCAAAAAAATGGTCCTAGGTTTTAGCAAAATTAGATATTGTTTAAATATACATTTGTGGAAGTCTTCTGGGTTTTGGAAAGTATATATACAGAAATGGAACTGAATAGTGGCTGTGTCTCCATGTTCAGTCTACAGTTGCAGCATTTTAGTTTTGTTTCCTTTTTATCATGAGTTGGGTTACCTCGAGTTTTTCTGAAGGTAAATTATAGGCTTTAGAATAATGTAACTCAAATATAGCTTGTGATGAAACTTACAGTGAGGCACAGGAATGAAGAGTGTGATGTAGCCCCTGAAAAGAACAAAATATTTGAGCAAAAGCAGTTGTATTTGAAGTACCAAGGCACTTAGAATATTTAATTTCTTTTCAGAGAGTTAGCTTATAAAATCTTAATATTCTCTTCTTACCACTGAAACAAGGATGGATTTTTTTAATAATCTTGAGATATAATTTTAAACTCATTACTTGGTTCTTTCTCAGAAATGCCTGTCCTAATTTTTTTACTAACCCTGCATTTATTAGTCTTCCTTTAAGTTTTTCTGAATTCTACAAAGGTAGCATCAATCTGATATTATTCAACTGTCCAGTTTGACCTGGAAGATCCAGGTAGAAAAGGCATTTCTCTTTATTTAAAACTCCATGGCATAAATTCTTTGTGTATTTCATGTTAGTAGTGAAACAAAGAAAAAAGGCTTAAGATAAAATTTGGGAAAAAATAAGCAAAGACATTGCCATTTGCAGTAACTTAAAGAAATAACCTGTGAACACAAACTTGAACTAGTCAGTTTTATGAAAAATGGAAAATTTGAAGGCTTGAAATTCAGGGATATCTTTGAAAAACAAAGAGAATCTGTGTGTTGTATGCTGTACTTTGTCCTTTTTGGTTGAAATTGGAATGTCCAGACCAAATACCATGGAGTGGAAAATGGAAACATGTTTAAAGGACTGGAAATATGAGGTAAGCTCCTTGCTTTAGGCAATCCCTGATAGATAAATACAAACATTTATTTCAGAGATCCCTTATCAAAATGCAATATCTTTAGGTTCTTCCAAATAGACTGAATTGAGACTGTGAATCATCCTCAAAGCCAGCTCTTTGTAGCTGGCTCATAATTATTCAGTTATTCAGCATTAGAGAAACAAGCCTGCACTAGGTCACTGGGTCTGGCATCACTGCAAAAGTGGCAAAACCTCTTTTACTAGAGCAAGGATCCAGGTACAACATCAGTGCCCAGGCTGTTCTCTTTTCAGTGGCTTTGTAGATCCACCCATGATCATGAAACTCAAAATTCTGCCAGTGACACCAGGCTCAGATCCAGGTATTTGATTTGTTTCTTCCATATCATTCCCTGCATCTAGAAGGACACAGAACACTGCTTGAGCTCCGGATCCTTTAACCAGCTATCCCAAGGCCCTGAAGTCCCTCTTGACTGCCCTTGGATTTCTTGTTGTGACTTCATCGCTGCCTATCTGACAAATAATTAGTGGATAAAAATCTAATGGCTGTGCCAGGGTAGGAAGCTTTCTCCTCTCTAACTTTGGCCCCAGGGAAACAGCAGAATTCCCTCAATAGTGGGTGCAGTCAACATATTTGGCCTTTGTTCTCCACAGAAGAGAGTTTCCTATGACACTGACTTGTCTTTTTTCTTTCTTTGCGGAACTGTTTTTGACACAAGGCGTAGGCCAACTGAACCTCAGCAACACTCATTCAACCTACATGAACTGTCATCCTTGGCAGTGTTTGGTTCCACTTGCAGAGCCTCATACCTATCATACAAGGGCACCTGGGAACATTTATGAACTTCATAAGAACTGAGAAAGAAATAATCTTTTTTCTTGATCAAGTTACTTATAAAAATAAATCCAAGTTTATTTTTTTTATTGTAATTGGTTAAATGAAAGCGGAGTTGGGAGGATCACAAGTTTCCAGAGAAGCATACAAAAGAAGTATTGATTAGCTAAGTAGCTCAGATCAGTTCTCCTCAGCCTTGTTTAGTGAATGCTTCCAAACTGAAATAAAAGCAGACGCTACTCTCAGCAACATTTATAACAAAGTTGAGACACTTTAATGGTAGACTGTGTATGTGTGCTTGTGTGTGCTTGGGGGAGTGGCAGAAATCCTTGATTTTCTAAAGGCTAAATGGAACAAAATTATCTTCCCTTAGAACATAAAAAAATCCTGAGTGCCCATTTTAAGTTTCAGAAAGGTTATAATCACTACCTTAAATAATGCTAATTGTTTATTTGTAATGAATAAGTAGTCTAGACCTCTACTTTATGTAGGACAGAGAATTACACCTTTATTACAAACCAACTGCCGTCTTCTAACTTAGCCCTGATCTTAAATAAAAGCATTTGGAAGAGTGAACACACTGCACAGCTTTTACCCAAAGACAGCTGTGGGCTGTCTGCATGGTAGATTTGAAGAAATGTCATCCTACCCAAAGCAAACACCAAAAGTAGTATCCCAAGGAACCCAAGAAATATGAATGGTATGTGATTAAGAAGCAGATTGAATCTGATGAAGACATTACATCTAACATTGGTTTTCCTTTGGAAAGCTTTGTATTCTTCTTACCCAGCCACCATTATGATAATGGCTTTGTGGGCCTCTGACAAAAGTTATTTTAGATGCATGCATCAGTAATTTAAAAAAATCCAACAGTTTGATTATTTCCAAGTCCTAATCCATGAGTATAACCTTCATGGTGCCAAGCCCAGCTCAACAAAAAAGTTAACTATATGCATGTCTTCTTATGACTCCTTGTCTAAAAATTTAGATGCATATATGTGCTTCAAGATGTTTGTGTGCTGGGCTCCATATAAGCTCTACTTCTTGAGGGTGTGGAGTAAGCAAAGAAAGCATTTTCTTTGATCATGTTGTGACTTGAAAGCTGAACAAGGCTGCTCAAGGAAGGGAGAAAGGGATGTAGGCAGCAGTTGAAAAAGCTTATTCCCTAAGCTTGAAGGTCTTCCTTGAAGGTCTTCCCATGTGCTGATCCAGAGCTTTGTTAGCAGGAATAGGCTGAACTGGTGCAGAATCCCTCAGTCTGGACTTATTATTCAGCTGATAAAGTGTTTTTGAGCCCTTAATGATAAGAAACATTTATGAGACCTGGAAAAAAGTTCAGAGATAGGCCTGATTAATTAATGACTGTCTTGTCATTCCTCCCAAAGCCCTTGGAGGAATGGTATAAATGGTTTACATGAATAACTTCATCCACCACCAAATCAAAATGCCTGTCCTGCTTGCATGAGCACAGTGGCCGTTAGCAGAGAACAGGTCATTATGCAGCAGGATTGTGAGGGAGGTGAGGAGGAGTGTGAACTCCAGGTGACGTCTGAGACAGAAGCAGTGATTCCTTTGGCTGGAGAGGGAAACTGGTACTAACATAATTAGAACAGTAGAGCAGTATGAGTGGTTTGCAGTACAAGTTTGTGAGTTCATACTATTTGGCTGTGTCTAAGATAACAACAAGGTTGGCCTGATGCCCAGAGCCAACAAGTATTCTGACTATAAATCTCCCAGCCTCATCTCCTGGGGCCCATCTAGCTTGACCCTGCAAGTTTTGTTGAACTCCCAAGTCTGAGTCTTGCTCCATCCTTCCACCTTCCAGGCCTAATTTTTTCTGTCACATCCAGGAACTTTGGAAGTGCTACAGGCACCAAGCATGGGTAGCTTGCCAATAACAATTTTACAATTCCTTCCTGTACAATTGACTTTACTATGCACAAATAGAGATGGCCCAGAAGCAGGGAGAAATTTTTAGACTTCTGTCTAGGAGGTCCCCATTGATAACTGTGGTAGGAGCATTAAGGTGGCTCCAGGATGTATGCAGATAACACTATGCATATATTTATAACAGGCAGTATATTCCCACAGAGATTCCTGGGATAGCTTTACTTGTTGGATGAAGAACAGTCCTTTAGGCACAGAGGCAGATATCCCTGCTGTAGTAAGTTAGAAGCATGATGACTGTCATGATTCTTGTGTTCATAGCAATGTGTCACTGCTCTTTCCAGGTAATCCCCTCTCACCCTATCAACCCTCCTGTAGAAAAACTCTCAAAAATGCAGTGGAGAAAAACAACAAAGAATACTTAACTTTTTAAGAAAACACAGAGGGAAGGTGTTCAGTACTCTCTGTCTTCAGTACAGAGGTGAAGAGTACTTATGGCAATCTTAACTCCTAAGAAAGGTTCAGCTGATCTCAAACATGCAACCCACAGGGTTTCACCCCCTGAGCAAATTATTTGGTCAGCATGCTGTAGCATACTGTTATTGGGGACACAGCTGACAGTGTACAATGTGAAATGCATAAAAACTCCATGAAGGAGGGACACAACCCTAACTACTACTCTGCTGAATAATCCACCTCCTGTGGTCTGGCCACAGTGACCCAGCTTCAAGAGAGGCATGGCCATATTGTTACCTACCTGATGTGTCCTGGCGGTTAAGTATATAGGGAAAGTGGCCATGAATCCTCTTTGGTAAAGAGGGACTTCAGCCTGGGAAGTTGCTGGGTGAATGCTGTAAGCACCAAACTGTACTCAGGAGATGGATGGTGACAATGGCAGTGTGAGTCCTGATCAGCAACCTGTGCTCAGGAGAAAGGTAAACATGCAAGCTCCATGAAGAATGTAAATTCAGTTTCCCTTGCTTAGTGTTGCCCTGTGATAAGCTGTGCTTCCTTTCAGCCACTTCTATGTGGCTCTTGGTGACTCTTTGGGACCTGTGTTAGCTGAATAAAGTACCTCACTACATTGTGCTACTTCATTTGGTTGAGAAAAACAAACAAACAAACAAACAAACAAACAAAAAGAAACTGCTCTTAAGATACCATGTCAAATCAACAAGTTCCTCAGCAGCATCAGAAGTACAAGATTAGGTCCTCATTAAACATTCCTGAATCTGTCACTGACAAAATCCTGAGTAACTCATTTGCCTTATGCTTGTTTTTCTCACCTGTTTGACTTTCTTCTCAGTGACTTTTTAAGGAGGAGAAGTCTCCTTCTCTCTGGGCTGACCAGGACACAAATAATTTTATAATGGGGAACAGAAAAGTAGATAAGGAAAGAAACAGGTCCAGGAAAGACTATGAAGGAAAAGGTGTCTGTTTCAAGGAAGAAGTTCTTTCTTCCTTTCCATACCTAAAGATTAATTACAAAATGGGAGAAAATGTCCTTTAGAGGGAAAACAGGTAATACTCCAGTATTCTAGTCAGCCTTTAATTCACCCCCACCCATTCAATATCTGCTTCAAATAGTCAATACAAGGAACTCTTAGCAGAAGAACATAGGCAATAGTTTACCATATTAATCGGTCAGCCTGGCAATGTTTAGAATCCTGTGGGAAAAAAAGCTCCTAAGTTAAAATCCTGATGAATTACAGGAGTCTCAGCAGAAGACTAAGGGAGAAACAATGAATTAAAAAAAGCTGGGAAGGTCTTAACTTGACATAGTGATTCCTGCACTTTTTTTCCTCCTCTGAGTGAGTACATAGCTTAGAAGATCTCTCTAATTGTTTGCATTTTGGATAGCCCTATGTTCTGAAGAGGTGTTTCTTTGAGTGCTCATTCAATTTTTCTTCTTTCACTTTTTAATTAAAAAAAAAAACACTTGCAAATGCAAAATGCAGCTGGGTGATCTATAATGGAAAGAAATGTATTTGAAAAGGGATTGGTAATGAGGGCTTGGAAGATGCATTTGGTAGTTAAACTTCAATGCACTTTTTTCTATCTATCCTGACCAATGTTATTTGCTGATGCAAAAATGACTGTAGACTCATGAGTCATCTGTTATAATTAATTTTAATCACTACATTGTGTTTCATTCACAGGAAGTTTGCAGTTTACCTTTTACCAAAGGAGGAAAATATCATTTGTACTTAAAAATTTTTCATGCTACAAATTTAGAAACAGAAAATGGAAGAAAAACATTTCTGAATCCAGTCTTTCTTCTGGCATTTGATCTGTGATGGATGTCTTAGCTGTTCTGGAGAAAAAAAAACAAACAACAACAACAAAACAAAAAAACAGATCTGGCTTCATTTATAAGAAGAAGAAGCAGTTCCCTGTACAAGACTGCTTGGACCGGATAACCAGTCCCACCAGTAAGCAATTGTGGTCCCAGTGTTGACTGAACCAGTCCTGCATGGTGCCTTAATCTTCATCTCTGCTTCTGGTCAGCATGGGAGTGCAGGGAAGATGGAGTTGCTCCTTTCTGGTGGATCAAGAAAGAACCTACTGCTTGTGAGTGTTGGCAGAAGGACAAATGAATTGACAAATTTTGGCAGTCTGCTTTGGGAAATAGATTTGTTGTCTTTGAGAAATAAAAAGTCAATTGTTTCACACCCCTAAGGGATATGTGGGTGAACTGGTGATACATGTGGATTTCATGTAGACAGAAACAGGAAAAAATAGCTGTGAACTCTGGTTTTCAAAAGACAGGTTATTGGTAATCTGGAATTTGTTTTCCTTTTATTAGAGTTGCAGTCCATCTAAGTCTGAGATGCCAGGTGGCAACAGGAAGGAAAAAAAATGCTTGGGCTATGTAAGCAAGCCCTTGGGTGAGGGAGCCCGTGAGCTAAATGGTCCATCTATGTGTGGTAGAGCTACAGATCTCCCTGTCTCAGGATGCTGTGGGTGCTAGAATTTTACATTCAGTGACTGGGCAACTTCATGAAGTCCAGATCTCCTGGAGGCTGTTAAAAGCAAAGACAACTCTCCAAGAAGTCAGTGAGTCATAAGTGATTTGGAAGCTGGTAGAGCACCCTGGAGAGGACTCACTGCATGCCTGTCTTTTTCTTATGCTCCTTCCTTTGTACCCACTTGCTAATCCTCATTGGAGACAGGATACTCTGCTAGATAATCTGACCCCAAATAGACTGGCCTGATACAAGCAGCAGCCTGTCTCATACTTTGAGTGATGATGCCAATTGTGCACTGACGTAATGTCCTTAGCACACAGTAAGCCAGCAAAAGCCAGAATCATTAGCCTCAGCATGTTGTCACATGCAGAGGTGGCTTTTACCACAGTGATTGCAGAGCTCATCCTCTCCAGAGCTTTAGAAAATTCAAAAAAATCTTTCCTTGTTTTCTGCATTAACAGTGGCCAGCAGTGGTGGCAAAATACAGCAAAGCTTTAGGAGAACAGCTTTGTACAAAATAGCAACAGTGAATGTTACTAATTGTCAGGATACTAACAAGTTGAGAATATTTAGTTGTTATGTGTTGGGAAAATATTTTTTTTTTAAAAGTTCACTACCTTGTAAAGGCCTTTACAACTTTATCCTATACACCATTCCTTGAGCTCAGTCTGTTGCTGCATTCCCTTCTTATGTGAGCTTGGAGAGAGCTGACAAAATCCCCAATATGTAGCAAGTGAAAACATACAACATGTGACAAAGGTCCACATACCTACATACTGATATGGATTTAATTAAGGCTTCACATATTGGGTAATGGAATGAATCTGGAAGAGGGTAGATTTAGGTTAGACATTAGGAGGAAATTAGTTAATGTAAGGGTGGTGAGACACTGGAACAGGTTGACCAGAGAAGTTGTGAATGCTCCTTCTTGGCAATGTTCAAGGCCAGGTTGGATGGGGCTCTGAGCAACCTGGTCTAGTGGGAGGTGTCCCTGCCCATGCAGAGGGTCTGGAACTAGATGAGCTTTAAGGTCCCTTCTAACCCAAAGTATTAAATGATTCTATGATTCTATGTTGCAGAGTTCTTGTGCTTTCAGAAAGCAGCAAAAATAAACCTCAGAGAGGATTTTGCCAGCTATCCAAAGGTGCATAGAGATGGGATCAGCACAAAAGAGGTTTGTAGGATAGTTATAAAGTCCTTTACAGGTAATATTTATAAAGTCCTTTACAAGTAATGACCATATTCTCAGTTTTCCAATTCAGAAGGAATAAATACTCTTGCATTGCTTGTTGTACCTTGCCAAAGGATACTCTTGCTTTGTAAGATTATGTTATCTTAAGCCTACACTGTATGCACGTGCACACAGCCTCACATCTGGTACTTTATTTTGTTGAAATCCCAGCAACAAGAAAGTATGGGAGCTATCAGCAGTCGCATGGATATTGCAAATAGGTTTCAGGCCCAAGCCTGTACCTTGCCCTAAGGTTCTGTCTGGTGTTGACATGTCAGCTGGGGCAGCCTGAAGTGAGGTAGCACTTCAGCATTTCATGGTGTGAATGTGACTATGAAAAAGTTTTGTATTTTGACCTAATTCTACCATCATATAATTACTGATATAAGTGTATTGTCATTACTACATCATTCATAAGCAGAGCATAACCTTTGTGCATCTCTTACTTTATTTATCTAGTAATCCCTTCCTATCTTGCCTCCTCCTTTTCAAAGATGGGTTACAATGTGCCTTTTCAGAGCAGCACAGCAGAGGCTGGTGAAATTTATAATAGGATGGAAAAATCATTGCTCTGTCTGAAGTGCTTATTGTAATATAAAAAGCAGCTTACACATTGTGTCAAAGTGTAAAAAAAAAATTCTATTGGGGTCATGCCTAAGGCAGAGCAAAGAATTTTTGTTGTTGTTCATTTGAACATTTAGAAAAAAAGGGAGGGGGTGAAAGTAATTTTAAAATAGATTTTTTTTTTTTCTTGAAAAAGAAAAAGGATTGAACAATATTTGGCTTTGAACTTTGCAGCATTTTATTTGAACAAACCTGCTTTTTATTCCCTTCTTTTGTCACAGAGAAAAGAGTGATCACAAAGGCAAGCTATCATTTTGATATGGGTTTAGTTAGCCCTTTTAAATTCACTTACGCACTTTTGAAACAAACATTTTAAGAAGTAAAAGCATCAGTGTGTAGTGTTGTGTCATCACCATCATGAAGGTTTCTCCTATTCCTTTGATCAAACTGTCCCCTGAGTTTGTGAATAGGGTCAGTCCTTACAGCTGTGTTGCTCTGTGGTGACAAAGTATTTGCCAGAACTTTTTTCCAAGTTCTATTTGTAGTGTAATTATTATCAGCTTTAATAGTGCCCTGATTTAATATCTGTAAGCTTCATTGTTTTTCTACAACCTCATATGCAGAATTATTTGTGAAAGCAGGAAACGTGTCTTATTATCTCCAAATCATTTTCAGTATAAACTTTCTGGATGTCTTTCAGCTAACATGTCTAATTATCTCACTCTCAGAAAGGGTTCTACCAGAATATGGGTGCACCTAATAGTTTATAATTAATTACATTAATCACAGCTAATAATTTCAGATGGCTATCTGGATCTGACACATACTAATGCATCAGTTAAAAAGATGCCAAGTTCCCATCCTGAGACCTAATAGAAGATGGGTCATCTACAGTATCACTTAAAATTCTGAGTATAAATTATGTAGGTCACTAATTTCTTAATGACAAAATTGTAATGATGTTCCATGAGCAATAACATCCTTCTACAATTACTTTTTTATTTTTAAATTTTAAAATATTTTATTTTCAGTATGTGTGGGTAAATTACTGTCCTGGGAATTCAGTATTCAGAGTGACAAACAAACTTCAAAGGAACTGCCAGGTCATATAATGATGAAAACAGGTAGGATAAGCAGAAGAGGTGACATATTGAAATGGTTCACATGTAACTTGTGCATAGCTCCTGCATAGCCCTCATCAAACCACAGTGCTTCTCTCCCCTGAGATCAGGAAAGTGTGATATGGGATGTGATCTGACTTGCCCCTCTCAGAAATGCCACTGCACTTTACACACATTCTTTGCCAGAAGCAAATTTGTCTCCCAAGCCCTCTGCGCTTATGATACCAGTGCATGGGAAATGGTCATTAAATTGTTGTCCCAAACAGAGTGGAATAACAGCACCCCATGAAGTCTAATCTGCCACATCTTTCTGCACTCAAGGAAGTGAATCTGAAACCATGCCATCATACCCTCAAGAGCGTATTATTTATTCATAGTCATTAGACCCTCCTACATATAAAAGATCTGAAGTGCCCATGAAGATTATGCTAATTTAGCAACTTTTTCTGCTTCTAAAACATTGAAATACAGGTTCTCACTTTCTTAAATAAATTTGGTGTAAGAAATTAATTAATGACTATCTTCACTAATATTTAGCTTTACGGGCTGATTTAGTATATTCAAAGCCTGAGCTGTGCTGCTGACTCAAGTAACTCACACCTCTTTCCCCCACTACTCCTCAATGGAAACAGTCATTGGCAGCACAAATATTGGCATGTGCAAACTGCATCTCTAAATTTGCCTCCCATGGACAGTAAAAAAGCCATTACTTGCACTTTGGCAGAAGGAGATTGAAACTTGCATAAGCACAAATTAAATAAGTTACTTTCAAACTCATATGGGGTATTTCCTGACAATTTGTTCTGATGTTCACCAAGGTCCTCACGCAAAACAGAGAAACAGCACAAACATCCTCAGAGTATCAACAACTATCTCCAAGAAGTCAACAAATAAAAAAGTTATTTTAGAGTAATGGCTTTAAACTGGAAGAGGGGAGATTTAGGTTAGATACCAGGAAGAAATTATTTAGTGTGAGGGTGGTGAGACACTGGAACAGGTTGACCAGAGAAGTTGTGGAAGCCCCATCCTTGGAAGTGCTCAAGACCAGGTTGGCTGGGCCTTTGAGCAACCTGATCTAGTGGGAGGTGTCCCTGCCCATGCAGGGGGGTTGGAACTAGATAATCTTGAAAGTCCCTTTGAACCCAAACCATTCTAGGATTCTATGATGATTTTATGATTTTATACAGCAGGTGAGTATGAAAATAAATACCAAAAGTAACTGTAATTTGGTAGGTGACTGGGAGCTCATTAAATTTCTGTAACACAATTTCTTGTGATTCCCCTGGCCTCCCCATAATTATCAGCCTCCTCAATAGAGTGTTATCCCAGGAGGAATATTTTTTTTTAACTCTGGGCCATTAAAAGTTTTGGATACATTTGGTTTTTTTGTGGTTTTTCTTTTGTTTGTTTTGTTTTGTTTTTTTAAATAATATAAACCTGGACATTTTAGACTCACTTGAGAATTCATGGGAATAGTAAGATGAATGATGTGTGTTAAATTAATGCTCATTCTTAGAAAAATCTAGGTTGTAGAGTACTCAGTACCCTAAAGATAAATGAAGAGAAGGTCTCTGATGAAAGCATTTCTAGTTCAGGTGTGGACAGAAAGTTGAAGAAAACAAAGGAATGAGTGGGGATGACAGGTAATAAGCTAGAGATAAGTTTAGTAGAAAAGTAAGTTCTTGGATTGTTCTTTTCCCAAAACTTAGGTATAAACAATTGTGCTTTTTGGATTGGATGTACAATCCATGCAAAATGCCAAATCAGTCTGCATTCCTAACTGAAGCAATTGGGTTTTTTTCAGCATTTTTCCCTGTGTGTGTTTGGCTGCTTACTGCCTGGACATTAACATATTCTCCAGTTAGCCTGAACAAGATGGATGGTGTCTGATGAGCTCTGAGGTTCTGTGAGACAGTCAGTGCTCTGTGTGCCCTGTGCCACATAGCACCACATTGTTCATTGCTGACCCAGCACAGGCAGCAGGACCTGCTGCCACTTGTCACATCACAGGAGCAGATGAACATGGACTTCAGTCAGTCCCTCTCTGGTGGTGGGAGACAAGAAACTGGAGATGAGCACAGAAAATACAACGAGGGCTGAGTTTATTGCCAGAAGCTTGTAGAGACCTGCAAGGATTGGTGCAGAGGACTCACCTCCATAATCTGGCTTTGGACTGTATCAGTATGGTAAGAAATGCCTCTCAGCAAACAGGTTTTTATCCAGGTCATGGAAACATGGTAGGCAAAAGATAAAATTATGTGTTTGAAGAGAGCATACCATTTTCTAAAGGTTTAATCTTCCAGCAGGTACTCAGCTGCTTTGTCTGTGGACAATTGAAGTTGACAAGACAATTTCCTTTCTCTTGTCTGCAGAAAGGAGCTCCCTTTTGCTTTCTTCCTCAGAGCACTTTAACTTCAGCCTTGTCCTTTCCATATAATTTCGTGGAAGATCTTTGGACAGCTAAACTGAGCAGCCATTAGTGTGTGCAGCTGCTCCATGCTAAAACACCTGGTTATACCTGATAAGCTGTCTTTCTATTCAGCACTGGTCTTCTCAATTTCATCACAGTCTACTAAAATCCATAGAAAGCTTTCTGTTAATTTCAGCAGGCAGCATGTTGTGGTGTGGTTTTCACCCTTCGTTTTATTGAAGTCAGAATTCCATCTCTAGGGTCTGACCTAGTTTGGTACCACTGCTGATTTCCCCATGAGGGGTTTCAGTCCTGAGATGAGGAGTTTTCTCAGAGAGGTGTATTTATTCACTTTATGCTTGTGTACGTCCAACCAGGAGAGGAAGTTGTATTAGTGTCTGCTATTGCAGAATGTGTCATTAGGCTGTGTGGAGGTGCTCCTTAGAGATGTTCTGCTCCTCGTAAGGTCTTCATGTAACAACATCTTGCCAGAGGAAACACTGTTCAAGGAATGTGCATCTGATCTAGCAGCTGCTGCGGATTATGTTCGGAGAAATGCCCACAGTCTCTCTTGATTAAGGCAATCATTCTTTTAATCTTAATTAAAGGACCTTTTAAAACTTCTGTCTGAGATCTGCAACTGTTTTACCACTGAGTTCATTAAATAAGATCTTGCTTGATGATTAAACTTTGCTCAGCTGTTGAAAGTTGTAACTTCAAGTCACAAACTCACTGCAGAACTTTGAGTAGATCTCTTGCTCAGTCTATTAAATGCTATTCTTTGCTTTAGGCAAAAGAGAAGCTTAATTATTTAGAGTGCAAAGAACTCTGAATGCCTCAGCTATGAATGAAAACTAAAATTATGTAGCTGCTGCAATAGTCTTCAACAGAAAAATATAAATACCTTATTAAATAGGTAGCTGGGTCTGATAGGAGCCTGATACCACATACATGCAATAGTTAAGTAAATTCGTAGGAGTTTGCCAAGTTGATGCTGCACTTAATAAACACATAGCTGTCTAAATAACCTCAAGGGCCTCACACTTTGTCTAAAGAAGCATAATTTCACACTGTGGTGCTGTCCAAATGGGGTTTTCATAACTGCTGATATACCCAAATAGCCTCTAGCTGAATCATACTTGTTTTTCCCCAATGCCATTCAAGTCCAGCAAGATGTCATATACAATCAGTCACTTCATTGTCACTGGTTTCTGGAACCTGGAAGACAGTGAGAGAAGGATAGTTGTGTTGTATGTTTGGGCTTAAAGGCAGTGAAGTGGCCTAAAAGAGAGGTGGACCAGGGAAAGGGTGAGTAGGAATGGGCTCTGGTGAGGTGGGTGCTGCACCAGGCAGGGGAACCTATAGCAGGTAGCAACTTGCTTAAGCTTCCCAGGAGATGCATGGAGGTAGATATGGGCTCTGAGGTGGAGCAGAATGCTTGGAGGGGAACTAGGGCTGAGATAATAGCTGAGGATTGCCTTCTCCAGTGCCCTTTGATTAAAACAAGATTTTTATATATAATCCCATGACATATCACCAAGTTCCACTGGGAATTAATGTCAACTGGATGACAAACTTACACTAATACCTCTGAAAACCTGTGTTTACAAAACTGTAGGAATAAGCAAACTTCTTCAGTTGATTACTCCAGCCTACAAGAAGAGTACACTCACAGTACTTTCTTATTCTCTGTGATACAGGAAAAGCCTCTGGATGGCAAATTAAGGGATGCTCCAAACCCAGACAAATCCAGCCTCTCTTTCTTAGTGCCTTTCAAATGGCAATGCTGTCTTGGACATCTTCCGTATTGGCTACTCTACGAACAGGGCAAGAAGAGTACTTTGAAAATGGCCCATTTGCTTAACTCAGATAATCTACATAGGATAAAGTTAGAGCTTGTAATGAGCAGAGCCCAGCTCTTAGTCTGTGTCCTCTCTCCTCTCTCCACACAAAACAGTGAGAACATATTTGGGGAACAGAACTGTAACTGTTTGGGTCCTTAATTGGTTGTTGAGACTTTCTTCATGTTTAGATGTGCTGACCTTGTCTGATCTACTTTTAGCATGATGCAGTCAGTGTCACCATCCTCACACATGGCATTCTGGAAATGAAGTCATCTTTGCTACAAATTATTGCTGGTATTCTGTTCTTTTCATAGAGAACATGAAAAACAAGGTTTTGCATGTTGGTAGACTGTTGTCATACTTTCCCTTAATCTCACTTCTTTCTGACTCTGTCATAGGTCATGCTTACCACATTGCTTGTTATCCTGTTGATATTTTTAATCTTCTACATTCTCTCAAACTTTTCAGAAACCTTTGTAATGTGTGGTGGCCAGAGCTGCTCACTTAATTGTAGCTTGGGTTTCCCTACTACTAATTACAATGGAATAATTATCACTGATATTTTACATGTGTTATACATGAAAGATAATTTTGAAATTGAATATGCTTTTTGTAGCATAAATCAATGTTACAATCATGTAATCATATAGTGATTTGGGTCAGAAAGAATTTCCAAAAATCATCTAGTTCCAGTTCCCCCTAACAGGGACTTTCATTAGACCAGGTTGCTCAAAGCCCCTTCCTGCCTGACCTTGGACACTTCCAGGGAGTGGGAATCCACTGCTTCTTGGCCAACTTGTTCCAGTGTCTCACCATCCTCATGGTAAATTTTTTTTTCCTTATGTCCTGGCTAAACCTATTCTCTTTCAGATTAAAACCATTGCCCCTTGTCCTGTCATAACAGGCCCTGGCAAAAAGTCTCTCTTGATTTTTATTATAAACCCTTTTGTATATTACAAAGCCACAAAAAAGTCACCCTGGAGCCTTCTGTCCCCAGGCTGAGGAATTCCAGCTCTCTCAGACTGTCCTTGTAGGAGAGGTGCTCCAGCCTTCTGAGCTTTTTTGTGGCCATCCTCTGGATTAGCTCCAACAGGGTCTTTCCTGTGCTGAGAATGGGACACAGGACTCCAGGTGGGGTCTCATGAGACCAGACAAGAAGAATCACCTCCTTTGACCTGCTGGCCACAGCTGGGTATGGTTGGCTTTCTGGGCTGTAAGCGCACATTGTCAGCTCATGTCCAGCTTTTCAGCCACCAGTACCCCCAAGTCCTTCCTCAGAGGGCTGCTCTCAATCACTTCATTCACCTTGTTTCAATACTGGGGCTTGTCCTGACCCATGTACACAGCCTTGCACTTGGTCTTACTGAATTGCATGAGGTTCATATTGGCCAACTCTTCAAGCCTACCCAGGTTACTCTGGATGGCCTCCCTTCCATCAGGAGAATCAACCACAGCATTCAGCTTGTGTTCTCCAAACTTGCTCAGGGTGCACTCAATCCCACTGTCTGTGTCACTGATGAAGATATGAAACAGTGCTGGTCCCAATACAGACCCCTGAGGGACACCACTCCTGTGTGTTGACTTTACCATTATGTTGAATACACCTAAATCACTGAAATATTCCTTATCTTGTTCTTTCTTATTCCCTCTTGAGTCTTATCCTCTTCTTAAAAAGAATAGATGCAATAGTCCAATTTAACTTAACTAGTATTTGAAGACGAAAAATTAATTTATCTTCCTTGTTCTTTTGTTATTATTTCTTTCCAGCTAAGAAATAGACTTACACTTTCCTTTGTCTTTTTATTTTTTTAAAACTGTTGGTTATTTTGCTCCTGATGTATTTATACAGTCTATCCTGATTGCCTTTCTTTGTTCCATGACAGCTGTGTGCAGTTGTGCAGTTTAGCCTTTCCAACTGTAATTTTCATTATTACTTTGGGAAGAAGAAGGGCAAACTGGGCTGTTCCTGAATAGATTTAGTCTATGTGGGTAGAGTTACTCTCCTAAAAGGATTATCATCCATTCATCCTTTATATACGTGGTTATAATGAAAAGCTTTATCATTTGACTTTACCACCTCAGAGATTATCTTATGTCTACAGTACCTTACCCCATCTTAAAGGACATGATAAATTATCTGCTGTTGACAATTTTGTCAGGAAGAGTAAGTGAACAATTTTGGTGGCTTGCTACCACAAATTTAAAATGTTACTGCAGACACTGATTTATCATACTCAGTTGCCTTGATGAAATACTACAGCCAAGATATGTTTTAAGATGTTTGTATAATACACAGATGATAGCAATAATTCTGTACTGAGCCACACTTTTAACAACCATAATCAATTATCCCTTCTGACACACGAAAGCCATAAAGCATCAGCTGAAGACTGATGAGTTATGAAACACACTGACTCATTAGATACATGAACACTGCAGAAATTTTGGAACAAATTAGCTGACTTTCAATGATAATTAATAATATTTACCTAGCTTTTTTCAGCCTGAAAGGTTTGAAAGCATTTCTTAGACATTCAGTCATCAACACAGAAAATGAGACATACTCCAGTGTACATGAGGGAATTGCAGGTTGCTCAAGGCAGAGTTACATTCTAGCAGACAATTAGCAATTGTCACGGGACCTATGCAGAAAAATTCACTATCCCAGTTTAGAAAAAGCAGAAGGTTAGCAGCTGAACTGGGATAGTGAATTTTCCAGCATATTATATTCCTATGTACAAAATGTCTAATATTGAAAGCCACATAGAGACCCTGAAGGGCTGCTAGCACAGAGCTTATGGCTCTCTCGCTGTCTACATATAAACAGTATGTTTCATCAGTATGGGTTAAGATTATATCATTAAGGCACAGCTTGTTGAGTTTAGTATTTCCTTAGCACTCTACAAACATGAACTCATTATCTTCATCTATGGCAAACTGAGTGGCTGATTGACTGATCTCTTTTTCACACGGCAAGAACTAAGGTGGGAGGCAAAGCACACTAATTAATGTACCTTATGAGACAATGTAAGATGGCATCAGCATCTTCAGAAGTTGCCCTTGGGTTTCTAGATAATCGATGAAATGTAGGGTGTTATTCACCCTACATATCAACCAAAGTAGATATGTACATTTGGTTGAATGAATCACCCTGTGCCTCATTGACTCTGTGGACTTGTTTTCTGTTATCAATAGGAACACAAGATACTTGCTCAGATGTCAGTGATTGCATTGCTGAGTACCAGACTTAGGGAAGTGCTGGGAAGTCAGGAAGTGTGAACCGTGACATAAAACTTGCAAGAGAATGCAAATAACACATATTTTATAGCTTTCCGCTACAATCAGACTGCTCTTACCCGTTTCTTAGAATCAGACAATGACGACAACCACCACTGCCGCTGGGAACGGAGCCACTGGGGACAAGCCACTGGAGGGAACATCACCACACACACACATTCCTTTCCACATACCTGCACACACAGCAGAAAGTAGGACTGATGTCAGGCTTCCTTCCCTCCCTCCTGCCTTTGGTCCTTAACCCTCTCCCTTAAAAGCACAAGACCTTTTACGTTACCTCCCTAAAGGACACTTTCTCACTATATATATATATATATATGTATATATATATATCCCTGGTAGCCATTCATATTTGCATTTTCCCTAAACATCATCCCTCAGTCTGTGTTAACCCTTAATAAACCAATTAGTTTGTGGAGCAAACACCCTCTGTTTCTCTATCTATCTTTTGGATATTTTTTTTCTTATTTTCAGGTATATTGTTTATTTTTCAGTTGGGTGTATCCTCCATGAGAGTTACATGGAATGTAATCCTCATCATAATCATCTTGAATTCCATTCCATTTTCTCATTCAACTTAGAGAGTCCCTATGAGAATTGACTTTCTTCAACATCTCAGAGTTAGATAGGTGTGCTCCTGGAGATGCTGATTAGAATATATTATGGTCAACAGCAATCAAAGCTTCTTAATGTTCATTTTGTTGTAGTTACTTTTTCTTTTTGAAGGAAAAAAACACCAGAGTTTTTTGAATGATAAAGTTGCCACGTATCTACAAAGCATGTTGCATCTGAAGGAGAACCTGTGGAGATTTCCATGGGCCCAGAGTCTCCCTCTTGATAAACTGTGATAATCTGGAAGCTCATCTTCCATGTACTTCCAAGTGAATATGGTATCCATTAGTGAAAAATTAGGGAAACAATGAAAAATGTGGTGCTGATACTGTTGACATAATACAGTGTGTAATGTCTGTGAGTCAGCACTTCTGCTGAAGTGGATTTATTTATATATATTTGTGAACACTAAGCTGGTTTGCCACATAGTCTGGGGAAATCTGAGTTCTGCTCTAGCAATGTCCAGGAGTGAATGATAACTCCCCATTGTTCTGTTTCACTTGATTAATCCATCTCTTTCTGCTACTGCAGGTGTACTGCTTTGCAATTCATGGGTTTGTCATCTTTTCCAGAATTTCTAAAGTAAAAGACAAGATGAAAGTGGCTAATTTTGTTGATATTTTCAGTTAAGGAAGGGGAAACATGAAAGTATTTGGTAGCTCTGATGCATAGTTTTTGCCTACATTTCAAAATGTCATCTATTTTAGGTTATTCTTTACAAATTAGACTGTGCTTTAATTTATACATGCAGTAAGCCAAATTCAAAGCTCTGTTTGGTTTACAGCCTGCATTTGGCTTTCATTTCTCAGTATTCTAAAGACATCTAAGACTATTAAGAAAGCTCTGTGGAACAAAATAAAAATGTCATTAATCTCCTGCAAAAAGCTGTGATGTGCCCATCTCTGTTAATCAAGAACATAGAGACAATAGAGTCTGAAAATAAATAAAGAAGAGCTAAAGAGGTAGAGAAAGGAGCACCTTACTAGTTAAGAACTTGAAAATTTGGAAAAATTATGTTTATGGGAGATATGGAGGAGGGTAATAAAAACTCAAATGACTAGGAGAAAGCAGCAATGCAGCTACATATTTAATTCAAACTAATTTTACAATATTGAAACTGGAGAAGTAAACTGAACTACATTGGAGATCCACTGAAGACAAAAGAAATTTTTTCACACCGTGTGTAAGTAACCTGTGAAACAACTTGCCCAAGATGTCTTGCGTTTCAGGAAGATCATAGATGAACACTAAAAGCACCTTTGAAAAAGGCAGGACCAGAAAGTTGGGACAGCAACTAAACAGCACAGTGCAATTTGGAGCAGATATGGCTGCCTTAGATTAGAAGCAGCTTCCTTCCAGAGATCTGAGTATAGCTGAGCAGGATGACTCTGTAGCTGGAGTCACTCTGGATAGCTCATGAATTGCAGAGTGAAGCAAACATGCTACCCCCTCTGACATTAACTGATTCTCTTCACTTTCAGCTCCTAGTCTAGATACTCAAGATCTAACTGTTGACACCTGACTCCATGTGAACTTCTTGTTATTAGCAATGATGTGTCTGCAAGACCAGCCAATCACAGTACTACCTGGAAGAAACAGATTTCAATAGTATTGGATACAATTACTTTCTGACTGACATAGGAGGTTGCTATTCCTCTTACCAGGAACTGCTTATCTATGCCAGTATTGCAGAGACATCCATGGCTGAATTTTTTATTTTTTTTTTCAGTGTATCATATTTTCAGATTGAGAGGAGGACACATGTTGTGTTCAAATAACCTTAGCAACATCCAGTACATGTGCTCCTTGTAAGAGCTCCTACAAAAGCAGCATCATTTTGGATCACTAAAGATTTGTTCGTGGTTTTTTGTTTGTTTGTTCTTTTTGTTTTATTTGGGTTTGTGTGTGTTTTGTTTGGTTTGGTGTTTTGTTTTTTTTTTAATATTTGTTTGCACTTACACAGATTCAGAAGCTGGAGAAAGTAAGTAAGTGATAGATACTACATTTATGGCATTGGGTAGTATCTTTAATTAGGAAAACATTACATCCAAAACACTGCAAAGTTATCTTTGTTTAATTATTGACATAAGAATTTAATTATTTTTTTAAAAATTTACTAATTTTTTTAGTAGGTCACAGATCTAAAACACTGCACCACTTGGGCTGCTGCAAGGAAAATTAACCCCATCTCAACCAGACAAAATACAATCTCCACCCTTTCTTATTCCACACCACTCACATCATGCTCATCTCCTGAAATGTTCAATGAATTTTTATCAACCAACATCAACCCCTTACTTGTCCTTTAACATACACATGGAAAACCTATTCATTTTACTGTCCATCCCCATCCAAATGTCCATACTGTTCATTTAGTCCATGACTTGGACTCCATCTGTTGCAATGATAATTCGGGAACTATGGTGTATTTGGATGGGATTGTTGGACTTCAAAATCAGCTCAGGTTGGATCACAGTTGCACTTGCCTGGTTCTTTATGAGGCTAATCCTGCATTGGTTTGGGTACCTCCTCCTGTCGTATGACACCCTGCAACTACTACAATAGTCTGCAACTGCCATCATGGGCTATTTTCACACAATGGTAAGTCTTGGGGTACACCTCAAATTTCTCCACATTTCTGCACTGCCCACCAAGTGCAGCCATGGTCCTGAATGAAAGCAATCCCATGAGCTGGATTTTTTCCTGAGGAAGGACCAACCCAGAGTCTTTCCAAGACAGTTCCAACCATCTGGAACCAAGGAGTCTTGGTTGTTGTGACATGGCTGCTGGTACACCACCAAGACAACAATTGACACCAGCACCTGCTGTTCTTTGACACATTACAGTCTCAAAGCAGAAAGATCCTTTGAGATGTCAAACAAGGAGACTGCTCTGTAATTTACACCTACAATAGCTGCATGAAAAGCCCAGTGCTACCCTTTATGGGTTCTTGGAATATCTTCTCTGGAGTTACTTCATGCTAAAGGATACATGGAGTCTGCAGGGTAGAGCATCATACTTTTGCTTTGTTTTTCAAGCTCAAGTGAGTCTCAAATGCAGTCAGCTGTTTATATCTTCCTAGAATTCCAATTCTAGACAACGACGACCTATTCCTGCACCTTGCTACCCTCATGGTGAAGAATTTCTTCCTTATGTCTAACCTAAATCTCTCATCTTTCAGTTTAAAACCTTTACCCCTTGTTCTTTCACTCCCTCTTGGGTGAAAGGTCTTCATGCTTTGAAGGTTTCCTCTGGAGTATGTGGTTAATTAAAAGACAAACTCAACAAACAATGACACAAACAGAATACCAGTGCCTAGCACCCATCCCACCTATCAGACAAATGCTGGAGCACAAACAAGAGGGTATATTAGCAGTTATCGATGCCATCTGGTCTTTTTCCTATTTTGATTATATAACAGCTTCAGCATTTTAACACAGCTACGTTGGAGTGAGAAATAACATCCATCCAAGCACAGGGAATGTAAACAGTTAATGATGCAGAAAATATATGAGAAAAATTATGTTAGAACTTTGGCATCTCAGCTCATAAACAAAAGGTAACATCAACCACAACAGCAACAAACAGCACATCTGTTGATTTAAGCACTGAAGTTTTTCCACCTAGGAAAAGAAATTACCATCTAGAGACTGGAAACAGTATAAACCACTATGACCCAGAAGCATATTTAAGAGGAAGGGAATTTCATCCAAGCTTTCAGCTCTTCCAAGCTTTCTGCAGGATTAGTGAAGATCTATCTTCATCTTTTATGTTTACAAATATGTAAGGGGTGAGTGTCAGGGAGATGGAGTTAGGCTTTTCTCAGTGATGACCAGTGATAGGACAAGGGGTAATGGATGTAAATTGGAGCATAGGAGGTTCAAGGTGAATATCCGAAAAAATTTTTTTACTGTAAGAGTGACAGAGCACTGGAACAGACTGCCCAGGGAGGTTGTGGAGTCTCCCTCACTGGAGAAATTCAAAACCCACCTGGATGAGTTCCTGTGTGATGTACTCTAGGTGACCCTGCTCTGGCAGGGGGGTTGGACTAGATGATCTCTCGAGGTCCCTTCCAGCCCCTAAGATTCTATGATTCTATGATTCTATGTCCTTGTAAAAAGTCCCTCCCCAGATTTTCTGTAGCCCCTTCAGATACTGGAAGGCTGCTATAGGATCTCCCCAGAGCCTTCTCTTCTCAAGGCTGAACACCCCCAACTCTCTTAGCCTGTCTCCATAACAGAGGTGTTCCAGTCCTTGGCTTATCTTTGTGGCCATCCTCTGGACACACTCCAACATCTCCATGTCCTTCTTCTGCTGGGATCCCCAGGACTGGACACAATGCTCCAGATGGGTTCTCATGAGAGCTGAGTAAAAGGGCAGAATCAGCTCCCTTGACCTGCTGGCCATGGTTCTTTTGATGCAGCTCAGGACATGTCTGGCTTTCTGGCCTGCAAATGCACATTGCTAGCTTCTGTTGAGCTTCTTGGCCACCATCACCTCCAAGTCTTTCTCTTCTGTGCTGTTCATGTATGACTCTAGGCATATTGTTACACTAAACCTGAGAAGAAATATAAGATACAGCTGTCTTTGCCTGGGGAATACTTTTAAAGTTGAAAATAAGAAACTTCTATGCTATTTTAGAATGAGTTTGTTGTTGTGTTTTTGTTGTTTTGTTGTGTTTTTTTTTTTCCATTTAAAGAATTATATCAATCCATAAAAAATCCAGCTAACTGATCAGCTACAGTAACTAAGAGCAAGAGCCCTTCAGAACAGTCCCTAGCTGGTGGCTAAGTCCAAGAACCCGTGATATGAATATCTGTACTCAGTATCTTACCCTCCAGGCTGTCTTAGGCTCTCTTCTTACAGCTGTCTCATGCTTCATAAGCAGCAGAATACTAATTGAATTAGGGATTTGGTCTGATTTTCCTGTATCTAAAGGCACTGTGAGTTTCTGGGACACTGGCTAGCTGCTGTTTTGTACTCAGTTTTTGCTTAGAATTTCCATCTGGGATTTGGAGAACTTCCTCTGGCCAAAGTTTCAGCAAAACTCTTGTAGTCAGATGAGAAGTTGCAACAGATTGTAATTTTCTAACCAAAAAATATTTTGCCAGAATATTTTCAAACAGGTCTGTGTAGTAACCTGCTTGGATCTATAACACTTCTGCACTCATGTGGACAGGATAGAACTTGGGAAACCTGCAGCATCTCTGCCAAGTTTTCTGAGTGATCTTGCATGACTCACTCAATCTTTTGTGTTTTGCCTGTGCCCCTTCTCTCATCTGGGATTTCTGTCATTCTCAGTTGTAAGGAGAATGGCAGAATCATTTGGGAGGGCTGTGGGTGATGATATTTACTGGACTTATAGAGTATGAAATAAAAGCTTTCTCTCTTTTTAACTGCTCTGTAAACTTTGCTTGCTCTGGAAGTTCTGATACTTCCATTGCTCTTCATCAGCTTATCACAAGTTAGCTGTGTCATGTCCAAAGAATTTATCTTTTCATTATTTTCTCATTCATTCAACACATATTTCTTCCTAAATGATACAGCAGCAGAAGGGAAGAAAAAAGTAAACACCTGCTGTTCCTGTCTATATTCTGCAGCTAGAGAAAGTGAGTCATAAGTTCAGTGGCAGCTTCCAGCCCACTTACAAAATCTGTGAACACTAACCTTACATTTGCCACCCTGTTGTGTTTTAGGAAACTCTCCGGCCACAGAGAGCCCTCTAGTAAGAGAACAGATTTCCTTGAAAGGAGCAACTTAGGCTCATTCTGTGGTAAGTAAAGGTGGGAGTGTTCATAGATCATGTTATTACTTATTTTCCACTCATATAACCCTGAAAGTGTTTCAGTGCAGACCTCTGGATAGGGAATTTGATCCATAAGACAATAAATAACTTAGTTATTTGTTGCCTGTGAAAACATGTCACGGGCTGTCATCTCATCAGTTGCTTATAACAAGGGCTTGGGGAACACACAATTATAGACACTGATGCTGACGAAGGTTAGTAAGGAAGAGATCCTTTTCCTTGTGTATACAAAAGGTTGTGCACATGGGGGTTCTGGCCTACTTACCACCTCCTTGCTGATCAAGCAGGAACCGTCCCAATTGCAGCCATGTCACCTCAGTGCTCAATGATGTCACACCTGCATAGGGGTTATCAGCCTTAATTCTAGTTTCTCTATGAGTGACAGCACTATGGGATGAACATCTGAAGCCTTCCACATCCCCACTGGCTGAAGTGTCATTGTTGGTGAGGTATTGGTGTCTTTGATCCTGCTCATAGTTGTCCAATATCTGTATCAGATTTTTCCTCTTTAGAGCAGCTTTTCTTGTTTGGTTGCTTTTGTGTGTGTGTGTGTGTTTGTTGGTTTGGGTTTGTAGTTTCTTTTTGGGTAGTTTAGTGTTGGTTTTTTGTTGTTGTTGTTTGTTTTCGTTTGTTTTATTTGTTTGCTTGTCTATTTGTTTGGGGGTTTTTGGTCAATAAAGGCTAAGAATTAACTGGACATAAGTCCTGACCTAGCTCTGGAAGCTGATATTGAGCACTACATCCACTGCTTCACTTGACCTGGTGCTAACAAGTTGGACAAAAGCCCACTACAGCCAGTGAAGCCTTGCAGCAGTTTGATTCAAGCTTTGAGCAGAAAGTGGCCCTGGGAGACAGTCAGAGCTGGGAAGCTGCATTTATTCAGAGCACAAAATGGAGAAGGAGAAGCAAACACACTAATTTCCACTTAGTCATTTCACAGTATGTCATCACACTGTGAAATCCAAGGCAGTAAAGTGTCAGCAACAAAGCAACAAACTGCCACCATCCTTCCCAAATAGGAAGGGTGCAGCATACCTGTTTGCAGAGGACAAAAGCTGTAATTAACACCGAGTGATAATTTCGGGAGCTGAGTGGATGAGGCAGACCCCACTGCCTGCTTGCCACAGTCAGTAAATGTCTGCATCATTCACAAACTGCAGATTTGTTCATGCTTAATACTTTCTATCACTCCTCTGAGAGTTTGTAACAGCAAAAATACTTTGCAGTTTTAGGACATGTCTCCCCACAGTGCTTCAGTCCTCCACAGAGACAAATTAATTCAGCTTCACAGAGCTCCTGGTTAAAGACCTTATTCCACTGGTTAAATGGAGGGGAAAAAATTACCTGTTAAATAAATAATTTAAAAAAAGAACAGGTTGGGGATCCTGGAGACTTAGGGACATAGGACAGTATTATTCTTCAAACAGTAAAAATTGTAGGAGCTATTTGTAACAAAAGACATGTTGAGTTCCCTGCCTGCCAATGTCTTTTCTGCTAGGAGTCACTCAGCTGCTCCTCACATGGTTGGGATTCTTCCTTATATTAAAGTCAGGTGGGCAAATTACTACAAGGATCCTTTTTCAACTACTTTACATGTTTCTCAGTTGTCTCTTCTTGTTTTCCACTACTATCATCACTATAGAACCCATTTAGCTGTGGGATGATTAGGGGAACTTAATCCCTCTCCTTTTATTTGGCCAAATAACTGAAAAGTGGGACACCTCCCACTACACCAGGTAGCTCAGAGCCTCATCCAACCTGACCTTAAACACTTCCAGGGAGGGAGCATTTACAGCTTCAGCCTGTTCCAGCCACCTACAGCCTGTTCCAGTGTCTTGCCACCCTCACAGTAAAGAATGTCTTCCTAATGTCAATAATAAAAATAATATATTTGGTTTAGAGTGCTAACCACCAGTCAAGTGAGACAGAAGGGTATTTAGTCAATAAAAAGTTGGCATGTATGCCTATTTCACTATGCAAAAAGAACAAAACAAATCAGTAAAAGCTGTAAAGGCAAGATGTTAAGAAGTCAAGAAATAAAAGGAAAGCATAATGCTGTGAATTAATTCCTGACTCGAATGCTATTGTCAGTGGTTCAGCATGAAGTGGAGGCATTGTGCTTTATAGCTGTTAATGTTTTCTTGTGCTGTATTGTGCCTGAAGTAAAATCAATATTGTTTTCCTCTTTGCACAGTTGGAACAATAACCATTAAAGAAATGTACTTTTGAGAGAGTTTAAAGTGAGAATGCCCTCATCAATTAGACAAGTTCCTCTCACCAAGCCTTTCACTCCCAGGATTCAGATTTGGTCTCCTTGAGAAGGCTAACAAAGTACTCCATCCAACAGAAACACAGGAAACCTGAACAGTTGAAATGTAATAATACACACTTAAAGCTACTATTCCTCTCTCTGTGCCTCCATTCAAAACTGATGTCCCTCATTCTGGTCATCTCAGCACCCAGACCTCTCCCTCTGACTAAAAAAAGTTCTGTGCTGAAAAAGCACAGAACCAGGTTTTTAGTCATGCAAGGGTGGCTCATCCTAAAGAGACCATCCAAAGATACGCACTGGCCAGCATGACATCCTGGTGTCTAAACTGAAGAGATGCAGTTTCTGATGGAGAGAACACTTGATGGATAAGGAATTGGCTGCCTGGTTGCACTCAAAGACTAGTGGTCAATGGCTTGATGTCCAGTGATGAGTAGTGTTCTTCAAGGGTCAGTACTGGGACCAGTGCTGTTTAACATCTTTGTTGGAAACATGGACAGTCGGATTGAGTGTATCTTCAGCAAGTTTGATGATGACACCAAATGCTGAAGGGAAGCAATACCATCCAGAGGGACCTTGACAGGCTGGAGGGGTGGGCTGATGACAACCTCATGAAGTTCCAGAAAGCTAAGTGCAAGGTCCTGCATGTGGGATGAGCCAATCCCAAACACTAGTACAGGCCAAGCAGAGGCTGAGAACAGTCCTGAGGAAAAGGACTTGGGGGTGTCTGTTGATGAGAAGCTCAGTAGGAGCTGGTAATGTGTGCTGGCAGCCCAGAAAGGCAGCCATGTCCTGGGCTGCATCAAAAGAAGCATGGCCAGCAGGTCAAGGGGGTAATTCTTCCCCTCTACTGTGCTCTTATGAGACACCACCAGCAGTACTGTGTCCAGTTCTGGAACTCCCAACACAAGAAGGACAAGGAGCTGTTGGAGTGAGTCCAGAGGAGGGCCATGAAGATGATCAGAGGGCTGGTGCACCTCAGCTATGAAGACAGGCTGAGAGAGTGGGGGCTGTTCAGCCTGGAGAAGAGAAAGGTCTTGGGACATCTCATGGTGGCCTTCTAGTACCTAAAAGGGGCCTACAGGAAAGCTGGGGAGGGAATTTTTACAAGGGCATGTAGTGATAGGACAAGAGGTAATGGCTTTAAACTGGAAGAGGAAAGATTCAGGTTAAACATTAGGAAGAAATTCTTCACTATGAGGATGGTGAGACACAGGCAACGGTTGCCCAGGGAAGTTGTGGATGTCTCATCCCTGGAAGTGCTCAAGATGAGACAGGATGGGGGTCAGAGAAACCTGGTCTAGTGGGAGGTGTCCTTGCCCATGCAGGGGGTTGGATATAGGTGATCTCTAAGGTCTCTTCCAACCCAAACCATTCTAGGATTGTATGATTCACCACTCAAGTATCTGGTGCAAAGAATATCCACACTTCTCTGGGGCTTCTCAGGGTCACTGGTTTGTTTTGCAAGAAGGAGCAAAGCAGCAGATAAAATAATTAATTTATTTTCTTTCTGTCTTACAGGCCATACTGTGTCTTTGCATATGTTTGTGCTGAGTTACCCTTGTATTCTTAGATATACAGGACTACTGCCTATTTTACTTGGATTTTTTCTGAAAACATGTGTAGGACATCTAGTCTCCTCCTACTCAGGAACCATGCAAGGACACCTGCAACAAACTTCTTGTTACCAGCTGGACAACTATGAAATAGCTAAGGAAAATGAGTCAATACTGCCATAAATGCATCTAAAAACAGTTCTGTTTTGTAGGTTAGCTAAAATGAACTTGTTTATTTGACTTCACAAGATATATATCCTGCTGTATACACTTATAAAACTCTTTCTTTAACTACTCTAGGTTTTCTGACAGGTTTACCTAAGGGGAATTTTACTGTTGGAGAAAATTTACCACAGAAAAATAAAGCTGCCTTATGCTGGCACAAGTACTCCCTCCTGGACTCTTCCATCTGCTAGGTTTCAGGGTGCAGATGCCAAGATGAATTTCAGACCTGGGAAGTGCAGCTGAATGAGAGAATGACTTGTGGCAGCAGCAGCAACTTCCAAATTAAGAGCAAAACCTGTTTTAAAAAGGAGAGAAAAAGGACCCTTAAACCCAGATTCAGTAAAGTGCATTGGAAACAGAATGATGGGCAGTTAATTAATCTGCAAAAGCCTCTTAAAAAGGCAAAGGATGAGGACATTACCATGTCCAGGAGGAATGACATCTTTCCTGATAATGGCTTCTGGTTACCTTGGAGAAATTAATATATTGAAAGGAAACATTTTGAAACGGAAAAAAATATTCAAAGAAGATCTGAACTTTAAAACCTAAGCTTTGTTTTTTAGTTAGAAAACCAATGCAAAATTAAAATGCTGAGAGCCAATTAAGGGCTGGAAATATTTTGATAGCAGTCCTCACAGGCTTAAAATAGCAGCTTGTTTTTTCCACTAATAAGCCAGGCCTATTTATCACATAGGAGATCTTCAGTCAATGAAGCTTCCAGGCTGGAAATACTTTAAAGCTAACCACTTTTTTAAAATAACATCCTGCTCTTCCATCAAATTTTTAAGTAGATTCCTTTCAAGGTAATACATCTTCTATTTTTATCTTGTAGTATGAGTCCCAGAGCATCTTGCCTCACAACTTGCAGCAGTACAGCTTGTCTGAAAAATCCTGGAACTCAGTGGATTAGTTCCTCACACTTCAAGGTGTGTGATGGTTTGTTTTGGTTTGTTTGTTTGTTTTTTTCAAGTCTTGAAATAATAATGAAATTATGTAGTGATATTATAATGAAAGCTTCTCTAGATTCAAATTAATAATCAGCAAATGTAATTATGTACTTTTCTAGTTCAGTTGTTATTTACTTAACAGATAATAATTACTCAACTGCATTAAAATAAGAGCTTTTTAAATAACTTGATGAAAATATTTTTTTAAATTCTTTTTACTTTCATTAATGAGTTCATGGGTGATTTTTTTGCTTAAGCATTTTTACCAGTCAGCATTACAGTGTATTATGTATTGGAAATGTAGATTATAGCACAGAAAATAGAAATAATTTCAGGGAAAGTACTTAAAACTGAAGCATTAAGAAGTCACACATCCTTGACTGTCTGGTTATAAGAAATATTTGACTGTTTTTGTGGAATAGATTAATTCTACAGTGTTAAGAGAACTTCCACATGTGGCATCATGGACCATTGGCTGTCTAACATGAATATCAGAGTGATTTGTTGATTGAACATTGTGGACTTGATCCATAGCTCACTGAAACTCATTAAAAGACTTCTGTGAGCTTTGAGTTGAACTCAATGTTTTTGCAATTACTTTTTCTTCTTCCTGATGATACTCCAGGTCCGTAGGAGCCAGTGAAATGTTCCTCTGTCAGGAAGCACAGGTTGCCCAATGGATGGAAGTGATACTGCTGTCACTGGATTGAAGAGAAAACACAGTAAGGAAGAGGACAGAGCAGTTGTAGGACGTATATAAGCTCCAAGAGACTAAAGTCAGGTCTCTGTTCTGCCTCAGTCTTACTGTGTAGCCTTAAGCAAATACTTGATTGTTGCATAACAAATAACTGGTTAATTCTTTTACACTTCTCTTGTCATGGAATCAAGGTAGGAAAACCTTATCAAAACTTCATAGGTGCCAGGTTGCCAAAAATGCCCGAGGTTACCCCAGCTGGAGTTGGTAGATAAATTGTCTATTTTCAAGAACAGAAAAGAGAGCACTCTTGAAATCCCAGACTCCAAATTAAATGATATCTCATCTTTTGAATGGATATATTGAAAGAAATACACAGTCACTCTGTGACGGGAGTATGTGGGAGCTTCTCATTACACTTGGTCAAGATACAGTGAGTACTCTTGGTGAAACCAATAATGTGATTTCTTTGGCCAACTGTGTGCACCTGCCTCAAGATGAAAGGTCTACCTTGTAATGACCTTGAATAGAATATTAAAAGGATTTGGTCAATGGTAGATGCCTGCATTGGAAACTTACATGTTTTATCAGAAGAACTCAATCTCTAAGATATCCTAACATTATGTTGCAACAGGTACTTGGAAAAGGCTCTTTACTGTACTTATCTGGGCTCCTGTTTCACAATCAGAAAACAGAATCATAGAATCATTAAAGTTGGAAAAGACATCTAAGATTGAGTCCAACCACCAACACAACTCCATCATATTAACTAAACCATGTCCTGAAGAACTATGTTCACATGTTTTTTAACACCTTCAGGGATGGTAATTCCACCACTTCTCTGGGCAGTCTGTTCTGTTGGCTGACCACTCTTTCAGTAAAAAGATCTTTTCTAATATACAATCTAAACCTCCCCCGGCACAACTTGAGGCTATTTCCTCTCATCACCAGTTACATGGGAGAAGAGACTGACTAGCATCACACCACAACCTCCTTTCAGGCAGTTGTAGAGACCAATAAGGTCTCCCCTCAGCCTACTCATTGCTAGACTAAACACCATTAATTTCCTCAGCCTCTCCTCATAAGACTTGTGCTCCAGACCCTTCACCAGCTTTGTGAAGCCCAAAAACTGAATGCAAGATTCAAGGTGCAGCCTCACCAGTGTCAAGTACAGGGGAACAATCACTCCCCTAGCCCTGCTGGCCACACTGTTCCTGATGCAGGCCTGGATGCTGTTGGCCTTCTTGGCTGCCTGGGCACACTGCTGGCTCATGTTTAGCTGGTTGTCAACAAGCACCCCCATCTCCTTTTCACCTTGACAGCTTTGCAGTGACTCTTCCCCAAGCTTGTAACATTTCCTGGGGTTGTTGTAACCCAAGTGCAGGACCCAGACTCAGACATTCAAGAGTGTCATCTTTAGGTATACATAACTCTCACAGAATGCATTTCATTCGTTTGAGAGCAGGCAGTGGTTATAGTGTACCTGTTTTGCTTGCCTTCATAATGCTCATGTCCATGTAGATTGCCATGCAGGGCCCATACCTGTGATGTGTGAGAAGCAACAAGAAGAAATCCTGGAGCTCAGATCTCTGCTCTGTAGTGGCATTCAACTGTGAAAGACAAATAAATTGACCCCTGAAAAAATTCATGTAACTACATGCAGATGCATACATCCATGCTGGTCAAGTTGAGAGGGTCAGCTAGGTTTAGTTTTCATTTGGGTAATTCCAAGATTCAGAAGACTATGGCTGATGATACCTGAGTGAGGAATACTCACCTCAGTATTTTTACAGTGCACAATACTCACCTCAAATGGTATTTTAGTGTTATCTTCTCAAGGAGCTGTTGTGAAGAGAACCAGGAAGACTTCAGGTGAAGTCTTAAGGTCAGTGTTATCTAGGAAGGAGGAGTGCTTTCAGAAGTGCTTTAACTTGCTTCTCAGTCAAAAGGGTAAATTAACAAACTTCCTTTCAGATGAAAGTGCAAAAAATCAGACTGTGAGTGAACCTCAGGACAGGGGCATGGCTGTGTTTTTCATTGACCACTGAGGAGAGTCTTACTCATGATACTCAGGCTGTCAGGAAACACTCTCCTAGCTCCTGTATGCTGGTGTCTGAGGCACAAGGCTGAGGTTGGAACATGTTAGTTTTGCTGCTGGACAATGATTTTTGACCATGAAGCTTGAAATCACTGACTTCCTAGTCCGTGGTGTATTAGAGCACAACTCATGAGTCAGGGGCTTTGTCCCTTGGTTACAGAGGAGCATGAACATTATCAGATAAAATCTAGTATGACAATAACTGGCAAAATTTGATTTTTAAAATTTATTTCTGTACTCAGGTTATGTTTTATAGGCAGTTCACACATGTAAATAGTATAAGAACTGGCAAAATGATGTACACCATAATTTAGAGGAAATAACATGGCAAAAAGATCAGGCCTGTAAGAGTTTTAAAGGCCACAGTTATTAGATCTGCTACAGAAATTTCTTTCTGGATATTAAGTAATAAAAGAGAATGCATTGTTATATGGCATGCATGTATGTCATCTTATCACCTTCATATGACCTTTCCAGCAGTCAGCAGCCACAGAGGTGTCCATTATAGTCTTTCTTTAGAAAATGGTATCCGTTTTTTCTTCTGGACTTGCAAGGAGAAGGTGTCTCCTCTATCAGCCTAGCTGAACTACTGCAGGGCAGCAGCATTCTTTAACTCATTGACAACATAATCACACTAAAGGCCTGTCAAGGTTTATATATTACTGATTATTATTCTGTTTTCCTTCCTACTTTCACCTCACACACCATCCACTCCTGGTTGCCATGGAGATGCTACACAGTATTAGTCTAACTTTAGATTAGCCTTGTAACCTTGCATACTTTAAAATTATTTATGTTTCTTAGCAACTCATCTGAATATCTGGCTCTTTCAGCTATTCTCTTAGACATTGGAATAATTAATGGATAATAACCATCCCTGAACAGGTAATGTCTGTTACCTTGTGACAAGGGAGAGTATGATGCTTTGCCTGTATGTGGACAATCCACACCCCTTCTCATAGATCTGCTGATGTTCACAGAAGTCACCTGAGTATGAAGGGAGTTATTGTAGAAATAAGTCTTTCCAGGCTGAAGCCCTGCAAGGATTTGCATCACAACAGGCTTTCTTTGCTTCAGGAATACAGGTAGAAGACAGGGAAAAGATGAATAAATTAAGTGTTAATAATATTGCAAAGAAAAGCTCGGAAAAATTGAGCTTTGACAAAAAATTGGATATCAATTCCTATACTCAAGTAGCATTGTAGAATTTAGCCTTAAAGAAGCTTTTAGTTATTATTCATCTAACCAAGAAACCTGCAAAAGTTGTTGGATAATTTTGGATACTGACTGTAAACTTTCTTTGATATATCTCACAGTAGTTAACAGAAGAATCAATTGTAATAATTCAATGTCACAGTAGAAGTTCCCCATGCAAAGGGAGGAAAGGAGGGAAAATCTCTAAGCAGTAGCATGCATGCATTCATTCACTCACTCATTCATTCATTCATTCATTCATTCATTCATTCATTCATTCATCTCTAGCTGATGCAAACCCCAGCATTCCTGACTATTACAAACTTCTAATGAACAGAACTGCAACAGCAAAATCTGAGTGAGTCCCCAAAGTATACTACACTAATGATCCTGAAGGCCAATATTCTCCATCTATTTTCAAGCTACCGTTTTATAAGAGAAGTCAGTGAGACTTTGTTCATTTACTTAAGTCTCTTTAGGTTCATATGAAACCTCAGATATGTACAAAAATATCTGGTAGTTATCTCACAGGACACTGGAAATTTTAAATGGAAACCACAATAAGGAATTTTTACTTATTTAAACTTTTTGCTTTGTTCAGACCTTCCTAAGTCTGACTCAATATAACATAAGCAGCTCTGGGAAATATCAGAATTTCTAAAAAAATTCAGATAAAGTATTCCTAAAGGGAACCAAGTGGGAATAAGGTTTGTGCATTCACATGTAGTGCATGCCCTATCTGTCATGTCTCATTTAGCTTGCTATTAGTCCTGTACTTTTCCTCTCCACTCTAACCTGTGCTCTGCTTTGTGATGTGAAAAAAGGACAACAAAGTGGTGACAGAGCAATTCCTTCTGACTGAAATTACCACACTGGAGGATGCCTAAATGAACAGAAGTGAGTAGCAGTTCTGCTGCTCTCCTCCTCCTTGTTTGAGGAAGAGTTCAGACAATTTATTTGACATTGCTTCTACTGTGAACTCACTAAGAGCTTATCTGGGTTTCACATACACCACAAGGGTGGAATTAGGCTGATTATAACTGCTCCCCATAGGCTTTCATATTGCATTAAGCAGGAAGAAACTCTAATTAAATGGGCATTGAAAAACACAATGCTAAACATCAGATATTTTTCACCCTTTTGGGGGTAATTAATTTCATATAATTCCAATCTCTGTCCCTCCTCTTTGGACTACAGCAAGATGCTTATGTCTACCTACTCCTTCTCCTCCACCAATAGGTCAAATCTGAGTATCCTGACATTCAGCTCATTGGAAACATCATCAAGATTGGTGAAATTCAGAACTACATATTCTCTGACAGGAAGAAAGTCCAGAAAAAACAAGTTATGATCAGAGCACCTGACCAAAACTCAGATGAGTTGCACCATACATGGGTTAGTCCTGTATTTTTAGAAGAAGAAATATCCTTTATAAGAATCATAGTTTGCTATATAAAACTGATAAACTCTTTTAGAATCTTAGTTATTAGACAGCATGGCCTGGGAAAGAAAATGTAAATCAAAGTGATTCAAAGAAATGGGCTGGATTTATTAACTGGTTAGGAAGACATCAGGTTCCAGACTGTTGTACCTAAGGTGAAGAGAGTTAGCTCACTTCTAAGATTACCACTACTCTTTACACACTTACTGAAATACTCCTAATTAAATCAATGGGAGTTTTAGTTGAAAGTCTAGATTAATGAAAAAATAGGATGAAATATGAGAAATGTAGAAGAGGAGAAAATTGCTGATTAAATATCCAGACTTCCTATGCTTTATTCATAATGAATTCTAAAATTCTCTATTATCAATACACAACACAACTTTGGTTGTCAGTCATTTTACACATTGCAGGTAAAAAACCCTGGCTTTGTTCCATGAATACCAGTCAAACAAATTCTTATTCATAAAAATGGTGTTCTAGAAAAGTGTGCAACTGAACTAATAAAAAATTAACTTAAAATCTTATTTAATATCATTCTCATAGATGACCTTGCTAATGCAACCTTCTCTTGTAAACAAGACACTATTTACTATTTTAGTTGAGTAATTGTACCACATTCATATTACTGAAAGTTGCTGAAATTCCCCCGAGCTGGATAGGATTATAATTGCTAATACCAACTCTGAATATTAAGCAATATATCCATACAAAAAACCAGAAGATCAACATTATTTTCCCTCTCATTTCACTGATTTCCATAGAATGAAACTTGGGACAAATTTACCTTTAATTTATGTTGCTGGAATACAGGCAAAAAAGAAACAAAACAAAGGGTGCATTAGCTGAGAGGAAATGTGTTTATATCATTAACTGATATTTTCTTGTAAATCAGATCTCTAAGGAATGATTAGCTGACTGACTGAACTGTCTGACTGACTGAAGTACAACACTGTTCAATCAAGCTTGAAAAAAAGTTTGAATATTACTGCACAAGTCTTTGATCTTATCTAAACCCTTTGCAGCTGAGAGTGCTGTTAGTACAACCCCAGCTGGTTTGAGATATGTTTTGTTCAATGGTAGTCTCTGCACCTAGGAAGTTGAGAGCATCCAGATATTCAGATAATTTTTGTTGGTCCTGAAAACCTCAGAAAAAGAAGAGAAAGTGAACCAAGCCAAGCCAGAATAGATTACTACCTGGACTGTTTAATATTCAGTTCTGAGCCTCCGTCAAATCTATTGCTAGAGGAAAAATGACACTAGAAATGGTGAAAATAAACAAGACCATGGAATTCACTACAAATAGGTGCACTGCATCATGAGAAGCTAATCAAGTCCTGCTTTTCTGAAGCTGTGTGGGGCAATAACAATGTAAATAAACATCATTTGGGCTATTGTTCATTTCAGAATTTTATTTCCAATGGATTAAGCCAAGGTATCAATTCACAAAACAGCTTTTCATAGAAATACTTTCCTTTTTTTATAAGTGAAATAAGTGAAAGTTCTCGTCTCTGAACATTATTTCTACTGTCAGGAAAAAAACCCAGGTATTTATCTTCCCAGGAGACCACCTTCTTTTCACTGACTACATTTCTATTTATACAGAGACTCTGCTCAGTAAATGAAAGATTTATTCATTTCTCAGGTCATCACTTGTCCCAGGCACAAATTCCATCTGCTGTCAGAACCATTATGTAAGCTAATAGATAAAGACAGGTGGGAGGTGATTTTCTTCAGGAAACTGTCTCACTACAGAAGAAGATAATAGTTTATTAATGTCCAGGAGAATTAACAGCTTGTTTCAGGTTTTTATTGAAGTATTCTTATTCCTAGAAGGAAGCTGGCAGATGCAATTGCTAAGCCTCTGTCCATCATATTTGAGAGGTCATGGCAGTCTGGTGACATTCCCACTGATTGGCAAAAAGGGAACATAGTCCCTATTTTTTAAAAAAGGGAAAAAGGAAGACCCAAGGGAACTACAAGCCAGTCAGTTTCAGCTCTGTACCTGGCAAGGTCATGGAGCAGATCCTCCTGGAAAATCTGCTAAGGCACATGGAAAATAAAGTGGTGATTGGTGACAGCCAACATGGCTTCACTAAGGGTTAGTCATGTCTGACCCATCTGGTGGCCTTCTACAGCAAGGCTACAGAGATGGCTCTGGGGAGACCTTATAGCACCTTCCAGTACTTGAAAGTGGCTACAGGAAAGCTGGGGTGGGGCTTTTCATCAGAGAAGACAGTTATAGGACAAGGGGTCATGGTTTTAAAGTGAGAGAGGGGAGATTTAGGTTAGATCTTAGGAAGAAGTTCTTCACTATAAGGGTGGTGAGGAACTGGAATGGATTTCCCAAGGAGATTGTTGATGCCCCATCTCTGGAGTTTTTTAAGGCCAGGTTGGATGAGTTTTTGTACAACCTGATCTAGTGGTGGGGTTCCCTGCTCATGGCAGTGAGGTTGGAACTTGATGATCTTTAAGGTCCCTTCCAACCTTAATGATTCTATGATTCTATGGTTTAGCTTGTAATATTTTTACCTTGGAATCTATTTAAGATTTGGGTCCAAGTCCCGAAAGTCATGATTCTTGGGAGTATGTATGCACACAAGTCCTTGGCTAGCTACATCAGGTACTACTGGGGTTATGTAGTAGCTTGGATTTCTTTACAAGCCGAAAATAAACCCAAGATGTTGTGTAGAAACTGTAGCCCCTCACTGCCTGGGACTCCATGGAACCTTAAGTGCTCTACTGTCAGCTCTCAAGTTTGAAGTCAAGTAAGCTGTCACAGCCACAACTACCATCACATAGATGAGCTTGGGTGCTGCTGCCTGACTCCCAGAACTGCTAGTGGTGAACTCAAGCTCCAGTGGTCCTGGCTGATGTGCTGGGGCCACAATGGGATGCAGCACCACACATACAGGCAGACATTGGTTTCATCCATCCATATTCTCTGGCTGTGGATCTAATCTCCTCATGAGAGTTCCCATTATTTTCTATTGTGTGTGCTCTTGCTTGAACTAGTTTACCTGGAGTGGAGTAACTGGAAGCAATGTCTTCTCTGTGCAGTAAAAAATGATGCAGACATGCCAGCACTACCTTTAGGCCAGTAACTGTATAAACTAATCAGCCTGTCTCTGTGTCTGAAATAATTAGTTCTGATGAAGGACAGGACCTGCTGCTTTGTATCACCACACTGCACTGACCTGCTGTTAGACCTGAGACAGTGTTTCCTGTATTGCTTTTATTTACCTTAGTCTTCTAGGCTAATGGCTTTTATCAGCAGCCAGTGTGATGACAAAGCCAATACCTGACTTTAACTTGAGCTGTAACAAATGGCTGTTGAACTACATCTGTCCCTCGGCAGCTGCAGTAGTTTAGAGTAAGGATTCATGTTGGACTTGGTCCTGAGAGACACCAGCTTTCAGCAGCCCTGAGTGAGGGGTGAGAGGATTTGCTATTTCATCACACACACTTTTAGTCAGAGGCATGAATACACACATACAAACGTGCCACATTGATAAGAATGCAAAGGAGACTTCTTTCTGACTGTGGCTGTACCCCAGTTCCAATTAAAATTCTGCATTAATTAGTCTCAATCAAGCTTACAGTACCTTTCTTACTAGGATGTCATTATATTTGTCTCATGTTGTTTTGGATGTCACATCCATTGCACTCTTCATTGTGCTCTGTAAACACTTTCTCTGTTCTTGCAGACAGGTCAGGAGTCCTTAATTGGAAGTAGTTTTCAGACATTCATTTTTATTTCCTTTAAATCCTTCAATTTAGTTTAATATCACATTCTATGTATGTCTACACCAAATATTAATGCTGAAAAAACAATGTCAAGCTCCTCAGCTCTTGTAAACATCTTCATGTTTTAGCCACTTTAGTCCATTAAATTGGTGCTGTTTATCTTCACATCACCATGCCTGACTTCTTTCTTATTCTTAATATTGGTAAATCTAAGCTACATTTTTACTTTGTTTTGGTGATGCTGATGCAAAATATGCCACTTCACTTTTAATAGCTGGTTTCTACACATGACCATGAAGATGCTAGGAGAAAATGCACAAGGGCTAATGTTTGGTTTGGGGTTGAAGTTTTGCCAGCTGATGGCTCCTACAGCAATTGTATTGTTGTACAAGGTAGATGGTTTCTGAACTGTGGCTGATCATTGGAGGCTGATCTACTGTAACCTTGAACATATCAAAGCTTTATGGACTATATAGACAAGCCATTTCAGCCATGGATGTTGAGGATGTCAGTGGCCAGACAATATATTTTTCTTGTGGTAAGTAAGTTAGAAATAGACACAAAACTTCATAATGGGCCTAGGAATATAAACATTTTAATTCTGTGTCATCTGCTAAGTCTGCGAAGGATTACTATTTCTAGAATCATAGAATCATAAAATGGTTTGGGTTGGAAGGGACTGACCTTAAAGATCACCTATTTCCAACGTGCCTGCATGGGCAGGGACACCTCCCTCTAGATCAGGTTGCTCAAGGCCCCATCCAGCATGGTCTTGAAGATTTCCAAGGAGGGGCATTCACAATCTCCCTGGGCAACCTGTTCCAGCATCTCACCACCCTCACAGGAAATAACTTTTTCCTAATGTCCAACCTGAATATCTGTAATATTTTTACCTTGGAATCTATTTAAGATTTGGGTCCAAGTCCTGAAAGTCATGATTCTTGGGAGTATGTATGCACACAAGTCCTTGGCTAGCTACATCAGGTACTACTGGGGTTATGTAGTAGCTTGGATTTCTTTACAAGCCGAAAATAAACCCAAGACGTTGTGTAGAAATTGTAGCCCCTCACTGCCTGGGACTCCATGGAACCTTAAGTGCTCTACTGTCAGCTCTCAAGTTTGAAGTCAAGTAAGCTGTCACAGCCACAACTACCATCACATAGATGAGCTTGGGTGCTGCTGCCTGACTCCCAGAGCTGCTAGTGGTGAACTCAAGCTCCAGTGGTCCTGGCTGATGTGCTGGGGCCACAATGGGATGCAGCACCACACATACAGGCAGACATTGGTTTCATCCATCCATATTCTCTGGCTGTGGATCTAATCTCCTCATGAGAGTTCCCATTATTTTCTATTGTGTGTGCTCTTGCTTGAACTAGTTTACCTGGAGTGGAGTAACTGGAAGCAATGTCTTCTCTGTGCAGTAAAAAATGATGCAGACATGCCAGCACTACCTTTAGGCCAGTAACTGTATAAACTAATCAGCCTGTCTCTGTGTCTGAAATAATTAGTTCTGATGAAGGACAGGACCTGCTGCTTTGTATCACCACACTGCACTGACCTGCTGTTAGACCTGAGACAGTGTTTCCTGTATTGCTTTTATTTACCTTAGTCTTCTAGGCTAATGGCTTTTATCAGCAGCCAGTGTGATGACAAAGCCAATACCTGACTTTAACTTGAGCTGTAACAAATGGCTGTTGAACTACATCTGTCCCTCGGCAGCTGCAGTAGTTTAGAGTAAAGATTCATGTTGGACTTGGTCCTGAGAGACACCAGCTTTCAGCAGCCCTGAGTGAGGGGTGAGAGGATTTGCTATTTCATCACACACACTTTTAGTCAGAGGCATGAATACACACATACAAACGTGCCACATTGATAAGAATGCAAAGGAGACTTCTTTCTGACTGTGGCTGTACCCCAGTTCCAATTAAAATTCTGCATTAATTAGTCTCAATCAAGCTTACAGTACCTTTCTTACTAGGATGTCATTATATTTGTCTCATGTTGTTTTGGATGTCACATCCATTGCACTCTTCATTGTGCTCTGTAAACACTTTCTCTGTTCTTGCAGACAGGTCAGGAGTCCTTAATTGGAAGTAGTTTTCAGACATTCATTTTTATTTCCTTTAAATCCTTCAATTTAGTTTAATATCACATTCTATGTATGTCTACACCAAATATTAATGCTGAAAAAACAATGTCAAGCTCCTCAGCTCTTGTAAACATCTTCATGTTTTAGCCACTTTAGTCCATTAAATTGGTGCTGTTTATCTTCACATCACCATGCCTGACTTCTTTCTTATTCTTAATATTGGTAAATCTAAGCTACATTTTTACTTTGTTTTGGTGATGCTGATGCAAAATATGCCACTTCACTTTTAATAGCTGGTTTCTACACATGACCATGAAGATGCTAGGAGAAAATGCACGAGGGCTAATGTTTGGTTTGGGGTTGAAGTTTTGCCAGCTGATGGCTCCTACAGCAATTGTATTGTTGTACAAGGTAGATGGTTTCTGAACTGTGGCTGATCATTGGAGGCTGATCTACTGTAACCTTGAACATATCAAAGCTTTATGGACTATATAGACAAGCCATTTCAGCCATGGATGTTGAGGATGTCAGTGGCCAGACAATATATTTTTCTTGTGGTAAGTAAGTTAGAAATAGACACAAAACTTCATAATGGGCCTAGGAATATAAACATTTTAATTCTGTGTCATCTGCTAAGTCTGCGAAGGATTACTATTTCTAGAATCATAGAATCATAAAATGGTTTGGGTTGGAAGGGACTGACCTTAAAGATCACCTATTTCCAACGTGCCTGCATGGGCAGGGACACCTCCCTCTAGATCAGGTTGCTCAAGGCCCCATCCAGCATGGTCTTGAAGATTTCCAAGGAGGGGCATTCACAATCTCCCTGGGCAACCTGTTCCAGCATCTCACCACCCTCACAGGAAATAACTTTTTCCTAATGTCCAACCTGAATATCCCCTCTTTAAGCTTCAGATGATTGCCCCTTGCAAATTAGGAAATGAAAAAGTAGTAATTAAAACCACTTGACTCATGTCCCACAGGGCTTCTCTAATAGAGCTGGGAACAGCACAAGTCTTCTCATTCTAATTGGAACATGTTTGTAGGTGATCATATGAAGAGGTTCAAATGAGTTGCCAAAATATCACTTTCTTGTGTCCTTTGAGAATAGATTGAGAACAGTCCTGAGGAAAAGAACTTGGAGGTGTCTGTTGGTGAGAAGCTCGGTAGGAGCAATATGCATTTGCAGCCCAGAAAGCCAGTCCTGTCCTGGGCTGCATCGAAAGAAGCACAGCCAGCAGGTCAAGGGAGATGATGCTTCCCCCCAGCTGTGCTCTTTTGTGACACCACCAACTGGACAGAGTGCAGTTCTGGAGTCCCCAATACAAGAAGGACATGGGGCTTTTGCAGCGAGTCCAGAGGAGGGCCATGAAGATGATCAGAGGGCTGGAGCATCTCTGCTATGAAGACAGGCTGAGAGAGTTTTGTTCAGCCTGAAGATGAGAAGGCTCTGGGGAGATCTTATAATACAATCACCTTCCAATACTGAAGGGCACCTACAGGATAGCTCCAGAGAGACCTTGTAGTGACAGGTTGAGGTGTAATGGTTTTAAACTGGAAGAGGTTAGATTTATGTAAGATATTAGGAAGAAATTCTTTAGTGTGAGATTGGTGAGACACCGGAACAGGTTGCCCAGGGAAGTTTTGAATGCCCCATCCCCTAAAGTGCTCAAGACCTGTCTTGGTTTGAGTCAGGATGAAGCCAGATTTCCTTTTACATATTTTTTTTATTTTTTTTACCCCTTCAGTAAGCTCTCTTTTACTAGCAGAAAGTGTTCCAGCTAGGACTGATAACACTGGAATGTTTTTGTAACTGCTTGGATCCCAAGGTCACATCTTTGCCCTGCTGGCTCAGATGCTGCCAGGAGATCTATGACCCCCCCCATAGGAGGCTGAATTAGAGAGACAGCAACATTGGCCAGAGATATTCCATTCCATGTATCTGTGTAAGCTCAGACGAAGGTCAGAGATCACAGAAGACAACTTCCTTCCTGCTTCTTCTTCCCTTCTCTTCCATCCATGGCCAGCATCCAGGGAGGACTCTGTCCATCCACCACCACCAACCCCCAGGCTCGAGCTCTCCTGACACCCATCACTCTCTGCTTTCTCCAGCAGCTCAGACTTTTTGGGAAGGTTTTCAACTCAGGAGATGCTGTGGGAGTTGCTAGAGGTGGGGGGAGGCGAGAGGCTTTTACACATTCCTGAACACATTTGTATATAATTATATATGTTTTCTTTTATCATTAGTGTTTAATTAAAGCTGTGTAATTTAGTTTTCAATCCAGAGAGTCTCTCTCCTCATCCTCTCTCTCCTCCCCTACCTGGGAGGGAGGGGGAGGGGATTGAGAGCATTGTTGTCTCTGGTTTAATTGCCGAACCTGAGTCAAACCATGACAAGGCCAGAGTGGATGGGGCTTTGAGCAACCTGGTCTAGTGGGAGGTGTCCCTGCCTGTGTCAAAGGGCACATAAATAGATGATCTTTAAGGTCACTTTCAACCCAAACAATTTCATGGTTCTGTGATTCTGTAGACTGTCCCAGCTCCTAGAGTGTGTGAGTTACTTCTAAGTCTCAGGGAAGATCCAATCCCCATGCAAATACCTTGGCTAACTGAGAGTGTTTTAGATGTCACTTGGTGTCTGTTATCTGACAAAAAATATTGAGCTATGTGTGCCTGTCTTTGATGTACTGTCTCTGCTCCAATAGAGATCCAGTCCCTGAAGCTGTTGGAGCCCAGAAAGCTGGAGAGGTCACCTTTAAGTGTTTTTATTCAGAGTCTACGTATCTTGGCATGTGTCTGCTGACATCTGGAATGCCTGAGGGTGCCAGGCACATCCATAGGGAGATGGCAGATATGACACTGGGAATTTGTAGGAAAATTGTACCCTTCTGGAGCAACAGCTGGAATCCAGCCAGGACAGACTACTGCATCTTCAAGGGCAATGAAAACTTATGCTCTCACACTGAACCCTTTATCTCCAATGACAATACTCAAGTAGCACACAGATACGTACCTGAAAGCTGGTGCCTAAAGTCAGCTTTGTTAATCTCAAACCAAATCCCATCCTTTGTGTCAGCTGCAGGCAGTGGAGAATCCCGACTCATGGCACAGCATGAGTGTGGAATTGACAAAGACCTAATATTAACCTTGTCAAAAGAAAAAAAATGAAAACTGGAAAGAATTTCCTCAACAAATGCATGAGTCTTGGATGACACTGTTCTTTGGTACTGTATTTGGTCTGTGGAGTGTGGTTTTCTTCCTTGGATAATGTGGGTGATGACTTGTTCTGAGATGGATGTGGAGGGCTTGAGTGTCTCAGCATCTGTTTCTATGAGCTAATACCCCACCTTTAGTATTTGTGTACTGAATTATGTGTCCCAGTTCCAAATATCAAACCCTGCAGCAGAAAAACAACTCAAATTGGAGATTTCACTTCAATGCACTGGTGTACTTTCTATTCTTGAACAGCTCTTAATGTATCAAGATGTGTGTACTCTCTAACTAAAATCTTATTTAACAGAAGGGAGAATGTATCATCTAGGCTTTACTTTGCCTTTTATTTGGCTTAGGCAGTCTCCTACTTTCCCTCAGCTATGTTTTGTTCCCACAGAAAATCAAACTGTTTAAAAAAAACAATCTGCTAAAACCAGACAAATTTCATCCCTGACAAATAAGATTAAATGGCACAATTCAGTTCTGCTCCTTACACTGAGTTCTGCCAGGAATTTTGGAGTAGCTTAGTGCCAGTCCTTGCACCCGGCAGGTTGCTCAGACATTGGATGTTGGGATGTTTGGTCCATCCTCCATCCTCTCTCTGTTGTCCCTCAGTCTATGTCAAGGAAACAAAGCAAGCCCATGCAGTATGAGCAGAATGGATCTTTATTTCTCTTCACTGCAGGGGGACATCATTGCTCAACAGGCACTCCTCAAATAACCATGACCACATTTCTTGCTCTACCTGATATTCTGTTTTCCATCCTTTTTCCTTTCCCAAATGAACAGCCCACTCCTGCATTACTCGCTTTCTACGGGCCCCGACTTTGCTGATATAATGCTCTTTTGTGATAATCTCGGCCTTCACGAGTGACTGCTGTCCAGCTGATACCTTCAATTTAGAAATGTTTGATAAATTTCACCCACTGGAGTTCCTAGCACTCATTTCATACTTTTTACCTCCTAGGTTCTCTCTTATTGTTCTATCATTTTAACCCCAGTTTGGACTTGGACACCTTCTTTTGCACTTCTATTGCTTGCAGCAATAAACAATTTCTCACACTTTTTACCTTGAGGGATTAACCTCAGGTGACTTCTGGCCATACTTTTCTTTGGAAATAATTAGGGAGAAAATAAGTAAGGCAGAGGAAAATGATGCTGTGCTTAACTGAGGAATCTACTCATTTGCAAAAGGAGTTGATAATAGTGCAAATTAAACCCATACATTTTAGTGCCAGAATGAATCAGAATTTTCTGCCTCTGATGTCCTTAAGAGGGCTTTTTTTCTGGTCTTTCATTAACCTTTGCAAGTCACTGAACTTTGCAGCTCCTGTGACAACAAAGATTTTTCCTCTTCTTTCTACCATCAGATGATCAACTTGCCTTGAGACCGTTGATAATGGTCACCATGAGGTTTCTTGCTCTGGCCTCAGGTGAGTTTGTAACTAATGAGATTTCAACCAGTTTGATGCTAAGGTGCTGGGCTAGGAAGCTGTAATTCCAGCCTGGATCCTGGCTGCTTTCTATGTGCCGTGTTGCCTTCTGTTGAATGTTAATAATTTAGGATGCATACTGATCCAGTTCACATTGTTCTCTGACTAAGGCCTTTGGAATGACTTTCATGACTGTGAAACAGCATTATGATGACAGACAGGGATCTTGGGGTTGGCCAGGACAAGCCCCCCAGAGGCAATGATGGGAGAAATCCTGGCCCCTCTGAGCCCCAGTGGAGATGCCCAGTTTGAAGCAGTGCACAGAAGGTTTAGAGCTGGATACATGTTCTTTGTAGTTAATCTGTGTCTGCTGAGGACACTGTATAACAAAGTTTGCACTTACAGTTAAATGTTCCTAGGAACATTCCAAGCCAGTGAAGCCAACTGATGTGTGTTTTAACAAACTCTTAGACTCCAAAACAGAACCTCTCCCTGCATGCTGCATATTAGGAATAGTCCCTGGAGTACTCTAACTTCCAGACGGTGCTCTGGAGTTTTTGGGAAATGCTGTAGGCACAGGCTAGAATTGCACAAGAGACTGTTCAAACAGTTTCATAGCACAGTCAGTCCTATTTCCATGACCAAGAACATTCCCCAGCTCAATCAAATTTACTAGTATAATCACTGCCTATACAGCTTGGGCAGTAAAGTTTGTCTCCTGCAGTACAAAAGCACTCTGAGCATATGTATGTGTTTATGCCTGTGACAAAGACACCCTTGGAGATGGATCCATAAAAACCAGAACCTGAGAGGTACATCAGGGCCATCGAGCAGGCTTGGACTCAGGTGGGGGTCTGATTTCATGTTTGATGCATAATGTAGGCAACACTCTCCTGGACTGGAAATAAGGAGTGAAAACTTTACCTTCCATACTGAGCAAAGTAAACTCCCTGCTGTTAGTCATAAATCTGGGATATATTCTCAGCATTATGTAGAACTGGGAGATTTTTGTCAGCATCATGGAAGACTTAAAAAGTGTCAGGCTGCCTTAGTACTTCATATATTTTTTTAAAAACATGCTCAAACAGGCAGGAAGAACTCTAGCAGGTTAGCAGGGAAGAAATAAGCTTGCAGAGCTGTACATGCTATTAAATACATGAAGTATCTGGATATTATTTTGTCAGTGAATCTTAGTCCGTTCAAAATATTGTAACTTCTGGGACTCGTGAATCCCAAATGGCTCGATTCTGAGTTATGAAAATAATATGTTCACCCAGATCTGTGGGAGTTAAAATGACATCAAAAAGGGTAAAGACATTTAACTTGACTTTACTACTGTAGGGGGAAACATATTTGTAATTGAGAGGAGACATCCTGCAGATAGGGTTGAATGGCCTCCACAGATCCCACAAGCCTCCCATTCAATGGATTTAAATAGGAAAGAAGAAGCAGCAATAACAGGTGCTGTTGAGCTCAATGATCTGTTAGCAGCAGATATTTAGCATTAAATTCTCTGCAACCAACAGAGAGTAGCTTGTGAAAATGCAATTTACTCTTCAATTTATTGTGTCCAGCTTCTTTTTTCATCCACACTGCCCCAAGGCAAAATCTTTGCTGACAGCAGTAAGTCCCAAAAAAAGCATTCCTGTTTTCTGCTCTGTTGCCACACACATTGCAAACTGCTGTTTTCTCCTGAAAACACTGAAACTTTGATTACAGTAATTACTCAGTTTATACTACAATGATATCAACATCAAACAGGAATTTGAAGCAGGTCTACAACAGAGAAATCACCAGAAATCTGGTCTCTCAAAAATCTGAAAGGCATTAACAGACGCTGGAATTTTAATATGAAGCCAAAAATTGGTTTTTGTGGGAATTTTTGGCTTCACAGAAAGGACAGTTGAAAAATTAAAATTTCTTAAATGCTTCACAGGAAGTCCGTTTGCAACCTTGTTAAGAAAACAGAATGATAAGAATATAAAAATATCTAACTGAAATTCTTGAGGGGGAAGAACAGTTACGACAAACATGAGTGCTACAAGAAGGAAGGAAGTGTTTTAATGGCACTGGCATTAGCAGAGTTATGGAAGCATACATGTGATCTTAGAAATAAAAATAAACATAGGGTCAGAAAGATACCTAGAAATAAAGTGTCTAAAAAAATACTAAAAATCATTCTATGGTTCTGACTTGCATCAGGAATAGTGTGACCAGCAGCACCAAGGAGGTGATCCTGCCCCTCTACTTGGCCTTGGTGAGGCTGCACCTCAATCACTGTGTGGAGTTTTGGACACTGCAGGATAGGAAGGACATTGAGGTGCTGGAGAAGGTGCAGAGAAGGGCATCTAAGCTGATTAAGGGTCTGGAGAACAGGTCTTATGAGGAGAGGCTGAGGGATCTGGGGCTGTTCAGCCTGAAGAAGAGGAGGCTGAGGGGAGACCTCATTGCTCTCTACAACTACCTGAGAGGAGGTTGCAGGGAGATGGGTGTTGGCTTCTTCTGCCTAGTGACCAGTCATAGGACAAGAGGAAGTGGGGTCAAGTTGTACTAGGGGAGGTTCAGATTGGATATTAGGAAGAATTTCTTCCCAGAAAGAGTGGTGAAACACTGATGGAGGCACTATCCCTGGAGGTGTTAAAAAAAACAGGTAGATATGGTGTTTCAGGAGACAGTTTAGTGGTCATGAGGGTGTAGAGTGCACGGTTGGACTTGATGATCTTGAAGGTCTTGAAAAAGAATTGTAACAGATCCAATGTTTTTTCCTTCACATCTCCTTTTGCCATTACTGTTTATTTGCTTTTTTCTCAGATTAGATGACTCAGTTTAGGATCTGAGCTCTGTTCTGAAAGCTAGTAGTCCTCACCCAGGGCCCATGAACCCCTCTCTTAGATGCTAAGTCATCAGTGCAGTCAATAGATTCTGAGTGTCTGTAAAAACCTGCCAACAGCCTGTCCAACACAGCTGTTCCTTAGGATCCAGGGGGATACCTGATCACTTCTAGACACTACTGAGACCACAGAATCCTGGAATGGTTTGGGTGGGAAAGGAGATCATCTAGTTCCAGCCCCCCTGCATAGTCAGTGGCACCTCCCACTAGACCAAGTTGCTCAAAGTGCATTCAGCAGAGCAAAGGATCATCCCACTGGGAGACACTGAACCAGGGAGGAATGGTGCTGGGTTCCATCTGGCTCTGTCCCAAACTTTTCACCTGAACATGGGCAAATCACTTCACTCTGTGACACTTGTGAATGCTCCCAACCTTCTCTTCATTGCCTTACTGCATGACTCTGTTGGTTCTCTGGACATTCTCACCAGCAGCTTGTAGCAGGCTCAGCTCAGAGGGGTTCTGCTATAAACCTGATCCCCATCAAAATCAGGAGGCAAGTAAAACAATCCCAGCTGAAGGGCCCAGGGACCTGGAAGACAAGGCCTGCTTTTCTCTTCACATTTCTTGCTCAGTTAAGGTCATGCATATTTCTCAAAGGCACCTGAAAAAACTTTAGTTGCTAAGTACACCCAGAAGAGTTGTAATTAGCTAATTACACTAACATGCTGTGCCCATGACAAAAAACTCCAACTCTCACCAGTCACTGACTGGAAGGGACACAATTTTCAGGGACTGCTTGATCTCTTTCTTCATGACATCATCAGAAGAGCAGTGTTCACAACTTTGTATGAGCTGTGAAGTAGCAGCTCCCAAGGTGAATGAGCAGTGAATTGTCACAGTGGCTGGCAGACAGAACAAGAGCTGCAAAGAAATGTTTTAAGATTTCACCCTAGCTGGGAGCCTAGCACTTCTGCTACTGCCCTCATCCTTCCTGGACTGTCATTCCTTATATGCAAAGGAATAGAGACAACACAAAGATATAAAGCCTAATAAACACAGCCACGGACTGCACAGAATGGCAGACAGGGCTTCCTTTTGGCTTTGATTTATAATGAGCAGAAAAGCAATGATCTGAGCAATTATCCATCTCTTTTACTGTGCTGTTCTCTTTCTGCCAAAATGATTTTTTTGCTAGAAGACACACAGTTATTTATACATCCTTCTTTTTATATAGTCAGAGTCTTGCAATCTCTGCTGTGATGGGTTCAACAGACAGCTGTGCCTTCCAGTGAAGCTGGCAACTATGACTTGCAAATATTTTTATCTATGCAGTTAAGCTGCACTCTTTAAGGCTAAGCAATGCAAATTCCTTGTGTTTCTTTCTGTGGCTCCTCCTGGGATTTGAGGGAATTCAAGTAATCCGAGATATCTGGGGCAGAATTGAAGAGTACTGTGAGTTTTTACGATACTCCCAGGTATCTTCAGATATTCATAGACTAGAGAGGTGCTTGTTCAAGCTGGAGTACAGGGCTCTTCATAGAGAAATGTTCTTCCTGTTTTTTTGCAGGACTATTAAAAAAAAAAAAAAGAAAAAGAAAAAGAAAGAAAAAAGCCAGCATCAGTATCCAAATTGGCTCTAACTTTAGTTATGAATGTACAACCATTTATTCTAGACACTCCAGCTGTAGGCATTAGATACACAAACCTATAGTTAATGCCTGATAATCTTCTAAGTGCACTTGTGTGCCACTGAGCAGTGCTTGCATACATGAGAAATGCAGATGCCATCATCCAGACAGGCCATGTGTTATGTTAGTCTCACCTCCTTGATGTCAACAGTAATCATGTTCCTTCATGCCCATGTTGAACTGGGTTTGTAAAATCGTAAAGTAAACCCCAGATGCCTTTACACAAGCAAGACTCCCAGACAATAACATGGCACTTACTCTAAAAGATCCCAATGTTTGGCCTAAGAGATACTTCACTCTTGGAATATGGGATGGTTTTCAATAGTTCTATTGTTTCACTCATTCTTCTTTTCACCAGGTTTTGTGATGGAACTTCCCCTTTTCCCTTATTGCTTATGCACAGCTCCCTACTCATCCTCACAGAAGATGGGAGTTCCCTGCTACTCAGCTTTGTTTTACCTTTACTTGATTTCCTGACATCACTTCCAGTCAATTTTAAAACATTACTGGATGCAGATCTGTAAAAACTTTTTCCACCAGAGTAGATATAGAAAGGGGTTTTAAAGACAGTACTATGAAAATAGGATCCCAAATATAAATAAGGGGACTTGAAAGGGTTTTGGTTTGTTTTTTTCTGGTTTTTTTTTTATTTCAAGCAACTAATAGTGGTAAACATAATTAAACAAACAAACAAAAAAACAACAACTCAGTTCTTAAAGAAATCTCTTATGAAAGATTTCAGGCACTGGCAGAAAGGAATAGCTGACTGGCATAGTCTATAATTCTAACTGCTAATCATCCAGCTCCTGTCAAGACTTCTCTGTGCAATTCTCTGTGCAAGAAGCAAATGTAGAAAGCTTGCTTCCAAAAGCAGATGTGCTGATGTAGGGCAATGCATCAGCTTTCAGTCTTCAGCTAAAAGAGCTAAAAGATATTCTGAAAGAATCCAGGTTGCCTCAAATACCAGTGCCTATCAATTTATAATAGTGTTGCATATTTGGTGACACTTAGGGAGTTTATACAAGATCCTTTCTGTTTGTTGAGCATTACAATTATTTACCATCGCATTCAGATAGCAGCTGGTGGCACACTGAAGTCTGAAGGTTAAGCTGACCTCAACAAATTTGATGTTAATTTCTCAACTATATGCAAGTTCTGTATAAAGCAAAAAAAAAAAACAAAACAAAACAACACACCCAAAAATCTGTTCAGTTGTTTGCATGAAGATAATATTCCTCCCAGGTACTTTCACTTTCTCCCAGAAATTATTCTCACTCATTGATTTTCTTTGTGGGATTTGGTATGACACATGAACAGTTTTAGCAAGATCTCAGTTTCTTCATGTTTTTGGCTGAGTCTTTTTCATAATCAGAGAAGCTTAAAGCAACTGTGTGAAGAGAGAAAAAAAAAAAAAAAGAAAAAGCAAAAAAAAAAAAGCAGCTATGCAAAGTGTTTTGTCTGTTTTCCTTGGAAAAATCACATCTATGCCAAAAAAAAAACACAGAAAGGGAAAATGTAGCCACTCCCATTTTTTAAAGCAGATCACACCACAAAAATGAAATTACAGAGATACGGGGACAAAGATTAGTTACCTGGATTTTAAGGAAAAGCAGAAACCAGCAGCTGCAAAACACAGATAATTAAAGGAATTAAAGAGTAACTCTGGTACAGTTTCAGGAAAAACTTTGCCATGTCTAGATGAAATGGAATTCTTTTACTGATGACAAGTGTTGATAAGCTTTTGAAAAATGAGGCCTTGAGAGATACTAGTACACACAAAAAAATAAATAAAAAGAAAATAAATTAATGTAGACATTTTGCTTTGATCATCAAAAAATACAGTTTGAGTTTCATCTCTGTGCTGCCAAAAATGTGCCAGAGAATACAGCAACAAAGTAATCTGCTGAAACCTGGAATTATATGTGCTACCTGGGCCTGTGATGTCTATGAACATTAAATGTCCACTCAGTTCTTTTCTTAAATTTTGGAGCAAGAGTAGATTGGTTCTCTCACAGGTATCTTGGGCAAATGAATGCATTTCTCTCTGGAGACAGAGAGAAAACCTGAACACGGCAGAAGCATTGCTTCCCAGGATCTCAGAGGTAATGTGACCTCTGATGATGGATTCTGGAAGAAAGAGCATGAGTTACACACTGCTAAGAAGTCTTTCAATCACTTAGCTATTCCACAGATTTATGTAGAACTCTGATTATTGAAATATGCATAAAACTAAGGGGAGGCTTTTATTTTATTTATTTGTAAACATGAAAATTGGACTTCAGGGTAAGTAATTGCCTAATGCCCTAGTACAGGAGTCTAAATAGCTACTCATGTTTTTAAAATAGTAAAGATTAAATGTGACTTTACTCCTGAATTATAATTCATGTTACATATTGAAGGAAAATCAGTTTTTTCTGAAGATGTTTTAATCTTGAGATTATGCAAGAGTACACAAAATTACAAAAAAAAATATAAGAAATCACCATTATATTGATAAATATTTGCCTAAAAGTACAGTAACATGGTATATCCAAACATACAGTTATCTCACATTTGGATTCCAGTAAGAGGTGCTGTTGAATTCAACCAGTCTGAAGATAAGAATAAAATAAGTATGAAAAGCTGTTAGATAGTATAAATATGTTGTTCTATTTTTATTACCATCCTCTGACAGTCTTTTCTCTTTACACAATTTGGCCTCACCTGCTGAGTAAGAGCTTGCTCACTTCAGGGCTGTGTCTGAATTGAGGCTTTGAGGATATTCAGGTCCAGCATTTGTTCACTGCTTTCTGTTGAGAGTAAGGAAGGTAACATAATTAATGCAAAGCACATATAGCTCATTAGGGGAAAGCATAAATAATTGATCTGCTACCAATTAATCTTATTTAGTAAACTACTCCATATGTCAGGGAAGAGTTTTCTGTATCTGTATCTGTACATCTCTACATATATGTCTAGGATGAGGGTCTAGAATATTTTTAAGTTAGTCTTTTCTCTCATTTTCAGCCAATCTCTCAGAAATTCTGTGGTTTTGAATGAAGGATAGAGCAGTAATTCTTTAGAAGGGTATGGAGATGTTTGTTTTAAAGGCTATGAAAGAAGTTAAATTTTGGTAGGAGCCCAAGGCTTTAAAAAATGACAGTAATTTCTGAAGACATAGGAGACATTGATGAGAAAAAAAAAAAGCTATTTCAATTCTAGGACAATTACATTTAACAAATGGGGAAACAAGGTACTGAGAGTCTGAAGCCTCAAGGTTTTGTGAAATGGAAGAAATTCTATTAAGGATTAACTGTTTTGGGGAGAAATAGTTTCAGGGTGTGAAAACTAAATCTTTGTAATAATAAAATTAAAATTCAGAAAACTACAAACAGCCTCAATTTACCATGACAAACCAACTATTTCAAGCATACATCATCTCAAATATCTCCTTTAGGTGGCAGAATACCTTCACAAAATATATGAAAGCTGAAGCAACACATTGCACAAACCTGAGGCAATAGATAAAAATATGAAGTAGGTTGGTTTATGGTTGCACAACCAGTCCTGTAGTGAGCAAGGATGCAGTAAGTGAGTAAATAAAGCAGTTTTCTGATATTGTAATAGTGATCACATCTTCTTTTAAACTGCACTCATGGATTTGATGTCTACTGAAATACATTTTATTTGTATTTATTGATAAACTGAGATAGAAAGGAAACCATATTTCTTTCTACATAATGGGTTGTTATCCTGAAGATGGAGCTTCACTCTCAGAAGTGCCCAGTGAGAGGCAATGTGCAGAAGTTACATTTTTCTTTAGGTGTAAGGGGGAAAAAAAAATAAAATCTTCCTAAAAAGAGTGCTCAAACATTGCAACAGTGCTAGCCAGAAGTGGTGGGGAACCTCCATCTCTGGAGGCTCTGGGCTACTACAGCCTCCTTCAAAAGATATTTTATTGACTCTCCAAAAGCAATCAATGGATTTCCAGGAAAATGAAGACTGCAGAGTATAAACAACTAGAATAGACTGAAAGAGACTGACCTTTCTGTTCTGTACCATAGCTTGATCAACTGTAGCTGCTTTTCTCTAGATAACATAGAAACAAAAGGCTGATTTTCTGAAATAATATATTGAATTTACTGTGAAATATTTAGGGAACCTGTCCCTAAAGAGGGTGCAGAAATTACCTTTTCTACCCCCAATAATGAATCAGATCATAGAATCATTGAATGGCTAGAGTTGGAAAGGACCTTAAAGATCACCTAGTTCCAACCTGCCTGCATGGGTAGAGACATCTCCTGCTAGACCAAGTTGCTCAGAGCTCCATCCAGCCTAGCCTTGAATGTTCCCAGGGATGGAGATTCCACAGCTTCTCTGGGCAGCCTGTTCCAGTGTCTCACTAACCTCACACAAAAGAATTTCCTCCTGATCTCTAACCTAAATCTTTCTTGTTTCAGTTTAAAACTGTTACGCCTTGTCCTCTTACTACACGCCCTTGTAACAAGCCCCTCCCCAGCTTTCCTGTAGGTCCCCTTCAGATACTGGAAGGCCACTATGGTCCCCTCAGAGTCTTCTCTTCTTCAGGCTGAACAACCCCAACTCCTCAGCCTGTCCTTATGCATGAATTCTGCAGAGGCATATGCAGAGGGAAGATATTTACAGCTCTATTACTCCATTAAAAGAGTGTTACAGCATTTTTGTCTTCATCAGCTTTCAGTGGTGGCATGTGGTTTCATCCACTCTTATCCAAATATGCCTCCCTTGCTCTGCTCACCCTCTGCTGCTGATGGGAGCTGTGTACAGAGAAGGCTTCAGCCACTGTGACCCTCCACAAGTTTTTCACCACTTATTCAGAAATACTTCCCCCACAGCTGCTTTACCAGATGCTATAAGACATGGGTCACAGAAGAAATCATTACGGTAACATTTCTGACTTCTGCCATGTTTTAGTTAAATTTAAAATCTGTTTAAATTCTTCATGATGACAAATTTTGCTTTAAATTTAGTGATGAATATTTTCAGAAACAGGGAAAGTTCCTTCCAGTTGTGTGTCATAGTTTCTTAAGGGCACTCATGTGCTGGATGTTAAAAAATGTTCAGGGGAACAGACTTCTGCAACTAATGCAAAATATGGCAGTATTTGAAAATAAGGTCTAAACTGAAAAGTTTTACCACTTACTTTTTTTCTGGTAAGAATGAGATCTTAGCTGTGGATATGCATCTTCTTCAGTTGACCATATCCATCAGTCTGACAGTTCTGTTTATTTGTAAGTAAACTACTGCTGCCTCCCTCCCTCCCTGCTCTTCCTCCCCACCATGAGAAGGGGGTCGGCAAAGCCCATAGACATTGGTCAAGAAATACATTGCTTAGAGCATCCCTGACGATCAAGGTGGTTTTTGTTAATTGGAAGAGAAGCATCAAGCCTTTCCAGCATGTTCTTAAAAGGTGTTGTTTATTAATGGAAATAAGTAAAATTTTTGGGAAAAAATCACATAAAAGAGAACAAAGAGACATGCAAAATAAAAACAGAACTTACATAACACTGAAACAGCATGAATTAGAGAAAAATATGTCCTGAGTATTCAACAGCCCATAAGCCTGCAAGACAGATGACAGGGATGAAAAGGAGCACTCCCCAAAACTTATCTTGGTTATATCCTTGAGCACTAAGTAGAAAACACCAACTAATTGAACTCCAACTAATTGAACTAATTAACAAATCAACAGTAAATTGATTATTTGTTAAAATTTGACACTATTAAGATCTGACACTATTAGCACACTAAAACACCCACCCATAGGCCAGAGGGACCCCTAAAGCCCCAAACTCTGAGCATGTGTGGTAAAATCTTTCAGCACTCTCACTTTAAGTGAACAACTAATTGACCAATCATGTATACAAATGATAAAATGTAATTAAAATAATTTTCCACGTATCTGTATATAAAAGTAATCCTTTTGTTTAGGAAGCTGAGTTTGCTTTGTGGAATATCACCAAATCCCTTTTCTGTGCAGAAAAGATATGAAAGCAAATATCCTAGCTGTGTGTTGATTGGCATCTTGCACACAGGGTGACAGACCCCACATTTGGGACAGCAGTACTAGCAAAGAAATCAGTGATTCTTTAAACATGAAGTTTCCTGTCATGCTTGAAGGTGAATTTCTTTAGGTAGCTAACCTGATTAAAAACCAAGTGTCCTCTCTTCTGTTCTGAAGGAACCACTTCTTCTTTTTTCTTTTTTTTTTGTTTTTTTTTTTTTTTTTTCCAGTACAATTGTTCATAAGTCAAGAGTTGATCCAGCATATTAAAGATTAAGATGGATGATGGCACATCTTGATTAAAAATCTTTCTATGCAACACTACAATCTTCCCCGTTCTACTCTAGAGAGTAAAAATGATGAGCCAATCAGCTGCTAAGTGGAAGCATCGGCAACCTGTGGAGGTCAGATCCACCTCTGAATATATTTGAAATATGCCACAGAAAACAACTTTAGGCAATCTTTCTGAAAGCCATAAGTCTTTCATAAAACTCCAGGTAAAGCATGTCCTTTCTCTGCCCTTTTATTTGACTGATAGACCTAGCTCAGTGTGAGCTGAATGTTTAGTAGCTCTGCTCTCTTAACACCCTCTATAAAAAGACTTGAAGGCTTTCTTGGCTTTATAGAATTCATTGCTCTAACATGTGTAGCATGTGATAAAACACAGATATCAGAGATCTAGATACTTGACAAAAATGTCAACTATTGTTATGTTGTGTCTGCTGCTACAATTTTAGGTTTTTTTTTCTCCTTGGTAATTTCCAGCAGACCTTGTTTAGTTCATACCTGCAGATTGAATAGTCCTCAGTTACCTGATCTTCCATTTGTTAGTATCAAACCTGATCCACCTTCTCTTGCACAGTTACTCAAGATGATCTCATTTTATGAAATTCTGATCTTCACTCTCTTTCAGCTGACAATGTCTCAGCTTGACCTCCTGAGCAACTTTAATTACTCTTCTGTTTACTAAATAATAAATGAATCTGCTGAAGAGGTCTTCCACAGTGGTGTTGATTCTGTGTTCAGACTCCATTTAGCTGGTGCTTCAGCATGATTCGTTTCATGTTCTTTTAAGTTCTTAATACACCTACTTTTTCTATTCCTCTCCTTTACAACTTGTAATACTTGTATAATACTTGTATATACTTGTATAATGCTTGTATACTTGTATAACTTGTAATACTACATTAAATGCTTTTTCTACAGAAGTTGCAGCTAACCCAAATGCTACAATATAATTTTACTAATATATCTTCTCTGGAAATTTTCCAGAAGTTCTGAAATGGATCTGTTCTGTTACAAGTGCAGAATAACCATGTGTGTCTTTCCTCACCTAGGTTAAGGTGCGGAGATCTCCCTATAGATTGTCAGTGGATATGAAACAAATGATCAAATTCTACTTCAGGACTAGACAAATAGTTCTCTGCTTCTATCCAGGAAGCCTGTGTTGATTTAAATGCCTACTTTTGGATATTCAGTTTTAATTTGATTACTCCCATCACAGCTTCCCAAAAAAAAAAACCCAAACCCTTCAGATTTATGTAGTGTTTTATATTTTAAAAGTACTTTAAATGTTACTGTCCCTCATTGCCAAAAGAAGGCCAACCCACATCCCACCAGCCCACAACCTATGCATTGTACAGAACACTTATTAAATTGTTTTTTCCCTTGCTTGTTTGTTCAGTCACTGGTAGTTAAGAATGTAGGAGTATTAGATTGCAACATGTTATCTTTAAATATGGGATGGATTGAGAAAAAGAACAGTGATCTCCTTAGTTCTTTTAGCAGCATTTGGTGTTCAGTATTTTGGGTGTTGAAGAGAGGTTAGTTGCATAAATTCAAATGGTAACACTGCAAGGGTGCACGAGCATTTAAAGTTCTTTTTCCAGAGATTGGCAGACAGCTATAATCCCCACAACAGCTGTCTCTGCCACTGGATTTCTTAAAACAGGGTTAATAGTGTTTACAGAGTTAAGTTTTGTGGGTTTTATCATCCAGAAAGAACCATTCCAGACCTCTCCATGTTCAAAAGAGGGAGGTGTTCTTTTTCCTTTAGCATCCTAAGACAAGAGAATAAACCTTTTGGGGCATATGATAATGAAAAAGAGAGTCAGAGGAAGGCCCAGCACATGTTTGTGTAGCCAGAAATTGGTTCCCTATTCCTCATGCAACAAATGGGACAATGGATACAGGATCCTTTGGTCTATTCCAGACAATGTAGGTTGTGGGAGGTGCACCTATGGGCAGATACACCCACAACTTGATGGTCTTCCTCCAGCAGCACCTTTCATCTCTGTTATCGCCCCAGAGACTTAACAAGTGTCTTCTGCTACTTGTGGGCTGTAGTTCCACTCCCCTGTGAACTTTGTTTCACAGGCCCATTGGCAGGTTAGCAATGTCAGTCATGAAGATGTCATTCCCCTTCTTGGCCAGGTGGATTCCAATTCTTCTCTGCACTTCATTGTCCTTAAAGTGAAATTCCCACTCTGCCCAAGATGAACATCTGAGGTCCTGGCTGTGTCCCCAACTATGCCAAGTACTGGAATAAGTTCTGTAGCCTTGACTGTGACAGGGTACTTGGATTTTCAGTAGCTTGAAGGGAACACATTCTCTGCCTTTGGTGTTCCTTGCTCTATCTAAGAAACAGAAATGTTCTACAAGTGACATTTCTAACTGAGGAAGATTACCTACAGAGGTAGTTCCTATTTTGCCCTAGTGCTCTTGGCCTTGGTGACAACAAGACATTTGAGAAGGAAAAGACTGGGAGGAGGCAAGGATGTGCCAAGTACCAGCTGCATCTGCTCCCTGAGAAAGTCACAGAGGCAGGAGAGCTACCACTTGTGTTTTCTCCAGCCAGGCCTCTTGAAATAAAGAGCTAAAGCCAGACCCCAGGTACCAGTAACTATGAGAGACATTGTCCTTTTTTGAAAAATAAAAATAATGGGAATTGTAGCAAAGTGGGGGGATGCACACTGAATTGAAAATGTTTTTTTGCATAGCACACATGCCTCACCTGCTTTCTGCTGTCTGTGCTGGAATCTGTCAGCCAGAAGATTTGATAGAATGAGAAGGAAATATGTTTGCTTTCGGCTGAAGTTTAGAACTACCCTTTCCATTGTAACTGCCACAGCATGAGGTTTTTGCACCTAATTGCAAGGATTTTCAGGACTGGGGTTTGAAAATCCCTTAAGATACAATTCACCATCATGTAATGAAAAAAATCTTTGTTGTAGACAAAAGCCTCTCCTGAGCAAGTGTCTCCATTTTGACACATGACCACTTTCAAGGCTGAAAATTATTGAATGTTGAGTCTTCACTAATCAAGCTGTTCTGCCTGAATAATATAGGTCTCCAGTTTCCACTATAAGCTTCAAAACTGCTGTACATTAACCAACATTCACTTGTTACTCACAGTTATGTGGAATGATGTGATTTCTGTGAGAAGTGCTGGGGGTTTATGATGATTATTTGCAAAATGTGACCTCCAAGTACTTTCCAATCCTAAGGTTATAAACTGCTCTTTTATAAAATGTGATTTCCACTACACTTGCCTCATCTCATTAAGGAACTGTCCACCAGTGCAAAAAATGAACATGCAAGACACTTGAGCAATTTGTATACAGAACAAAATTTTTAAGTTTTGAGGTCCTGTCAGTGATTTCAGTGGAAGACAGAAGCCTTGGTTTTTTGCACTCAAGTATTAAAATTCTCTCATTTGTTTTGTTTGCCATCTGAAAAAGCAAGGTAAAATTGTTGTTTGTCTTTCATTTCTGGTAATTCTAACTGTCTGTCCCAGCAGCACCATTTTAAGAACGTTCATGTTTGGACCCAGGAAAGTACTGCATGAGATAAGCAACTCCAAGCAATTCTAAACCTTTTCGTCTTTGTTAAATGAGATATTTGAAAATGTTCAGAAAATATTCACTTCAAAAGTCATCCTGAATCAGGATCTGAGTCAATCACCAGTATCTTCAGTTTCATATACAAATGTAGGTAGAGTTACAATTGGGCTAGAAGTATCCTAGGAAAATTTTAACTATGTCACTGCAATCATACAAGTGATGACTCTCATTGTAATATTGTGATTATCTAACTAAATGTAAAGTTTAGTGCTTCCACCTTACATTAAGTGTTACAAAAACCTTTAATTTAGAATTCTTTAGTAAGAACATAGAATGTCTCATAGATCACACAAAATTGATAGGTTAGTCAAATCCAGAAATGATTGAAAGAAACTTTAGAAAAATCCAAATAAGCTGCTTTAGCAATCAAGAAAATGCTGAAAGTAACCAACTGGTGATAAATGGAAAGTAGTGCATAATACAGGAATAAAATTGAGCTGGTTATATACTAAATTACCATAAAAATTCCATAGAGAACCTTGTTTTACTTTCACTCTCAGGTTAAGAAGTAATAAACAAATGAAAGATCCAAGTGAAAACAGAAAATGAGAAAATCATAGCTTCTCTACATAATGGGTGGCCTTATCTTGACTGGAATATGTTGTTCCTCATTTCATCTTAAAGAGGTTATTGTAGCACAGCTAGAAGACCTGGGAAGTGCCACTAAGAGTTAAATGACCTCAAATAATTTTCAAGCTAAAGAAGTGAAAACAACAAGATTGTAAACTATGGAAAAGAAATAAGCAAATTAAGACAGAAGTGAAAAAAAAAGTATGTCTATTGAATAATCTGGATAAGCTCTCTCTGCTCCCACTGTTTCATATGAAAATAAATGTGAGGATGTTAAATGAAGTTGACTTGTGACAAACTGAAAATTGGAAGGAATTAATAAGTGTGTTTTCCTGCTGTAATTATCTGATAGAAACCTCTGTTTCAGGAAGCGATTGTAGGCTGGACTTTAAGAGGATTTAGAAGAGGACTGGTAACAATTCTCTCTATAAAAATCATCATTCATTACAATTAGAGGAAAGACTGATAGGGGCATAAATCTCTTGCTTCGAGCCTTGAGCCAATCTGTGGATGGTATTCTGATTTCTGGGTTACTATGCCATATATTCAGCTGCTGCAAGTTTCTTACAACCTTCCCCAAACTTGTGCAGCTGGAAACAAGATATCAGAGCAATGTAATCCAGCTGCAGTTCAGTATGGCATTTCTGGTTCTTTTAATGTCAGCAATGTCTAGTGAGTCTGAAAATTGAATCCCAGAAATAAGTAGTTTTTTTTTCATTACAGTTCTCAGCAAAGCAAGTAGTTTACACCAACTTCATAGCCATTTAGATAGCATAGTATCCCAGTCACCTGATGTAGTTTCTGAAGTGTTTATTCAACTTGTTTTAGTAAAGCAAATAACCACATTTGAGGAAGATGATAGATTTTTGGCTGTCTAGTGCAGCAGTGCCCATTTTGTTACTGCCACAAGACACACACCAAAGTCTTTATAATGGAGAGCTGGAGGTTACACCCAGGCTTTTCAGTTTTAATCCAGAGAACTCTGGGAATAAGACCCAAGCAGGGAATAACAAGGTCTCTCTATGGGTCCTGGGCAATGCTGGGAAATAAAACTGAGGTGGACTTGCATTCTGATGATGCAAGATCCTAGATGATCCCTCAATTTCAGCTTCAGCAGGTCCTTCTGGCTCACTGCTGCACACACTTGACTGTTTGCAAATGCTAACTTTTGTACATCCCCACCCTTTACGTCATGACTGCTATTATAAGTTAATCTACATCTTCTACATCCAACCTGCAGCTTGTTCAGCCTTGCAAAAGCAAAACTTGGTTTACAGCTCAGGATATGTAGTGAATTCTGTTACAAGCTGTAAAAATATATGACTTGTTCACCAAGTACATTTAATTTTAGCACAGCAAAACCCAGTAAAATTAGAATCATGTATAATGAGAATGTTTTTCAAGGTGGGTTTGATTTAACAAATTCAAATGTGTTACACAAAGGATTTTTCTGTCCCTTTCCACCAATAAACAAAACCCACATCAAAGGTTTTTCTATAGTGTGAAATTAATTAGAATGTACATCTTTGTCATCATAGTGTCTTAGGAAATTAACAGATCAGATGCTTTGGTTGCCATTGTCCTCAATGAAGACAAACTCCTCTGAGAAAGTCTTTGCTTGTGAAGTACTGGAGTACGTCATTGGAAACTCATAACTATGGTGAATTACAGAAAATGTAATTTACCCCTTGTGTTGATTTCACGGAAAATTAAGGGATCATGAAAGAAAAATCTGCATTATGGTGCTGCAACACAATTACTGTCCCTTTCCTGGCTTTCAAAAGTATGGGAAACTGTAAAAAAAGTCACATTAAAAACACTGGAACACAATCAAATGGAGAAAGTAATAATATGCCCTGCTGGAAGTACTGGAATTCAGGCTTTTAATCCATGGGGTTACTCTCATTATGAAAATTGTGTCATAAATGTATTATGTTATTTCTGAGTGCCTGTTCCCTTTTGGAGGGAGGGAACAAGAACCATATCCAATTACATTGTTTTATACATACACTATATATATATATATATATATTATTTTTTCCACCATACTGGTCTGTCTCAACAACACTTGCTTTAAAGAACATTCCAGCTCAGAGTTTCTTTGCAGTGTATTTTCAGTCTTTTGGACCTGAGTAACATCTCACTGATGTTTTATCTCCTAGTGTTTGCTGAGCAGCCCATAAAATGAAAACATAAAATTCTGTGTCTGAATTGGTGGTCAATCAGCAGCACACTCCTGTGTTCTGCCTTGCAGATCCAAGTCAGCAGATGGATTGAAGTCTCTCCAAGCCTGAACAATGCAAGGGCCTGGACTGATTATCTCCATTCAGCATCTTCAGGCCACTCTTCATTTGGTTATGAAACAATTAAAAAAAAAAAAAAATCTATTCTGTTGTGATACCAGCCTTTCAATTTGTTTGCTTGCTTTTTAAATGAATGAAAATCATGTTTGCTTTTTGTTTTGGAAAATACCAATCCATATTTACCCACTATCACAGGGAATTAGGAGTCTTACTTCAATTGGAGTAGAGCTGAATTAGACAATCATAGATCCAGATGGTTGACTTACAATGGAAATTAATAGGAACATTTCCCTGAATCAAATTATTTCCTGATAATGTTGCTCAGTGACTCTTGCAATCTCATTTCATAATGACACAAACATAGCATTCAGTTTTCCTTAATCCCTGACATGTCAGCCTGTAACAGGCACACTCAAAATGTCTTACACAGTGATAAGTGTAGCTACTTTCACTTTAGGATTTAAAGTGCTTATTCTTTGAGATGGAGGTCTGGTCTGACAAGTCAGCTTGCAGAAGCAACTATATGAGAAGACTCTGAGTTCCAGATTGTGTTCATTGCACCAATAACTAGATGGTTTGCTGTGCTCAAACCTTGTGCAAAGTTGCTGATGGCAGTTTGGTTATACAGGAAGGTTTTCTTCTGTGATTCAAGAGCATAAATATGAGCTTTGCTTCTGACTGCTACTGAAGACTGTTCCTCCAGGTCCTAGCTGGACATTTTTGCAGCCATTCTCTCCTTTGCTGTTGGTTAGAAAACATGATGTGTCTCAATCAAACTCATCCATGTGCTGTCTGGATTTAGGTGACCTCTGATTCTGATACAGTGCCAGGTTCTTTAAAGCAGGGACAACTTCAGTGTTACAGTACGTCTTGTAACCAAATCGGAGCAATCCTAAAATAGACTAATGATAACAGAAACTGCACCCAAAAATACATGCAGAAAACAAAGGGACAGTCTGACATTCTGTTTTATTAATCTTGGGTTAAACACAATTGCCTTATCAGATCAGCATAAGCATAATAGAATCTAGGCAATTTGTCTTCCTCTATTATTTTTTTTTTTTTTAAATTACAGAAATCACAGAAGTTCCCTCACTTTTTCAACTAGCTTCAGGTCCATAATAATAAAGATTACCAAGAAGGAAGTAAATAATTGTTTCCATGACAACTAAGCCAGACAAGACTTTAACTCATTCTCTTAGAGCTGTAGCAGTACCCAATTGAAGACTATTGAAAACCACTTGTTTTAATAAAGTAAGATGATATGATTTAAAATACACACTAAAACCAGATTTGTGAGCTGCATTTCTAGCCTGCTTTGTTAGTTTTTGCTGCTTTAAGACTTTTTTTTTTTTTTTTCAGGACTGTGTAACCACAGCAGGGAGATTATGTTTGCTCTCTCCCTTAAGTAAATCTCCTTCATTTCTGTTGTGTATTTTCTGTTGCTTTATTTTGGCATTTCCATTCATAAACTAGCAACTGTTCCTTATTTTCAATTTTCCGTGCAGTCCAAATCCCTTCTTAGGTATTTGTGGACCAATTTATTGCTTAGAGGAACTCCAGTCTTCATGATTTCACTTTAATGCATCAGTGTTTATTGATCCCGCAATTGAAAGTGCTGACAGTTCAGATTCAATAGCTGGTAGTTGTTGCAGGAGTGTTGCTTAAGCCACAGGAGTGAAGTATTCTGAATGCTAGTCAGCTATGTTAGTGCATCCTTCATCAAGATATAAATTATGGACACCTGAAGGAAACAGCCTTGCTAACACTCACATAATACTTTATCTTCTAAAGAGAATGTTTTGCTGAATTAGGAAGGAACTCACTTCCTGAACATGAAAGAGCTCATTTCAAGTGCTGAAAAGAGTAACTAATGGTTATAAAAGGCATATAGAAGATATTGAAATGGTTTTAACTTTAAAGAAAATCTCAGTTTATGTAAGAGAATCAAGCATACTATTGAGTATAAAAACAAGAGAGATCTTTGAAGTTAATTCATTCCAGATTACTTTTGAGGTGAAAAAAGTAAGCCCATTTTTTACCAAGATTTCTTTATTGTATAACAGAATATTGAGTATAAAAACAAGAGAGATCTTTGAAGTTAATTCATTCCAGATTACTTTTGAGGTGAAAAAAGTAAGCCCATTTTTTACCAAGATTTCTTTATTGTATAACAGAATACTTAGGTTCTACACTGATGAGTTTATATGAAAGGGAAAACAGGTTTATGTCATTTGACCCTAAGATAAAACTCAACTGCTTTAAGTTATTAGAAATTCTATTAATAAAAACAACTGAAAAAAAAAATAATGAAGATATAATATCGTTAAAAGAGACATTTCATATTATACACTCATTATTTGAATTTTGCAATGCTATGAGCTGACAAATACAACCTGCTGTAAAACCAAGAGGAGCATGAGTTGAAAGTTAGGAAGAATGATGAATGGTTAACAAGGTCAATTGATATCGTTAAGGATGTTAAGGATGGTCAATTGTTAATAGAATTTGGGGATGAGAAGCTGATGTCTGGAAAGATTTAGGTTGCTTTAGTAGAGTTTTTTTGTACTGAGAGGAAAAGCCATTTTTGTTTCTAAAATACAAAAAGAATTGTCATAATTAATTTGGAATGTAAAGTTTCTTCATTAATTGTCTGGAAAAAAAAATAAATAAAAAAATTCTTGTATCCACAGAGGACTACTCACCTGTTTTTCCAAACTCTGATTATTTGGTTCATAGGATCTTACAAGAAAATGCTAACAACTGAATCAGAGAAAGAGAAGCTTTTGTCTGCTTGCTTTGATTATTATCTTTCTTGGCCACATCAGTACTTACATTGTGCTGCAATGTGGAAAAGTGCTTCCTAAATAGACTGCAGAACAGGCAGAGCTGAGAAGAGAGGTGTGGTATGTATAAATTTCTGGCAAGCATGACTTAGGGAACTGATGTTTCCCCAATTCTTGCATTATTGAAGATACACAGGCTGCTTCTACTATGTAAAAGATTTTGCTGGGTTTTTTTAGTTGGTAAGTTAATATTGTAGCTTACAAATGAAATCAAACTCTCTCTGATTCTTTAACACTTAGATTGAAAGAGGAAGAATCTGAAGAAAACCTTAATAATTTTTGCAGTAAACTGTTATAGTTCTATTCTGACATTTCTGGTTTAGTTTTGAAGGCTGACACAAGGGACACCAGTTACTC
>NW_009954020.1:2318469-2327439 GCF_000747805.2 Chaetura pelagica | reverse complement strand
CTCTTTCCCCAGACACAGAGGACACTTGTGGAACTTTGATGCTGTGAAAAATTGCTTTAATCCAAATATTTTATTTGGGCGGGCACTGTGTGGAGAACTGGCACCAAATGCTGCCTGCACAGCAACGCTGCAAAGAGAAAACAAAGCAGTTGTTCACGGGCCCAAAAACATTGCAAAAGAGACACTTGAAACTCCCAGCTGACCATAGGAAGGAGACATTCAATATCTCAATAGAAAATATATTTGAGCATGTTACTGCAAGACCCTTTAGATAGTATGGACAGCTTGTCAAATTAAGCAAGGAAATTCAGAACACAATTTCCTTATCACAAAGCATGTCCTACTTACTTTTTTTGTGTGATAAAACACACCTGAAACACCATTAATTCCATTTCTTCAGCCTGTGTTAACGAGAAGAGAAGCCTAGATAGCTGTGGCAGACAAAGATACCATCACTGGAGACAAATTAAGATGAGGTTAATCTCTTTTTAAATGCAGATTCAGATGGTTGTTGTGATTTGTACCTAAACTGCAAACACAGTAATAATCATAGGGAAAAAAACAACGCTATAAAAGAAAATATTAATGATGAATATTAGACAAGGTAAATAGCTACTGAGTATATATTATGCAACCATTTTTTCCTGATACAGGAGACCTCTTTAAATTCTGCTCTTTTATAGGTTCTTTTTTTTTCTTTTTATTATGCCAGTGGTGCTTTCATAACTTCACTTGAGATATTATCTCAGGATGTAATAATCTCCTTGGTATGGTTTCAGAGGGTTGTTAGAATAGATGAAAATGACAGTCTAACTCCAATCTGTAATAAACTGAATCTTATGCCTACCTGTGGTTATCCTACATGCGGAATTTTATAATCTTCACCTCAGTTCTTCCTTTATTTCTGCGTTTAGGGGTTTGATGGAATTCTTGTGGGTTGGGGTTTGTTTGTTTTTCTTTTTGTTGTTGTTCTACCCTTAAATGGTAGAACAGTTTGAAGTCATAACTATTTAGGCAAGCATGAGTCCTCTGTAGGATTACCCCAGAGCAACAGCTCAATTTCTTGTGTTTTTTTTTTCCTGCTATGAAATACATTAGTCAACAGACTATTTAATAAAAATGTAACACTTCAAAGTTGGCTTTCAGATCTGCAAGGGAATAATAAAATCAACAAAACAATCTACAGAATCATACCTGCATGCATTTGTTGCCCTGCAATATCATTTTGTCTTGGTTTCTTCAGTCCCACAACAAACTTTACATCTCAACTAATGTATTTGAAGTTTGTCAACTATTACCAAAAAGGAGTGAAAGACTTGGTGGTAATAACATGAAAACTAATGAAATCGCTGGAGTTTTACATGACTGATGCTAACAGGATAACCACCAAATGTGCAGGTGAAAGGAGCATATCTGCTTTTTCTTAAATCTTTTAACTTTCCTTTATTGCTGTGGTGGGGATACTCCTGTTGTGGTAGGACAAGGGCTAACAGTTTTAAACTAAAAAAGGGTATATTTAGACTAGATATAAGCAAGAATTTTTTTGTTTTACAATGAGGGTGGTGAAACATGGGAACATGCTGCCCTGAGAGGTGCTAGATGTCCCATCCCTGGAAACATTCAAGTCCAGGTTGGATGGGGCTCTGAGTAGCTTAATCTAGTTGAAGATGTCCCTGTTCACTGCAGAGGGGTTGGACTTCCCCCCAGACACAACTGTTCTGTGATACTGTGGTTGTATGATGCTACTTTAATTGCTAGTGCTCACTGTAAGGGAGCACACTATTCTTGATCCACCTTGAAATATTAATCTTCTATTACACTCTGTCAGATCACTTCAAATTGCCTGTGATAGTGATGAGATGTGCTATGTTAGTGAAGAGGCAATAAGTACTTTTGGTTAATATTCAGTTCTTCAACATGTATATTGATTTGGAATAGGTTAGAATTTTTATTTCCAGACTGTTTACTGAGTGTAGCTTTCTGCACAACTATTGAATTCAAGCAAGATGTAATTTTAAAAAAGGAAATTACATAAATAAAACATCGACACTGGAGAAATCCAGAAAGAAATTTCCATTCAATATCTACACAGCTGTCTTCTATTCAGAGAGAAAGAGGAAGAGAGTAAGAACAGTCAGTCAGGTGTACTTTGAAATAAATAGTTTTTCTCTTTTTAATGCATATGTCACTAATATTAATTGAAATATGTTTAAAAAAGCTGTAGTCTCTATTTTATTTTATTTCATCTACCTCTGATTCCAACTAAGAAAGCTCTAAGTTAGGTATTTTTTTCATTAGTGGAAATTACAACCTGGATTTATAAATGTAAATATTTATTGTTTCTGCATAAATACCTCACATTTCAAACAACAGATGCATTCAAGATCACAGTTTCCTCAGAGTTTTTCAGTAAACATGAAAGAAATACCTTCTTCACCCTGATACTTCTCTTTGTAATGTTATTTGTGATTAATATTCAGGGTGACACTTGGGTTATTCCTACACACACATTAAGAGGTATCCTGTTCAGAAGCCTTCACAGACCATCTTGGTACACAAAAAACCACCAGGTGTGCTTGAATATGGGATGTCAGTGTTGCTTTGAGAGCCTCCACAATCATCAGAGAACTTGATGTTTTATGATCACCAGATTCCCACAAGAGAAAAATGGTATGTGGCTATATAGATTATCTACTGAAGTAGAAGTGCTACCACAAGCTGTAATGCAGGTTTGCACGTATTTCTGCAGCAGGTTGATGTCTACTTAAGGGATTAGAAAATAAATGCACATTAATTGTGATTTAAATGTATACGAGAATTAAGTGAGGTTTCTTGTTTGGAGGAAACTCATATATTTGATTTTTCAAGAATTTTGCCAAGCACAGTGAGTGTCTGTTGCAGTCGCCAGTGTCTGAGTTACACTTGGAACCACCAGCTGCTCTTAGTCACACAGGGAGGTCAGGGTGGTCATTTCCTCTTTTGCTATTCCTCTGTTTGCATGTTTTCTGAAAGCAGACCATTTTAAATGATATATTGCTCATTTCTTAAAAAAAAAACCAACACCAACCCAACAGAAATAAAATCCCAACCCTGAACAGAAGGAACCTTACCTGATTTGACAACAACAACCACTTCAGTTACTTTGTCAAGTTTAACTTTAACCAAAGGCTTCTTTAACACCCTCTGAGCACAATTCCACAAATCATACAATTTCCCAGATGTGTCTGGAAAAAATTAGACAGGTATCTGGAACCATTTCTTCCTACTAAGCACAGAAAAAAAAAATTAACATTCAATTTAGTGCACACATTATGATGGGATTCATTCTTATGGAAGTACAAGTTCAATCACACCTTTTGAAACATTGAAGTAAAATCAGATTAATGCTGCTGCAGTCAATACTGATATTCTATAACTTAGTTGTATAAACAGACTATCATTGTACATCAGTACATTACTATTGCATATATCTATACCATGTGCCTGTGTACTTGTATGCTTATGTTATAGATGCCTATACATTACTACATTAGAGTATAGAAAAAGGCAAAGTACCAAAAAATGTGAAGAACAAAAGAGCTGAAGATGTCAGCCATGAAAGACCATGTTTCAGTGACAAATTTTCATAGCTTGAGCAGAGCTGGGACAACAGCCACTAGCTGAAGGTATACCTATATAATTCATAATGATATAGGCCACCATCATTCAGCTCATGATGATTTCCATCTTGAAACCTAAAGAGTTGTTAATAACAGAGTAAAAAGCTTCATTTTGAAGATGAGCAAATGGCAGCAAACAAATGGTGTTAAATGTTGCTAAAAAGAAAAGGGTTGGCAGCCAATTTTTTCTGGTTGCCATTAAGATTTTATACTCAGGACTCATGATTTTCAGTCTGAAAATCCATCTAATGGTAAAGATTGGCATCAAGGGCTTGAGAAAAAATGGCTAAGGAAGACAGACTTATTTCCAATCAAATTAAATCAGCTAACTGGGTCCTGTTTCTTTAATGGATCAGTTGCTATGAGTCCTGAAGCTGAAAAAACAGGCACTATTCTTTACACTTCATGCTGACTTTGCATCTAGTTCCAAGTGTTTTGGTATTGCCTTTTTGTTGCTACACAAATGGTAGGATAAAACAAGGCATCATGTAAGTCAAGAAGTCAGCTGTTAATCCTACCATAACACCCTGATATGTATTTGCTACCTGTGCTGATAGAAGAGCAGCTAAGTTCTCTCTCTAGCCTTGCCAGATATCCACAACAGCCTTTTAACACTTCTTTTTTTTTTTTTTTTCAGTTTCTTAGAACTTCTTTTCCATTCCACTTCTATTGCAACTGAACTTTTGAATAGGCTAAAGAAACCTTCAGCCATTATTCTTTAACCATAAACTTTGAGAGGCTTGAATTTAATATTCCAGTACAGTGCTGATCTTGCTCTCTAGAGCTATTAATAACAGCAGAATGTTCTTTTACTCAGATTTTCTGTGCAGATTTCTGCCCTCTGCTGAAGGCACTGTTTATATAATGAGCTCAAACTCAATCAGGACCTTGTAAATAGTCTAAGGAACATTTTATTTAGTATATTGACATTTCACATTTTCTTTATTACTCTTTGTGAAATGACTTTATCACACCAGTGAAATCAATCTCTTTTGTGTGTTAAAGGGTTCTTCTTTTCTTTCAATATTTTTTATGCTGAAGAGGCAGTGTCTTCTGGCTTTAGGCAGTCTACATATTTTTTGAGGTGACACGACATGAAGCCATTCATTATGTCTGTATTTACAGCACTGAGGAATGGTCTACAAGAACTTTGTGTAGCTCTGTGTTCAGATATCACAACAATATTTATCTTTCCAATATGTCCAGATTACTGCAAACAGATGTTTGCCTAACCCATTTTTTTAAACTTCTTAGTGAAGCATATAACACAAAATCCATCCCTATATTTCCTCTGTCTTAGAGTCAAAACTTTTTATAATATGCATTTTGTCTTATGTTGAAAAAGTTATAAAAATATTTCTTACCCTGCTCTACTGAATACAGGGAATAATTTACCACTGTATTCCTTACACTGGAAGATGGCTGACACTTCTGTTTCTTCAAGCATGAGATACTTACCTGTTAACCTTTCAATTAAAATGGAATATGTCATGTGGATGAAAGACACAAAAAAACCACAAGAGCAGCTCTGTATTGCTAAAATTTGGAGAATAGTATCCAAATGTAATGTTTTGAAATAAAAAGTGTAGGTATATAGTACTGTAGATACATGTAGATATGAAAAGTTCAAAGGGTAATTAAAAGAAAATGGTGCTCTGACTTCCAGCCTAGAAACTAAGGAAAAATAAAGACATTCACTTCACAGTAAATTTCATTGAATCAAAGGTTGCAGCAATGATTTACCTGTTTGAGAACCAATGTATTTTTAAGGTCTGAACATGTTCCTTTATCTTTAGAAATGCAGGACATAAATCTAGTGTGTTAGAACTACAGAAAACATCTGAGGAGTTAAGAAAGAAGAACATAGAGGGAATCTTGTACAGGACATTAAACTGTGTAACCCAGGAGGGTTAGACTCCTTGAATCTCTCCAAAAAACAGGCCATGTACAGATTACAAACCCCAAACTTGCATTACATAGAAGACTTTTGGAGAATGAGTTATTCCATCCAACCCTTGGAATGCATGGTCAAGTTGTTTTTTATTTTCAGTAGGGAAACTCAAAATACCAAATAGTAAGACGCTTTACCAGGATGTATTTCTAATAAAGTAGGAATAATGATTTAAGAATGGGAAGATAGAAGAGTCAGTGAGCTGACAGGTTTCACAACCCTTAGAATTTAACAAAGGAACAATAAAAAGAGATAAAATAAGAGAGTGGACTTCAGTACATTCAGTGAATTGACAGATTAGGGTTTATGGGAGGCTAATCTACACAAAAATTGTAAAAGAGATCTGGCAGTTCCTTAAAAGGGATGTATTAGGGAAGGCAACAAAGACTGGGCAATGTTCTTAGAGAAGCTGCATGGAACTCAGAGAACAAAAGGAATTATTCGAGATCTAAAAAAAATCTGCAAGAGGGAAATATGGGGTTTAACCTAAAGATAAGGGGGGCAAAATAAAATACAATGTTAAAAATAATGGAAAGCTGGAACAATTGTCTTGGGAAAACAGTTGTATTTTTATAAATGTCAACATTTAAGAAATAAGAAGGTAGATAAAATCAGCTTTATGCAAAGTGAGGAGGGAGGATTCAGCTCCACAGCTCAGCATCTGCTTCCTTTTTCCCTTTCCTTAACTAACAGGGCCACGTCTGCTAACTTTGCCTCAAAAATTATACCTGTGTTCGTTTTTCTGCACTGAGATTTGTCAGTACTACAGCTGGGGCCTCATAATCATTAAGTCAAGGACAATATTTACCCTTTTCCTTTTTCATATACAACACAGCTGCTAATGCCAGACAGAAACAGAGTCATTCTTTCTGTGTAACTTTATTGTCTCAGAACAAATTTGCAAGGTAAGATGCAAAAGTTAACGTGCATTTCATTGGTGGGTCATCCCAATATTTCATCACTGTGTGTTTCATTCCAGCACTTACTAGCAAAAATGCCACATAGAGAAACAAACAGAGTAAAGAACCCTTACAGTTTGCTGTAACCTCCCAGCAAAATGTTCTCCATGTGTTTTTCACCAACCACTTGTGTAAAAATAATGAATTGATCTAGAATTTTTTTCCCCCCTGAATCGTTTATAGGAATATAAGGGGAGACAGAGCCAAACTCTCAAAAATTCAAGTTTAAAATTTATCTGCAATGCAAATGATGTAGACTACCTGCACCTCCTTCGCTTTCCTCCCACAACAACAAATTAGAATGGTTTGGTTTGATTTGTTTTGAAAACTCCATGCTGGCTGGTTCTTATGACATGATTATTATTAATACTTATGCAATAGCAATGTCTTACAGTCTCATCCCAGCAGCCCAAGTGAGGCTGAGTTGCCTGAATTTCTCTGTGAGATCTTTTTCTGTTTTTAAAGATGGATCAGATGTTTCCATCTCTTCAGTTCTCACCACCATCCATCCCTCATGTGGTACCCAAGATACCAGCAAATGATGTGGTGACTACCCAGCTACTGCTGTAAGTAACTACGGAGTGAATTTCAACTGAACTGCTGAGCTGTCTCTATCAGGTTTCATAAAACATCCCTTAAATGTTTTTTCTCTGTTTCTTCAGTCTGTGTTAAATTTCATTCTGATTTTGGGTCCCATGTTACCTTTGTAAATCGGCCTTACAGAGAAAGCAAACACCACTGTAGCCTTCTGTCTGTCACTAGACTTTTGTCAGGATTGTCTTTTCTGTTTGGCAATGACATTCTATTTATCTTGTTGTTGGGTTTTTTGTTGTTGTTTTTTGTGCTTTGGTTTCTTTTGTTTGCTTTTTATTTTTTTCCTCTTGCTTCAAAAGTGTTTACACAGATTTTTTGCCTCACAAGGAATAATTTTCATTTCTTTCCTCATTTTCTTTCCCTCACAAGGAATCATTTTCTTTGCATAATTTCCCTGTGTTTTGATTCTTTGGGGTTTTTTACTCATAAGGTATTATCTTTTTATATTAATTCTTAGTCATTTGGTCTTATTTTTACATTTTGCACAGCTTTTTATCATTGTCATTTTCAAACCTTTTAAAGGCCCTTCCTTGAGCCATAACCACCTCTCACTACAGTTGGTTTCCTACTTGTTCTTTGCAGTAGGGGAGTTTACTTATCTCTCTCTGGTAAAATCTGTAGCAGATCACCCAACTGCTTTGAACTGGACTGTCTTCCCCAGGGATCCTGCTTACCTCCTTGCCTACCAAGTGAAAAAGTTCCTCCTAGCCTTACTCTAATGATCCTTTTCACCCATTCTGTAGAGTAGTGAATGTTGCTCTTCACAGTCATTTTCTGCCAAATTACCATCTATCTTTGGATCTTCAGTCAGTTCATCTTAATTAGCTGGTAAGAAAGCTAAAATAGTCCTTCCTCTGGTTGGCTTCTCTAGCTCCTTGAGGGAGAAAAAAGAAGGAAAAAAAAAGAAGGTTTTGTTACATTTCAAAACTTGATGGGTGATTATATTGCTGTAAATTTTTCCTAAAATAAAGCTGAAGTTCTCCATCACCACCAGATGCAGTCTTTTTGACACCTGTGTTTGTTGTTCAAAAACTTCTCTAATTAAACTGACTAGAATATACCATCTCACACACTTGTGCCAAGAGAGCTGTTACTCTCCCACGGGTCTTGCTTTTTATATGTGCTGTACAAATCTGCTTCTGTATATTCTTACTTACATGAAAACATGATCTGCTTTTTCAGTGTTGCTCAGGTTCAGGGAGGGGGGGGCGGGGGGTTTTGTACAATAGTTCTCTCTGCTAGTCAAAAAGAGTAGTTTGCAAATACAGCTCACTCTGATTGTCAGAGCTCAGGTAGATCCTGAGGTAATAGGGCTCTGTGTGAGTTTGTGAGGAGAAACTCCTAGTGGTTAGGGTAACAAACTAGGAAAGGATAAGTCTAGGATCTTAATTCTGCTTAGAAATTGTGGGTATTTTATATTAAAGAGTTATTTGAAGAAAAAACACCCCAGCACTAGTTATATTTGCAGCAACCATCAGAGCCCAGGGTTTATAATCTGGGTTAACACCCCCTGCCAGGGCATATCAGTAGTTCTGGGCCTGGTTTAACTACTCTTTTATCTTCTCCTGAGAAACCTGGGTCATTCCTGGAACTGCAAAGAGACCTGATGTGAAGGACCAGGTATTTCCTTACACGAACATGAAATGTCCTTTGAGTCAGCCGACAAAACTGACTTAAAACGGCGTCTCCATACGGCAGGAAACCCCCTCTGTGTGTATGGGGGGGGGGAGCAGCTGCTGCAGGGGAGGAGCCGTGGCCAGAAGCAGGGGCAGGACTAGGTCCTGTCTGATTGGCTGAAAAGCCCGGA
>NW_009954020.1:2298408-2317928 GCF_000747805.2 Chaetura pelagica | reverse complement strand
AGTAAGCACTGAGCGAGTTATTCACTCAAAAAAGTCAGGACATAAGTTCCTGTATCCTCTGTGTGAGGCGATACCCACGTGTGAAGCTCTCAGCAAATCCTGATAAGTTAATACACTCCAATAAGGAGATATAATAGGTCACGGATCGTGACACCTGATTTCCCAAGTGCTGCCATGATTCCCACCAGTTACCTTAACTTAAGCAGAGTTTATAGTGCCTAACTATAAGATACCTGCATTTTTCATTTGAGCCAGCCCAACACTCACATTACATCTAATTTTTTAATAGCTCTTAGTCCGTTTTTTGACATATTATTCAGACCTTGTGTCAGTGCACGTGAGACAGAAAAGGGTAAGAAGGAAAAAAAAAAAAAAAAAGCAGAGATATTTTTCTTTTTTACTGTTGTTACTTATCTCCCAGGTTTTTCCACTTGGAGCAGATGCCAGAAATTTGTCTTGTATGCAACTGGTGTCTTAATTTCAGATCTAACATCTGCTCTTGCTTGACTGAAGACCTGCTCAGTGACTAGACAACAGCTTTCTTGCTGTATGAGACAGAAGATAACACTGTCCTTTATTTGCACTGCAGGGAATATTTTCCCTCCTGGTTCTTGCAACAATTATAGTTGTGACAGATTAGACTCTTCCATGTTATAAAACAAAAGGTTCCCCTGTTTCAAGACAAAGATTATGAAAGTGATACTCATATTATTCACGTACTATCAACAGTCACATTATTCTAGATACTGCCCCAGAAAATAAAAAAAAAACCAGAATGCTGACTTAAAGATGAAATCAGCAAGCAATTTTCAGAGTCCCTTAAGGTCCTACCTTAAATTTTAATTCCTGTAAAGGCAAAATTATTCAGATTGGAGGCTTTTTAATCTAAACATTCTATGACTGGAAGGGAACACAATTTAAAAGAATGAAGGTAAAGCATTTCTGAAGAGTTTTAATTCAGGCACAGTAAGGAAATGCAGCTAATTTGAGAGTATGATGTTTCTTATGACATTAATGAATCTGGGTGGAGGTTTTTTATATTATGGCAGGAACACTAATAGTTGTAAGTAATTTAGGTTTCTAGTGCAGCAATGTGTTGTAGAGAAATAGGAAAGAGACTGTAAGTTACTGTGGTTGAATGTTGGTTCATGTGGAATAGGATGTATGAATTGGACAATTTTAGCTTTACAGTGAGACACCAAGCCATCCTTTCAAGTTATTGTTCACGCACTACTCACTTCAGATGGTACAAACAGCTGCAACACATCAGAAGAGTCTTGAAGCTGTCAGTGTTATATGATCCTATTCATTCATGTCCTGCACTTAGGCACTCCCAACTTTCAACATGGCCATGCAAAATAAGGGATCTTAGGGACAAAAAAAAAAAAAAAGTTAGGTGGAGCATTAATGTCAGAGACCTAAAGTCAAAGAACTTGTTGTTTCAGAGGAGGAAAAAACAACACAATTCATTGCAATGCTGAAGCTGGTGAGAGGGAGCACAGCAGGTGGCCTGCAATCCTAGTTAAGCATCAGCTCTATGTAAACTGGGAGGAACCACTTGGCTTTGGAGCAAATAACTGGTTGTTCAAACTCGAGTTCTAGGCAATGGAATAGAGAGGCTGTGAATAGGCCAGATGGTTCTTTTAAATGCCATTTCACCTACTTCAGAGAGCAGGAGTTTAACAACGGCAGGATCCTTGCTGAATGCTGTTCCACTGTCAGTCACCTCTGGTGGGCTCAGGAAGTGTCATTATTAGTGCTTGTCGTTGGGCTGTGGTTTCTTCGTGTGTGTTTGTACAGACTGAGTCAGAAGCAGTGGAGAATCACCTCCTTCAACACCCACAGAAAGTCACTGAACTTTGAGCTGACTCCTCACATTCAGTCCCTGCTGATGGCCCCACCTGCAACGCCAGGGATACCTGAGCTTCTCACTTTCTCCATCACCACCTCCCTGCTGCTTTGGGCACCATGGCTTTGTAGTCTCCCTCTTGCAGGCAAGCACCCAGCAGCAGCTAAAATTGTCAAGACTTGTCTGCCTTGTTGGCTAACAGGCAGGAGGGGATGCTCTCCATTTGACCCACCTCTGTCCAAGTTAAGTGCTTCCAAAAACATGTGGCTAATTTCAGAACCTAACTGGAGTTCCAGTGTAATACATCCTGAACAGACTTGATCCTCAAGGGTCTATTTTTCCTGAAAAGTGAAGGGCAGCTTTACTTCTCCTGCAACTTCTTCTCCTGGAAGTGGAGCACTCAGCAAATAAGGCCTCCAAAATCAATAGGTACTTTTGGAAATCTTTATTATGAACTTGTGAATTAGTAAGGTAATTTCACCTTCCCAGTGATGGAGGTGTCGCCTTGTCTGTCTCTCTGCTACTGTGTTACTGCTGTTTAGCTCAAGTATAATCAGTACGAATGTGAATGAAAGCCTTTAGATATGTTAAAACAAACTGTCAGGCAGAAGATAGTTCTTATTGCTCTGAGCCAAATTTTGAAACAGCTTATAGGATTGTATTTTCTGGTTCACTCAAGCTGCTGTAGAGTTATACCCTTGGTGAGACTCAGTATTCATAAACATTTCCAAGAATAGTAAATTATTCATTATCAAGACCTTTTCATTAGCCACTGACATATTATTAGTTCCTCTCTCTGCTCTGATGAGAGAAAAACAGGAATCTATTACACCAGGAGCCAGAAAAGAATAGCTGTTTGGCACCTGAATTCCATTTAATTCCATAAATACCAAACGTCATTCATACTCTGTGATTAGAAACTTAAACTCAAGATTCAGGGCTGTATGTTCAGCTCTAGTGGTTTATAGTTTCCCTCTCATTTTTAACCATGATAGCAACTATTAATTTTACCTAAACAAACTGCATTAAAACAAAACAAAACACACTAGAATGAAACATGACCAGTCTCTCTCTTTAAACAATTGTAAATCAAGAATAATCTCCTAAAAACACTAGACTTGTCTTCATCTGAATTAGTTCACAGATAGCCCACCTTCCTGAAAATGGATAATCAAGGTGGAAGTATGTAACATTCCCCAGCACAGAACATATTAATGAGAAGGAGGCCAGTTTCTCAGGTGAGTTGAAGAAGCTGAGGGAAAAAAAACAACCAATCATCCCAAAAAAAACAACAAAAAACTTCATTGCTTCAAAATCCAATATTCTTACTTTTTCTCTTTTAAACTAAAAAATCCCCCAAGAAATCAATTATGGACCAGCTTAGAGAATGTCATCAAAATCCAATATTCTTACTTTTTCTCTTTTAAACTAAAAAATCCCCCAAGAAATCAATTATGGACCAGCTTAGAGAATGTCTTTTTTTTTTTTTAGTATGATCTAAAAAAATAAAGCAAATAAAGCTGCACTTTAAAAATATCTGCTGTTTCAAAAAGAAAAGTCAGACTCTTTTCACTATCTTATATAGAACTAAAATTATTTTTTAAAAGGAATGTCATGCCAAATGCCAAATTTGATTAGAATTCCTGTTTGTTGTCTATGATTCTAAAAATGCTTTTTTCAGCAAAGATTCTATTCTTGACAAAAAAAATCAAACTACTTTCTTCCATCCTGTTCCTCTTCTTCAGATGGAAGGAGGTTTTGTGGCCATCGTCTTAACATGGATGCAAGGTCCATATATCTGTCAAAATTAATGATAGTATCCTACATTTTGGTGCCCCCCTGGGTATGAGGCCTTTGCTAATGAGCTGATCTGATTCATATCAGGATCATGATCAACAGCTTGGGACAGAACATCATCAGAGATCCCTTGGGAGTTTGCAAATTGTCAGACAGATGAAGAATGCTACTTGTAGGTTGTGTTTATGACTCTTACATTATTTTTAGAAACTGTCCCTGAAGTGACATAGAAGTCATTATGTGTTTTCCATGTTTGTACTTACACTGAAATGTAAATAATTACTGCTTTACAAATGTGTACCTGCTGTGGAATCTCATATTAAAACATCTCTTGTGCATTTTCAATACTCATGTCTCTGCATTGTAGTTATTCTTTCTTTCAGCTAAAGCTGGTTCTCCCCTGAAGGGAATATCCACTGTCTGGAAAACAAAACAAAAAATTAATTTTCGGTAGATTATGCTCTCCTTTCATTAAAAAGATAAAATTAAATTAAATTGCATGAATGAGGCAAGTGTTTGGTATCACTAGTAAACTTTGGAGTGTCTAAGAAAAGTGAGAAAAATGAACTGTCCAATTGGAACTCTTCATGTTACATTTCTCTGAATAATTTTTCCATCATCAATTAAAAACCGAACAAACAAACAAAAAAAAAAACCCACAAAATCAAAACCACCAAAATAACAAAGTAAAAACCTTGGATACAGATAATACAGAAGTTTAAATACATTCCTTCAACAGATGATTTAAATGTAAATGAGACTCCTGAACACCTTAGTTGAAGAATTCTTCATTAAAGGCGAAATGATTTGAGCTTCTAAGGACTGGACATTCAGATACACCAAAAGATGGAAAATAGGAACCCAGCTTGATTTTCCTGAGTGGGAACTGGTTAGGTACTTCTGATCTCATATGATGTATTAAGGTAAAGACCTCTGAGAATCTGATTCTCAGTGTAAAAAATCTGTTTCTAAAATAAAATATATCTTCCTTCCATACTTACATGATTAAAAAGTAATAACAAAATTAAAAATCATTCACATAAATAAAAGTAATTTGAAAGTCATTTGAAACATGCAGTCACTGTCCCATGCTTAGCAGAGCTGCTAATGGCAATTTCAGTGGATTCTGGAGAACATACAGAAGATATTTCAAAGGACATAACCTAAATAGTGGCCTCACTAGGATCTCCAAGTCAGATCACGTATTGATTGTGTCTTGGTTTTGAATGAGATTTCAAATAGTTGCCTATATCAGCCAAAAGAAGAAAATAATTTCAGCATAAGAAATGTAATTTTTAAATTCTCCTTTGGGTGACAAAAAATACCACAGTAACCATGTTCAGGTAATGTTCATTGTGTGCATAGAAAAAGAGGACATTTGTTGCATCCAGTCTGCACTAACTGGGCAAGGACACTTCTACTGAGAAGCCTTCATGTGTCATCCTGGTGCCACTCATTGACCTGCCTTAATGATATAACGATATGCAGATGTAAGTCGGTGACTATGCACTCATGATGGTTATCACCATGGTTAGAGTGTATCTAAACTATATGCTAATCCTCTGGATTTTCTGTTGTCCTATCTTGTTCTCTTTTTTTAATTTTCCCTTGGTTTTTTGTTTGTGTGTTTGCTTGGGGAGTTTTTTCCTGGAAGGTTAATGATGTCTTTTTCCTAGTTGGTTATTGTTTCTTTGCAAAAGCCCTGATATTCTCCTGAAAAGTATTGTAAAGTATTTGGCAGTTCTCAGACTGGCAGTAGTTCAGTTCCAAAAGATTTGTAATACCTTGAAATCCGGGTTAGTCAAGGAGACTTCAAAATCCATGTTCATTAATACTGTGTCAAGAGTTCAGCTTACTAAATGAAGGAAATACAGAAGGTTAATGAATCTCTTAAATGTTGGTGAGGCATTAAAATCTTTATAGGAGCCCTGAATTTTGAATATTACTGGCAGGTCAGTTTTGTACTGCTAAATTTTAAACAATGACTGCAATAATTTTTTCATTATTTTATAGACTGAGCAACTTTTGCAAATTCTGATTAAGTCCATTTTCCCTGACATTTGTACAGGAAATAATTTTTGTACCCAAGAGGCTCTCAAAATGTTCCTTCTAGCTTTAAATTGAGATTGAAAATGTCACTCAACAGCAGCAACAGGAGTTATTGCATAGTCTAGATGATACAGGTGATACTACTGAATACAGCACGCAGACTTTCACAGAATGTTCACTGCATGATATGTGCTGGAAATGGAAAACAATGCTACTATTGTTCCATAGCTGTTCTCTTTGGAAGGACTTGGCTGTTTATGAGGTGGAAAAACACCAAGTAGAAATACCACTAACAGGGAGTTTAAAAAACTTTTATTCCACATATTTTCCAGAACTTAACAGACTCAAAAATACCCTCTTACACAGTCCAGTACAGAGAATACTACTTTTAGCTGAGCAGTGAGGGAGCAGGTATAGTCACTGGTTACTCCACTACAGCTTCATGACTGAGCAACACAAAGGACCTTCTTGGCCCTTCCATCTGGAAAAAAATGAGATGGACCATGATCTTGTCTACCTTTGTTTTTCCCAGTGATAACAGTAGTTAGAAAGAGGCAAGTTTCTAAGGTTTATTGAACAGAATTTCTTGCCAGCACAGTGTAATGGTTCCAATATATGAACATCAAGCCTGAAACTACTGTCTTTCCTCACCAAGCTCAGTGTATGGAAAAGTGGGAGAAATGAAAGGGGTAGATTAAACAACATGTAGTTCAAGGGCTTTATTTCTGTGCTCACCATTGGCCTTACAAAAAAAATAAAAATAAAAATAAAAAAATAATAAAAATTACTATCAGACAATGAATATTTTTGCCCATTTTACTGACTTTTTAATAGTCATTCAGCTGCTGGAAAAAAAGAAAAAAAAAATCTCCAAAAGTGCCCCCAAGTGTGTTTTAGACATGAATACACTCTCTGATGCTTGAAGACACAGAGAAGGATCTTTGCTTCCTTCCTTGTGTTCTCAGAGGCTGAGATGCAGCTCTGTTATTCCTCCCTTGCTGACACTTTGTGCCTGAAGTGCAGAAAGCTCCTCGCTGAGATACCAAGTATTGACATCCTGCATGCAAGGAAGATGAGCTTCTGGGGCCAGGGAAATACCTTCCCCACAGTGACAATGGGCTCTACAGTGTGATGCAGCATACCAGATGTTCCTGGCCTTTGAATCTCTCCCTGTCCAAGCATCTGGAGTTACTGTGGATTCTTTACAGTAGATGAGACAGGGAGAGGGCTTGCAGCTATGATGCCAAATGCACAGAAGACTAATGGCTTATTGAGGATGTGGTAGAAAGCAGTATGAAATACCATAGGACTTGTAAAAAGGAAGCAGAAACTAAGATTTTAGCACCTAAGGCACTCCCTGGTTGTCTACATCTGAGCTAGTTACACTGAACTTCTTCCTTTTACACATGGTTCATCAGGTTCATCCATTTACAAGTATACTTTTAGGTCCATTGACTTTAGTACAGCCAAAGGCTCAGGGGGACTCTTGCACCCCAGATAACACTGGGAGCAGTTAAAACTCAGGATCTTTGAATGCTGTGCTAGTCTGCCACTTATTCTGGGACCTTCAAGGATAACACTGGGAGCAGTTAAAACTCAGGATCATTGAATGCTGTGCTAGTCTGCCACTTATTCTCTTTTTCTTCCCAGTAAAAGAAGATCACTGTGGGGAAGATCACTGAGTTCTGTCCAAAATGGTTTAGTTTAATTTTTTAAGTCTTCGGTACAGCTTAGATGCTATTTTTGCTGCTCCAGAGGTAAGCAGCACTACCTCCTCCTGTGTGGAAATGCCATGGGGACATTTATCTATCTTGCTAGTTGAAGAGGAACTGCATTCCTCGTTCTCATTATCTCAGTCATTGTGGTTTCTTTGCTCTTTGACTTTGCTTTTAAGATGTGAACTTTCCATATCTGTAAATTTTTTAATTCTTCATTATCTTCCGGTTCTAGCTGCTTGTGATTAACATCAAAAGAAGAAAAGATGACAGAGGATGGCTAAGTGAGTATAACAGATTTTAAATCTCGTAGCAAAGAGCTGCTTCCAGATTCTTTGGTAATGAACAAAATACTTAATTAATGATAGATTTTTTTCTTTAAAATTCCAAATGCTTTCTAAAAGAAACAGAATAATAAACAATGAACTACCAGAAACAGCCAGATACACATGCTTAACATACCCTTGTAACATATGAGCCTTTTGTTTGATCAGTTACACTCCTTAAACCCTACCTATACCTCTGAAAATCAGCATTACTCAGGTTGCAAAAAACATGGATTAGCAATATCAATAGAAAACGGACTGTGGAAAATGTCATCATTTTTGTCAGCTAAATTGTTACATGCTGTGAAGGAAATCACTCCCAACTTACAGTGGCAGGAAAAGAAGATTGGATCTACAAAAGATCTCAAAAAGAAACTTTGTGTTGGGACACAGAAAGCCTAAGAGAGCTTCGTTTCCATAGTAGCCCTCAATGTTTTTTCTGTGGCTCTTAAGCCATTTCTCCCTTGCCTCATGAGTCTGTCATATCTCCCATATATGCCCAGGTACTAGGATACACTACCCCAAGGTCTAGAGACAACAGATATGGCAATGAGATGAACTTACATTGTTCTCATCTTGCTCATGACAAATTTGAAAGTCACCAATGGCCATGACAGCACCTGACCCTTGGAGGATGTTTACAATTGACATCAGCCAAAGTCAGGGTCTGCAAGGCAGTCACTGGAACTGGGTAACCACTGAAAAGATTGAGGGCTTTTTCCTTCATGTACAAGGAATATGAAAATCGACTCTTATCAGACTGAAATAAATTAATTAAATTAAATCAGCAGCAGCATGAAAAAGTTAGAAACTAAGGTTTCAGATTGTGCATTCAAGAAAGGCAGTATTTGGTCCTTTGGAATATTGTTAATTTATGTATTTGCTTTAAAAAGCACATAGCCTGGAAAGGTGTTAATTCAATATAACACATTCTGCTTCATGAGATTTATTCAAGTGTAAATGTCATGCTGGTTATATTTAAAATAAGAGTTAATTATAACTGCTATTATTTTAATTTGTTCGATCACTGAGTTTATCTCAACAACAGGCCACTGTAAAAGATGCTGTTAGATTTCTCTGGTTTTGAGTGTCAAGGCCCATTATGGGCTATGAGCATCTGCAGATCTGCTTTCTTATTATGCCACAGGGAAAACTGGAATCCAACCACCACCCATGAATGCCTCGAACTTTGAAATGAAGAGCATTTGTGCTCTGGCCCAAAAGGAAGAAGAGGTCATGATCATGGTAAAAATCCCACTGGGGTCACTCCTGATCATATTTGACCCACCAGAAACCCCCAAAAAGTTACTTTTATTTTCCCTTGAATAGTTTTTACTGTTTGAGATGGAAGATATAGGGAGCTGATGAAAACTGACAGCTGGTAGCTCAGACTTTGGGCATTCAATGAGGAAACTCACCATTCAACAATAGTCATCTTTAATTCCCCACATAGTTTATGGAGAGAAGATGGCAGTTCTGCCATCCTAAAATGTAACTCTGGATGTGCCTATTTTAAGCTGAAATTATGTCTAAAGTTTTTTGTTTCCTTGTTGTGGGTGGCATGGATTTCTTGGTAAGTCACAGGAGAGAGATAAGTTTGCATCTGGTAAGTTAGTCATGCATTCCTAGGTTTAGATTTGATATAAGGATGAAATTGCTTATTCCTGCATTGGTGACACACTGGAACAGGTTGCCTGGGGAGGCTGTGGATGCTTCATCTCTGGAAGTGTTCAGCTCCAGGTTGGATGGGGCTTTGAGCAACCTGGTCTTGTGGGAGGTGTCCCTGTCCATGCATGGGGGTTGGAAACAGGTGATCTTTAAGATCCCTTCTAACAGAAGCTATTCTATGATTCTATTATATGATCTTGTTTTACTTTAATTTTATTTCTAATATCAAGGATGTAAAAATAAACCAAAAGCATTTTCTCCATGTAAAGTTGACATCATGGGCAGTGGAAAAGAGACCAACCCAAATATTCTACTTGTACAAGAGAAATCATATTTGGTACTGCAAATATGATAGAAAAGCAGAAAGGTATAAACTTCCTTTAATATTTTTTGCTATTATTATATTCATCAAAGAGAGGATTATGATTTTTTAATAACAAACAGAAAATATTACAACTGTGATTTCAGGAGAAAGTTTTTGGAAAGAAGAATAGAAGAAAAACATGCAATAAACCAAACACAAACAGGCCCCAGACATTCACAGACTTCCACCTTTCCTCATCAGGAGATCAAGAAGCCTCCTGTCTTCTCTTCTGTATGTGTTTGATCGAGGTTCTGCTTTGATACAATGGAAAAAGTAGACATGGCTTTTTTGGTTTGTTTTCTGTACAAAATACAAATAAATGCCTTTGCAGAATCTGTGCATGATGGGCAGAATTAATCATCACTCCAAAGCCAGCCTCTAAATTCTGACCTTGAATGCTCATCCTGAATGAACTCCTGTGGGTGAATAACTGGACCACAGATCTGAGCAAGACCTTTAAGGACTCCAAGACCCAACCATGAAGCTACATGTTGCCATGCAATAGCCAGTAACTTCCAAGAGGTCCACATGAACTATTCGTAAACTTTGATGACCATAAAGCACAAATTGTTTCTCCAACCCCAAAGAAAACCTGAGACCTGAAGCCTACTACACTCCCTGCCCCAGGGAAACAGCAGGATCATCAGCAGTATCCCAGGTTTCTGTAGCTGCATGAGGGCTGTGGCAGAGAAGCTCAAGAAAGCAGATCATACCCTGGACATGGAGGAAAGCAAAAAAATCCAACTAAGGTCCTAGTCATTCTGGTGAGAAGAAAGTTTTTTCCAACCTCAGGCAGAAAGATCAGTTTAACCAACATGTGAGTGAGATGCCACTAAGAGGGCACTGAAAAGCTTCTGGCTATCACTGATGCACCAAAATACTCTGCCCAGGGGATATTTTCCAGCTGTAGCTAATCTTTGATATTTCAGAAGAAAAAAATGTTTTTCTGTCTCCCAAAAGCAAAGTTAGACATGAAGGAAGAAAATAATATTTCTTCCCATTGCCTTCAGGCAACAGTAGACCCCAGGAAGGATGCAACTAATTAAATACTGTTGTAAACAGAGCATAACAAGCTCACCAGGATCAATCCTCTTTCATCTTCCAAAAAAGATTATCTTATCCTGATATCACACAGTTTAATTTATATCTCCCATTTTATCCTTTTCCTATCCTACAATCTCCTCTTGAACAAATCCTATTCTAGTTTTCTGTGATTTAATCACTTCCACTGAAATAAGTCAAGTTCCTCATCTCCATAATGGTCTGGGACCTCCTTATAGAACTTCCCTTGCCGTTACAGTCCTTCTAATTTTCAGTTTAGAAAGATTTATTCCCAGTTCACAGTTCTTTACCTTTGTACTATTCTCAGTCCTCATTTTTCCAGGTTGCCCAAACCACTCTTTTTTAATCTGTCTCAAAATAAGTTCTCGATTTCCCTAGCTATCCATCCTGTTCAATTTGTTAATCTCTTTTTACTGCAGGTGAGCAAAACAAGGCTTTAAAATGTCAGATAAGCCTCAGGGAAACTTAACTTCTGGAATTAATTTAACCCTGGATAAGAGGCAAGACACGTGAGGCCAGAATTAATGGAAGGGTTGATGGGTCCACATAGATTTAAACTTCAGGATATTATGGTCTGTGCTATCTGTGAACCTCTAGAAAATAATTATTTCAGGAAGACTTATTTGAAGATTTTCTGCTAGGAAACATGTTCTAGGAAGACAGAAATATTGATGATTCTAACAGTACATCACAGTGACATCCCACAGGGCTATATGGTTGTGCCAGGTGCCAGCCAGCCTTTAGGCACTCTCTCACTTGGCCACTGTGGATTATAATAGAAGAGCTGAAGCTGCTGACTCTTACATTTACTTTTGCCATTAAGCTACTTCTGCTTTTTTTAGTCCCTGAAAAACAAGAGTGAATTAGCTACAGCTGTTGTAGCTGCTCATTATTATCTTTACATTTGCAGCTATTGAACATGTCCTCAGTATAAGTGAGATTCCAGCTTAACATGTTCATCATTTTGAGACAGCCTAGCCAAAAAGAGTGTTTAAGAGCTGATGTTTGGAGTCCTTGTGGCAACATATTGCAAAGATAGTTGCTGTCAGCTAAACAAGTAAATTATTACAATTTAATACTAAGTAGACAGGTTTGCCATTCCAAATGCAAATAACCTATTTCAATAGGAACATCTGGAGAGAGAGTGTCAGGTCTCCTATTAACTCAATTTATCAAGGCCAGAAGTTTATTTGCCAGACTAATCCATCACAGAAGGATGCTGCAGATTATGGGGTTGTAGGCTACCTGTTGGTTCCGTGCTGCATAAGGTATCATGTTCAGGAACACACATTGCTATCTGCTGACTTCCATAGAGACAGAAGTTCTCCACAGGCACTTTTTCACTCTGTGTTCTGATATCGTCTTCTCCATTCTGTGTACCTATGCATTTCCCCCACAATTTTTAGCAGATAGTTTCTAGTGGCACCACAAAGCATTAAAAGAAGATGTCTCAAACATTTGTGCTGCACCAGATTCACTTTCTGCTCCCAACCCCATTCAGAGGCCAGCAAAGGCAAAAATACTTTAAGAGAAGAGAATCCAAGGTGAGCAGGTTTCCTACTTTGTTCAAAGCAACACAAGAAATCATAAGGCAGTGCTGCTTTCAGGACCTCGTCCTTGCCTTCACATGCCTAATGGCCACATTGACAATAGGGATGATGCATGGTGGTGCAGAATGCACTTTAAGGAAGAATGCCCGACCTTCTACTTGTGCCCTTGCACTGTTGAGGACACTGGAGATGACTAAAATACTTCTAAAAGTTTCCAATTCCAAATCCAGTTTTCCTGTCTTTATCATGAAATTGGTGCATACAACAGCTATATGATGCACTTTTGCTGCAGAGGATGCTGGTCTGACCCATCTTTGCTCAAGAAAGGTAAAGTTTCTCCTAAAGAAACCTGTTGTAAAAGCAACAGCTCTTCACAGTTGTTTTGCTCAGTTTTTACCAAATTGTTCCTTCCCTCACAGGCTATTATTCTGCTCCACCTGTGCAGAACAGAAACTGCTGTTCTACCCATTAGGAAAGAAAAAACCATAGAGTGGGTAACACCTTCCTGTGGAAGTCTGAAAGCCAACAGCAAAGAAAGAGAGTTTTCAATTGTTTCCAAAAATGCCACAGACACAGAGGGTTACCATTCACTTTAGAAGGAGGTAAATAAATAACTGAAATAAAAGAAATGGGAGATTTCCCCAACACAAACTGCAGGGAATGTTCTGTCCAGCAAAAATTAGCTGAAGGTGACTGTCCACTTGCAGCAAACCACCAGAAATAGGTAAAATTCCCAGAGCATCCTTCACAAATTCATTACAAATTACTGAGCAAAATTATTATACAGACAAGAGTTAAATGCCACAGAAAAGTGTATCTGTGAGCTACTGTATCTATGCAGGGAACTTTTTTAATACAAAAATTTGAATGCTGCAGGTGGTATTCGGGGGCTGCTTCCTGTTGTCAAGAAATACAGTTCTATTATGAAAACTCACAGTGGATTTTTTTATATTAAATCACAATAAGAAAGAAGTATTTGATGATAGGCTAAAAGCTGCGACTCCAAATAGCTCAATGGATTTGCGTGAGTAAAAAAAAAAACAAAATTAAAAAAAAAATTAAAAGAATACTCTCCACATTTACTCCCTCAATTTATCTTATGTTTTCTGTGAGCTTCATTGGAAAGGATTTTTCTGTCTACTTAGTTGTCTATCTTTAACTGCTCCTTACCATTGCGGTGGATGTCTGCCCAGTAGCTGCTCTAAATGCAACAAATCAACCAGCATTTTGTTATTTTTGTACATAAAGACAGTTCAGAGCAGTAGGGAATGTTCATTATTGGATGCAAAGGAGGAGTAATCAGTAATAAGTGCTTGATAGAAAGCAGTTTGTTATTAGTGATAAGGGAGAGGAAAGAAACAGAGAAAAGAGTCCTGTCATGGTGGATGAGAGCCATAATCATAGAATCATAGTTTGCTTTTGTTTGAAAAGTTGTTGAAGATCATCAAGTCCAACTGTTAACCCAGCACACTGACAAGTCCACCACTAATTCATGTCCCTGTGCACCACATCCACCTGTCTTTTAAATACCTCCAGAGATGGTCACTGAACCACTTCCCTGGGCAGCCTGTTCCAGTGCCTGACAAGACTTTCAGTGAAGAATTTTTTTCCTATTTTTTCCTCAAAAATACCTCTATAAACCAAAAGCTTGAAAAATCTGAGCACTGTCTCTTATATCGAGAGAAGCCATCTGAGAGAACTGTCACTGCTAATCTGTTTTTTAAAAAATTCAGAGGATTTATGTTATAATTGGGATTCAAGTGGAATTTAGACTATGATGGAAAATTTTAGTTGCAGCATCTGCAGTGGACACAGCTTTAGATGCCCACCTGTGCACACATCTGCCTTGTTTGTGAACCTCACATGGACAAGGGAGGAGCTCCAAGAGGCTCAGGGAAGAAGAGATGCTGTGACCTTGGCCTTTCTTCATGGCTGACACTTTGTGGCTCTATGTGGTGGCAGAATCACAGGTCATCATAGCTGCAGTGATCAGAGAGATTTCTATGCCTATCAACAGGCAGCGTGGGCAGCTGTCAGCTGTCAGGTACATCCCTGCAGAGCAGGGATGGATGTGGACTCAGACCCTTTCAGAAGCATAGCAGAAAGTATCTTCAGATTTTAAAATATATATATAGAAAAAAACCTGTCTGTAACACAGAAAATCACATAATAAAACTCCTTATGTGTTGCTTTCCCATTCACTCCAGGAGAGAAACAACAAAGCCCAGCCTTTTCAGATATGCTTTCTGAGGTCTGGAGATAAAAGAAATTAGATGTAAGACTTCTTCTGACTGCCTAGGCCTGAGAAATATTTGTCTGCTCTTTGTGTTACATTTTTCAGTGACTGTCTTTCTCTTACTCTTCTTTGTCTTATTCCCTCCTAGTTTGTTGCTATTGACTGAATCAAAACCAGCAAATCATCACAGGATTAAATTTCACCCTCAGAGAAAAAGGTGAGAGTAAATTCCTTTATGTTTCTAAAGGACTTTGAAATCCCCCAATATGAAAGTTGCAGTAAAGCACAACACTGTCTTCTCCTTGGGGCAAAGTAAAAATTGGGGTCATCTGCAGCTGAAAAAGAAATCTGCAGCTCTGAAAGGGAGAACAAATATCAGCAGTAAGGAAAGGAAACATGTTCAGGTCTGCAAAATTGTCATTCAGCTTCTATAGCTCCCTCTTTTTTCTTAAACAGAACAAGTCCAAGTGATGAAGTTCATTCTGGGTCAACATCATTCTGCATTCTATGTTTATGCCCTACTATGTCTAGGTTTTACATTTGGCATTGCAAGTGTTGCTCATTAAAAAGGAGAGATGCTTCTTCCTGAAGGCCATGTGGAAACCAATTTTGTGCAGCCTGTATAAAGTCTACTGCATTTGTACCGTAAATTGAGACTTTGGGCTCTTTGGTTTTAGATTTTCTTAGTTCTTTTCCAAATATGTGATTTGCATCCTCTGCAGCTATTTATCTTAATGTTTTAGCAGTTTCATTTAAGACAGAGAAATAGCCTAACAGATTTGACACCAGAAGCACATATATCTGTATATATTAAATAAAACTTGGAAATCCACACATGCCATTAAGTGTTTCTGCAGCTTCTGGAAGTGTTCAAGTTGTCTGGTGGAAGCATGTTGGCCTGTTTCTGCTGGCTTCATGTGAGGACTATGAGTCCTGCAGAAATCATAGAATTATAGAATCATTTCGTTTGGAAAAGACCTTTAAGATCAAGTCCAACCATTAACTTAGCACTACCAAGTCCAGCACTAATCTATGTCCTCATATGCCACATCATGTAAGTAACTCCAGGAATGGTGACTCAGCCACCTCCCTGGGAAGCCTGTTCCAGAGCCTGACAACTCTTTCAGTGAGGAGATTTTCCTAATATCCAATCTAAACCTCCCCTGGCACAAGTTGAGGTCTTTTCCTCTTGTTCTGTCACTTGTTACTTGTGAGAAAAGAGCAACCCCAACCTTGCTACAACCTCCTTTCAGGTAGTTGTAGGGTTAGAGGGCTGATACCAGCTAATTGCAAGTGTTTGAGGTACCTGTCCTCCATCTCTGTGCAGCTATTCTAGTATTCTAGTAGTGCCAGTTAGTGAAAACTTCTTTTCATTATCTCATATTTAGAAAAGAAAAAAAAATAAATAAAAAAATTAATCTTGCTTATGGGAGTTGTTATGAGGAGCTCTAGAAAACCTTGATTCAATTAAGTCTCCCTGGTTTAGACTCAAGTTCCACTTACTGTATAATTGACGTAATTTTGCTTAAGACTCTATTGTTAACTTTGTGATTAACTTTAAGAGTCTAACAGTTTTAGAGTCTGGGCTTTATTAAAATATCTGACAATACACAAGTTATAAAATGTTTTAAACAATCAGAGAAAATAACACATTATCTTTCTTAAGACACCTCTTTTTAAACTACAAGATCTCAATTTCTCATTTACAATAAGACCTTTTTATATTTTTCCAGCTCTGGCAATAATACATGAATTGTGTATGAATTTTCCATTTGTGTATTTTTCTGTACAAATAAATAAGAGTGTTCAAGTTTTTCTTCTTTCTTGAGCTTTGAAGTGTAGACATTCATGCTGTGATTGGTCCAGTTTTCCTTTTGTAGAGAGGAATAAAGATAGCCAGACCCTGTTACTTATCTACTTTTTAATCTTGAAAAGCACAGCAGCACACACGCTCATTAAAACACAGTAAGACATTATACCCACCCCATGAGTTCCAGGCCTATCCAGAAGTGAGCAGCTGAATGAATCAGTGCTGCTAGAAATCTCAGAGTTTCTCTTTGTCAGAAAAATAGAGAAGATTACTATACTTTTTTTGTAAGTATTACCTTTCTACTTCTGGAAGAAGTGTATCAGTATCTTTGTATCTGTTTCAACTTGAGCAGTAGTCAGAGTTCAGAAGTGGGTCTATGTGAAAGTGAAATGGATTATTTACCATATGTACTTACATTCATTGGAGGAAGGTAGACTGTTTAGAGAAGGTGCTTGTCATCTTATTGAAAACCAACAAAGGCACCTTGACTCTGACAAAGTCCTTCCACAGGTTCACTTCATTCATTGCAGACCTAAGGTGAAATGCTTGACCTGCTGGTGGTGGCTGTCCATCTCTGTGGCTTCTGGAGGGAAATATTCTCACAATTTCATAGAATCAACTAGGGTAGAAAAGACCTTTAAGATCATCAAGTCCAAACTTTAGACTTGATACCCAGGTTTAAAAGTAAGATGAATTGCACACTCACATGACAATCAGTTCATCTTTCTAGGAAATGGACTGCTCGCACACTGGAAAAGTCAGAGTTGAAGAGAAAGATCCTGTAATAAAGATTTATGTGTGATCTTAAGTTCCGTGAGGAAGGAAGTATAAAAGCTGTTGGCCACTGCCATATCCAAGACTGCAAGAGAAACTGGAGAGGAGAGACTCAAGTTTGCCCCGTTACTGACAAACATTGATCTCTCATTAAAGGTGGAATCTTAGAATTATAGAATATGCTGAGTTGAAAGGGACATGTCAGAATCATTGAGTCCAACTCCTGTCCTTGTGTAGGACACCCCAAGAATCACACCATGTGCCTGAGGGCATCATCCAAATGCTTCTTAAACTCAGGCAGGATTGGTGGGGTGACCATTGCCCTGGGGAGCTTGTTCCAGTGCTCAACCACCCTCTGGGTGAAAAACCCTTTCCTGATCTCTGACCTAAACCTCTCCTGATTCAGCTTCCTGCCATTTCCCCAGGTCCTATCATTGGTCACAAGAGGGAAGAGATCAGTACCTGCCCCATCTCTTCCCCTTGTGAGGAAGCCATAGACTGAAATGAGGTCACCCCTCAGCCTCCTTCATCTCCAAGCTAAATAATTCAAGTGACCTTAATGGCTCCTCATAACACATCCCATCCAGACTCTTCACCATCCTCGTGACTCTCCTTTGGACACTTTCCAATAGCTTGGTGTCCTTTTTATATTGTGGTGCCCAAAACTGAACACAGTATGTAGAGAGTGTAACTTTAAAAAAAGAAGGCTTGTTTAACACATTTAGCATTTTTATGATTAGTAAGAGTATTTTTAAGAAGAATTACTGCTGTTAAGAAATTTTCTAAGTATTTCTGTGTGTCTTAATATTTCCCTATGTTTTGCTTCAAGCAGTTCACTGAAGACCTCACTGGCACTCTGCAGGAGCACATAGAAAAGACTATGGAGACTGATTAGGAGCTCAAGATTAGGTAGGATGACTGTGAAGGATGATATTATAGGGAAAGCTGCCAGAAAGTTCATCTAAGGTTGCACATGTGTTTTGGAGGCTTGTAGCTATTAATAGTGACAGCTTTCCTTCTAGACCAACTTGGGATGCAGGGAACTGATTCCCTTCACAAAAATGCACTGGGCACAGAATGGTGCTTGGCCTGACTGTGGCACATGTTGAGACAATTATTGAGGTAGGACTGAAGGCTCTGGTAATAGGAAAACAAATGTTTTGAGACAGTATTCAGTTGATAAATTTTACTGGCTCTGGACAGTTTTATCTAAAGGACTTTGTCCTGGTGCATCAGTACTTGTAGAGCAGGAATTTGCAGGGAAATTCAGTCCTGATTCCTCTGTGCTTACAGATGGTCTGTTTCAGCTTCCACTGAAGAAGCCATTTTGGGTGCTTTGGAAGTGTGGCTGGTTCATCAGGTATTGCTGATAAACAGCATTAAGGGGATTAATTACAGACCAAATAATTTGTTGTTTGGTATGTCATAATAGGAATGAATTAATTTTTTTAGCTATTTTATGATGAACCATTGATTTACTCATGGAGCACAATAATTTTTGGCATAAAGTAGATGAAAAACTGCCCACCATTTTGTGTGACTGTCTTTACATTTGCTGCTCTTTTCCTTTTAAAGAAGTACTGCATAACATCTCTCTTTGGATGACTAGAAAAAGGAGAAAGGAGAAAGGGAAACTACTGCATCTGTTTGTGTAAGATGATTATAGAGTTTTCATTAAAATTTTTAATGGCAAAAGCATTAAGCTTTTATCTATTTATTGTTTCCCTTCTTAAGTCCTGGCCAAGTAACATGTTTTTTAGATGTACTTTTCAGGAAAATTGTGCTTACAGTAAAATAGAACTGATATATTTAATAGTGCCCAAAAGAAATAATAAATATTATTACATATTCTTAAAAAAAAAATAGAAAATATGATTACATATCCCTTCCTTCAAATGCAGTTTCACAGAATTGTCATGGTTAGAAAATGCCTCTAAGACCATCTAGTCCAACAGTTCAATTGTTGCTACTGGAAATTTATTCACAATCAGGTTTTATGTCCCGTTGATGTAGTAAACATTTTAGAAGTGTTTAATAAATAAACATTTGCATACGACAGTGATGAGTATGTCACCTTGATTTTTTCTAGTATGCTAATTTCCAGTAAAGTACTTTGTCATCTATAGAAAAATGGTAAAATAAACAACAAATGATTTGATGGGAAATATAATTACTTCTGTCTGGTAGGTGACATTATGAAATAATAATGCATTTACCTTAGGAAAAATATTAAAATATTAGTGTGAAGGTCTTTGAATTACCCAGATTAAAAAAAAAAAAAAAAAAAAAAAAAAAAAAAACTATTTTTTTTTACCAAAAG
>NW_009954020.1:2231704-2297783 GCF_000747805.2 Chaetura pelagica | reverse complement strand
AAAAAAAAAAAAAAAAAAAAGGACATATTTTTATTTCCAGTAAGTGCTTTCTCTTTAGCTATTATCCTCAGCAATATTTTTACTGCCATTCTATTCTCATACCAATGGAAGGTCATTTGCATTTCTGTAATTCCAGAAGAGCATTTAAATATGGAAATTATATCTGGAGTTGTGTGAAAAGGAGGTTCATGTCTCTTTCATATTCAAACAATAATGTATAAGCATTAGTCATTTCTCTCTGCTTTTATTACCAGAACCAATTACATGACACTGAATTTAAAAGTCCTGAAAAGAAGTTTAGATAGCTTTCATTGAACAGACTCTGTAGCAATAATATCTTAGCATTATTTTTTAAAATCATAGGATGCTAGCTGTTACATAGTGTTAAATCCATTTTACTAAAAGTTTTCCTGTTCTTACAATTGAAAATTTATATAGAAGCAATGCCATAAGGACTGGCACACTGAACTGTTTTTTAAAGAGGTGCTTTTGAAAGTGCGGGAACTTTAATAATGTATATGTTTTTTTGGGGCTTTATTACCCAAGAAGTAGGTGGCCAGCTCTACTGTGACATTCTCAATTTATAAGAAAAAAATATGCAGAGAGTTTATGATGTCTGGTCATTTAGTTCAGGAAATGGCAAAAAATGAATCTTGATCAAATTTCTAAAATCAATCAGACAAAAACCATACCCAGGTTGTGAAAACCTGCCTCTTGGGGCCTAATCCCAAGGCTAATGAAGATAATGGGAGGTTTTTGCTAATTTTCAGATAATTAATTAACAGATCCAGAGAATGTTTCAGATTATCAGTTCTCATCCTACTTCCAAATAAACCCCCTTAATGCGAGACTGATCTCCTCAAGGACACTGTTGAGCTGTATAGCACTAAAGTTAAACCATTAACAAAAATATTAAGTGCAAATGAATCTTCTAGGAGTTGTTTTTACTTTCAGGTTGCAGTAAACAATATGATATGATACTACTAAAAACAGAATTAAAGAGAGTACAAACTTGTAGTGGAAAAAACAGGTAAGGAGAAAGCTGACCCCAAACTCAACTCATCATATGTCTTGGAATTAGCCTCTGGGCACCCACCCAGTAAGTCAGAGTTATTTAACAGCTCATCCTGGACCAAGTCTTGGATACCCTACGTCCTCTGTGAACAAAACAAAAGATAAATACCTCTGTGTGTGCTGTAATTTATAAGCCCATACAAAGTGTATATTTCATGGCTCATTCCAAGGTGCACTTACAGTTTTCTCTGGAATATTTATACGGTCTTTTCTCTCCCCCATGCTATGTATATGGGGTCTAATATTGCTGCAGAACTTCTCTCAGATCAAGGACAAGGGTCTGCTCTCAGTCTGGTGTCCAATTTTCAAAAAAGCCACAGTATCATAATTTTCTTTGGGATTTCTATGTGTCTGTTAGCTTTAATATACTTAGCTTAGTTCAAATGTTATTTGGGGATAACAGACAGGTACTCACATACACAGAGATTGAGAAATTCATAGTCTAATTTCTTAGAAAAAACCCACCAGACTAAAATTAATCCCCAAAGAACTTAAAAAAATTAATAGAGAAGAACATTTCTATCATAATTAAAGTATTTCTTAGTGTTAAACTTAGGAGTTTTGGGGAGAGGCTTAGGATTTTTGCATCAAACTTTGCCATCAGCTTCCACCACACCAGTATCTTCCAGTGTGTAACATCATTCTGCATCTTGGCTTAGCTTTAACACTAAGAAGCTGGAAGCAAAGTTTTTTCAGTCCTACTCTGTGTGGGTCTGTCTGATTGTTTAATAACTTTTCAACTCATCAAATTTCAGGATGTGACAGGTACCTCAAAGACATTATCCCATTACCCAATTCTGGTTCACATAACCTACCTACTATTTGGACATTTCCATTACAGTGTGTAACACCAACTTTGAAGGGGTAATTTTATTTATTTTTTTTATTGCTTCATCCATAACTTGACATTTACATGAGTCAGCTGGAGGAGGACAAAGAATTTACCCTATTTTTAAAACTTGTCAGTCTGTGCATTCTCTAGTAATCTTCCATGGCTTGTAAATCCCAGCCTACCCACCATCCAGAGAAAAGCAGGCAAGCAGCAAAATACCCAGCTCTCATTGATTTTAGTCCATCATGCCTAACTGCTCTGACAAGTATGACTTTAGCAGAAGAAATAAAAAAGAAGTATGATGGTGGAGGAAAAGATCAAATAGCTGTTTTTTAGCTGAAAAAGTAGTTCAGCCTCTCCCTTCTTTGTTTCCAGCCTGGGAGTGGTGGCTCTATTGGGTTTGAATCTGTGGTTTATTTCTTCTTGTCTCATTGCTTCTAAACCTGACAAATTGCCAGATAATACCAGATTAAACTTTTCTTTGATTTCACACTCCAGCAGGGAAGCATTTAGTGACCTTTATCAATCAGTCTTTCCTGGCTGAAAAGCAGTTTTATTTATAGGATTTGTTAGTCTGTAACCATTACAACCAGCCAGAGAAAAGGCACTTAGTGAAATGCCTTGCTTGGCTGGTACATATTTTCTGTATTATTTAGATATAAAGGGGAGTGAAAATGCCCACAGAGACCAAGGACAAACCAACTTCTGCCACTCCAGAGAAACCAAACTTAATCCCATCTTTTATGTTTCAGACAAACTAAGAGTTATAAGTCCCATGGCACAGATATAAAAATCAGCTCTACATCAATATAGTGAAAAGCAGCTGTAGATCCTAAAGGCCATTTCAGGGGAAATGAGGGTGACACTGATCCCTGGGGAACAATACTAGTTACAGGTCTCCAGATGGACTCTGCACCATTGATCACTGCCCTCTGGGCTCTATTTTGCAGCCAGTTCTCAGACCATCACATTGTCCGCTCTCTTACCTTCTGAGCTTGCTCACAAGGATGTTATGGCAGATTCTGTCAAAAGCCTTGCTAAGGTCAAAGTAGGCTACATCCATTGGTCTCCCTGCATCTATCCATTCAGTCACAACATCATAGAAGGCTATCAGGTTAGTCAAACCTGATTTCTTCTCCTGATAACCTTCTTCTCTTCCATGTGCTTAGAGATGACTTCAGCAATGAGCTGGTCCATCATTTTTCTAGGGATGGAGGTGAGGCTGACTGGTCTGTAGTCCTGGATCATTTGACACTTTATATTTGCAGCAAGTCAATCTCATGCCATTGCTTGGCTGTCATCTTATATAAGGGGATGTGCTCACATGTGCTGGCAACCTGAGACCCTGGGAATGCAGGGGACTCTGGAATTGGCAGTCTTCTGCAAGTTTCCTGATTTGCTCAGAAAGAAAGAGGAAAGTATTTTACCTCTAAATAATGGTGTTAAATAAACTGAGATGGGACTAGAATTCATCTTTAAGAAGATCCATGAGAAAAGAGAAGTGTGTAAATACTTTGGAAAGAACGATAAAAGCTGAAAAAATAGCTATAGATATGAAAATAATGTCTTTTGGGGTTACTCAAGTAGTTCAATCCATTATTTACTTGAAAAGATGGTTAAGAGGTGACATGAGCACTGTGTAGAAGTACCTCAGAGTGAACAGATTTCTTACGCTACACAACTCTGGCGTTGAAAAATGGCAAGAGGCTGAAAGCCAAAATGAGATGAAATGAGGCAAGAAATCAGGCATACAGATTTTTGTTTGTGTTTGGTTGGTTGGTTTTTGTAATTAAACTTTGGGAATGTTTATTCAGGAAAGGAGTGAGCTCTCTATCATTCTGGATTTATTTAAATCAAGATTAGATATATTATGCAGAAGTTCAGACTAAAATATATTAGTAAGAATAAGGACAAAAAAACTCAAAGCAAAACAAAACAACAAAATAACAAACAAACAAAGCAAACACCAGCTCAAGGTTGGAAGGGACCTTAAAGATCATCCACCCCCCTGCCATGGGCAAGCATAACTTCCAATAGACTAGGTTACTCAAAGCCTCATCCAAAATAAGATAAAGAACCAATTCATGCCCACATCTGAAATGTTACTATGTCCTGTTTTTTAAAATTTTGATTGTACAATTCCATAAAAATGCACATCTGCATTTTGTGCAAAAGAAGCTAGTAGATACTCTAAAAATAAATGGTACAGAGTAACAGACACAAGGCAGTCACCTCTAAAATTGCCATGTTGCACTTGGTCACCCCTAACAGCAATGTTAAGCATGTGTCCTAGTGGTTTCGGGGTATTAAAAATATGCACGTGAGTTCTGAGAGTGAAAGGAAAAAAAAATAAAAAATAAGAAAAGATAAATTCTTCTCCATTGCAGGTAAAATGACCAGACTTTGGATAGTACTCAGTTTTAGGTATTTTGTTTCGTTGTTTGTTTGTTGTTTTTTTTACAGGAGCTGATGACAGAGTCCTTGAGCAAAGCTGTGGTGCAGCATTGCATTGCTATGGGCCCATGTTACAATTCCCAGTTTCACCATGATCTTTTGGAGGAATAGGGACACCTTATCCATCAGGTCTACTTATGTATTAGTGGGGGAAAAATTACTTCTCTAAGAGAGGCATTATGAGATCAAACTAATTGAGGTGTGTGAAGTATGTTGGGCAGACAACCTTAATGTGGGCAGATGTGGGAATGAGCTCTTTAAATGGCTTAAAATAGACGGCTGATCCTCTTTTTTTTCTGCTGTGGATACAACCACAAAAACCTCTGCTTTGTGACAGTCAAGATTAAGTAATAATAATAATATATAAACTAAATTAAACGCTGAAGAGGGTTTGTTTGGTTTGTTTGTAGCTGGACTCTTACTGGCTGAGGTTGTCCAAGGGAACAGACAACATCTGTCCTAAGAAATTGCTTTCTGAGACAAATTAAAAATTCAAGAAGGTTCACTTTCAAGATTCTGGTGCCTCTGGCACTAACTTTCATTTAACTGACTCTGACAATTAACATCAGCTAATAAACTCTTAAGTGTTTCTCAGTTTGAATATGAAAAATTAAACCAAACAGAAAGGATTTCGCTGTTTGTACCACACACCAGGCTGAGCCAAATGTCAGTGGTTTTACACTGACACATCCGTGGGGTTTGAAGCTGAGAAAGAACCTTAGAGGAAAGTAAGAGATCAAATGACTGAGAGGGGATCATCTACTTTCTGAAGCAGAACTGACATTAACCTCACTGATACTGGTTTGGTTGCTTGAACTGTTTCAGGGACAGTTTGCTTGGTCTTGACCAGCAAATCATTAAATAAATAAATAAATAAATAAATAAATAAATAAAATCAGAAAGAAACTAAAGCAGCAGGCAATTCTTCTTGAAAAGGAAGGATTTTTTTTCAGTTTGTTTTCCAGTTTCAAATCTGGTTTAAAAATTATTCCCTTGAAAATACCTGCATACTTTTTCCCTGGCAAGCTTCCTCTCCTTAGTGATTCTCTTGTCATGGGCTAAAACCTTTCCTCTGATGTGAGCACCTGACTCTACCTGACATTTGAGTGAGATGCACACCCACATATGAAGGTGGGCCTTGGCTCTTTGAATCCAGATTTGTCCTTGTTTTATTTACAGATAACAGACTGCAGGGAAGACAAAATATGTCAAAGGAATGATTTATGGCTTACTCTCATCTGTTTTCTACTAATAAAACTAACAAGTTTTTCTTTGACGCAGGTAAAACGCACATTAAATGAAGTTTCCATACCTAAAATATCCCACACGTACATGGGTTTTTTTTAAACCATCTTCATTTTGTTCTTTTAAGTGGTTTTAGTGTGTAGTGTGTTGTGCCAAATGTCCTTAAATGTAGCAGTTTAAATTGAAAGATTGTAGTGGGTTTTCTGGAGATTATATTTTATCAAGTGTAATCTATTAAATTGACCAGGTTATTTATAAAGTACCATACTGATAGGTTTATAAATGCAACCGACTTGCTACTTCTAGTGTTGACTTTTTTTTTCCTCTTAAAACTCCTGGTTTATTGATGGAATTTAATTTTGAGCTCACATCCAGGTAGCAAGAGAATAATAGTCCGTTCTCACTGCAAAAGTCTCCCACTAAGCACACTGGATACGGTGGTTTAATAATAGCATAGTTTGAACACTTACTTTATGCATTTATTTTTGAAGTGTGCGGATGCATTCTCATCTAATTTCCTTGAAGGAGCTCCAAAATTTTTTCTTATCACATAAATATTTATAATAGATGCACTGAAATTGTCTCCAGAAAATAAAAAGCCAGATGTTAATAGAAAAATTTTACACAGATGAAGGAAAAAATTACTGTTTTATTTTAAATGCAGAAGAATAACTTCTAATATTTTATTCATAAGCAGAATATCTGAGACCTTCTTGTTTAACCCTTCTCCTGTTCCCAGTTAATGATAAACTGTAGAATTGGGGGCCAATACAGCAAAGTGCAGGAAGTTGAGAGCTCTGAACTCTGCTTGACTTAGTGGGAATAAGTTTTAGAAACTGGAAGAGCTCATTTCTTCCCTCAGATGAATAAAAAGCCCTTTGAAATCGCTGCAGTTAATCAGACTCCAGACATCAATACTGCATGAACTCTCTTCCTTTAAATTATATATTGTGTAACATGAAATAAATCAAGAGACTACAGAAGGATTCTAAGCAAAATATGCACTTTGATGAAGGGAATGCTTGATGGACACTGTCACAAACTGTCAATTGCATAATGCTTTTAATATCTGCAAACTTCAGTGCTATGGAGGGGAAGGATAGAAAGAAGTACAGTGTGGTTAGGGGATCAACTCTTTTGAAAGGTTGTACTTCAGAAGCCCTTTTCTCTCCCTAAAGGAAAAGTTACACAAAGACCACAAGACTCCACTTCTTTCAGCTAAGCCCATGTCTCAGAGGCAGAGGAGACAGTGTTTGAAAGCACAAAAAGGCATATTTTGCCTTGTTGCTAAGCTATAGAAAAGCAAGGAAAATCCTGCTTGGTCCGTTACCTGCAATCCGGGAATAATCATCTTCCCAGGCCCCCTTCTTTATTATAAAGCAAGACCAGTGGTCTGGGGGCCATCTCCTGCAGTCTGACATTGAAGAAAGCTGATGGCAGGAGAAAAAGCACAGTGCAAGTTGCAGGGACGTCACATTTCTTTCTGGTAACTGTGAAAGTTGCTGTGGGCATCCCTGTCAGAACCTATTATTTTCCACCTGGCTTGTCTACCCATCACCTGTGTTTCCCTGGATCCATTTTTAACAGTTCAACTCATGCAGCCACGACTGATGGTGAAATGGCTCATGAGAGCAGCCACAGCTGAGTGCCTCTGTTTCTGAAAGATGCAACCAGAAACACTGCATGAATGAATGCATGGATGGAATGAATACAAGTTTTTTATAGCTGTTGGATTTTTTTTCTCTCTCTCCATCACTGCAAAAGCTAGAGCCCTCAGTGATCTACAACATTTCCACTCCTTTGCTGCTGGTTTGCTCACTTGCACACATTGCTGGTCCAGCCTGTTACTGGCAATACTATATTTATATATTTTTAAAGTATACTGCTTCTTGTGTTCATTCCAATATGTGCTGGTAGAGGGATTTGGGAAACATATCTGCTATGTGGAAACTTATTTTTGCTATGAGTTATATATGTAAAATACATATGTTTCTAAGACCTCTAGTTAAAATAATTTATATGTACTCTTAGCCTTATTTATATAAAGTATAAATAAATATCACTACATACAATATTATAAAATGTATATACAAATTGTACAAACATATATAAGACATACATGTGTGTATATGTATAAATGTATACAAAAAAATCTATCTATAACCTTAATGTAGTGAATTTACTTCTCATAGTTTGGGTAGGTTTTCCATTTGCTAAGACAGTGTTGAATTCTCAAAGCCAGAATTCTCCTTCAGATAGACTGAGCAGTCAACACAATAGACCATTTTTATAAGAGGTCAAGAAAGTAATTGAACCATCCACTCTTATTTCTGAGGAGGTCATTTCCACTAAGAAAATTGTATCCAAAGCTCAGTCAACAACTTATCACAGATCTATAATCAAAGCCAGCTTTGCAAACAGGCTAAATCTCTATTGCAGTCTAGCCATTTTGGCTTCAAAATATATCTCTTTCCCATGATGTGTTTGTGTATTCTGGGTAAAAACTTACAGCAAAACAGAAAGTCAGCTCACCTACCTACCCTAAGCTTGGCTGTCTATGGTTTTCTTCTGGACTTTCACTGTCCTCCTTCCCTGCTCCAATGAGTCAGCAGAAATCCTTAAGAGGGATGGGAATCTCACCTCTGCTGGTACAGTGAGTCAGCAGAATGTGCTGACCTCTTGTTCAGTGAAAACAGGGGGAAAAAGCCCTACTAAAATGCAGCAGGAGGAGCAACATTTAAAAATAGAGGTTTTATCCTTGGCAAATCAGCTAAATGCAATGCTGGCACTCTGGTTTGTCACCAGTCAACAAACATGAATCCCCATATTTAAAAACGCTTCTGCACACAAAATCCCCTTCCCATCAGATTTGTCCTCAGCACCCATTGCTGGGGGAGGAGGAGGAGCTGTCAGACTACCTTGTGACTTCTAAGGGTCAGTGGGCTTGCTGCTCCATTTGAAATCTTTTGGGGAAGCTGTGTCTGAATCACTGCCTCCAGTTGAGCAGGGGCAAGGGCTAAATGGAAAGGAATTGCATGGAGAGCACTACACTGGAAAGGAGCTAAACACAGAGTGGTCATTGCTACTGATGTTCAGCAAAATATGACAAGCATCACAATGGCATTACTGAAAATAGAAAGGTAGTATCTGGACTGCAGCTTTAGTGCTTTAGGCTTTTCTCAGTGATGACCAGTGATAGGACAAGGGGTAATGGGTGTAAATTGGAGCATAGGAGGTTCAAGGTGAATATCCGAAAAAATTTTTTTACTGTAAGAGTGACAGAGCACTGGAACAGACTGCCCAGGGAGGTTGTGGAGTCTCCCTCACTGGAGACATTCAAAACCCACCTGGATGAGTTCCTGTGTGATGTACTCTAGGTGACCCTGCTCTGGTAGGGGGGTTGGACTAGATGATCTCTCGAGGTCCCTTCCAGCCCCTAAGATTCTATGATTCTATGATTCTATGATTAAGGGAGTACCAAAAATCTCTGATTAAAGCAGAGAAAACTTCTGTTTAAAAATGCTTTGGATGGACCGACACCTTTCTGCTTTTTTATCTTCTGATACATATTTTTTCAGCTATCTACCATGTTTTTAGAGATAATTAAAGGTGCCCCTATCCCATCTTATACAAGTCCTTTGTGTAGTCTATGCAAAAAGGGATAAATGTTAGACTTCAGCTTAATTTGGGATTTGGGATGATTTTGACATGCAGAAGACATTCGTGCACCAAGGAGTTCATAGTGTAGTGGCAGAACAGAGTTGTTTTGGTGCAATCCTGAGAAAGAAATGAGAAAATATTTTTTTCCCCAGGAGGAAAACTGTGAGCCTTCAAATCTATTGGGGAAAAGTACCAGGTTGGTATGAGTATTCAGCCCAACAACAGATGGTGGTGAATTGGGCTAGTCTCAGTCTGCTGATTCCCTTGGTCAGCCACCATGGAGTGGCTGATATTCAGTTTAAAATGTTCTCCGTAAAAATGAAAAAAAAAGGGCGTAATCCCTTTGTATTGTTCCTGGTTTTCTCTATATACTCACGATGAAAGCTTCTAAGATGTAGTCCTGAGACCATAAACGAAACTTAAATTGCAGTTTTCCCAACAGAACTTGCACAGTTACTTCCACTGGACATGTGCCCATGATGTCCAAGCGCAGCCACTCAGGTGCTAAATCACTGACAGCTCAGTTTTCACTGCAGTTCCTGAAGATATTTTTTCATTTGTTAGCTCTTGGCTTTCAATACTGCTACATTCAATTTCTTTTTTGTGCAAGCATCACTTATCCCCATCTGTTATCTACCTCCCCTCCCTTCACAGTACTCTTAATATGATAGACATTGTCCAAACATGTATGAATACCGAGATTTTGTCCTTTAGAATTTCATCAAGCAAAATACTAAATAATAATAAAATCAGATTTTTCAGAACAAGCAGCCTTTCACCCATTTTAAAGTTGATGCCTCCCCTGCTTAGAGGTTTCATACCGAGCTCTTCATCAGTGAACAGAGATGAAAAACCTGGTAAACAAATTCTTTTGTGTAGTAACATCATTCACTCTTGAAGGGCCTCAAAATCCCAAATCAATACCACAAGTGAAGTTCTGCCAACACTGTGGTGCCACCACCTTTGAGATTGAAGTCAACATCAGCACCCATGTGTTGCAGATATGAAGGAAAACTTCCTGTTCAAATCTCAGGCTCAGTGAGGGCTTAGAGGAGTAGACTGTGATTTCCAAGGTGGCTCTGAGTTGGGATAGTAAGGCTTAAGCTCACAGCTCAAGAAAAGCTGGGTTCATAGCTGATACACAGAGGAGCAGAGGACCAAATCCCTTACTTTATGGCACAACCCATGATCTAGAGATGTTCATTAACCTTCCCTCTTCTTGGGCACTGGACTCTACGTCTGTGTACTTCTGGCAATCGGGTTCTGGAAGGAGCAAGCAATTATGCATGTTTGAATTTAACCCTCTTATTACCCCAGTCATCTCACCTCTCTTCCTCACTGGCAGGGAATTCAGGCCCATCTCTGCATTCCCAACAAATTGGCACAGTGTCCCTGGCCTGTCTTGTGCCTTTGCAGGTATCATTACCCTTTGGAAAGAGTTCGCTCTCAATTTGCTCTGCTCCAATGCAATCAGTGAAGCCAGATGGAAAGGATTTTGAAATTTACCTTTTCAGATCTCAGCTCCATATTTCTCCTTTGATGTTTCTGGTCAGGTTTTCCAGCTGTCCTCACCTCTCCCAGCTTGCTGCACCACTCTCTCTTCAGACTGTGCTTTCCCCAGGGTTATGAGCATCCTAACTTGCAAAGGCATTTCTGTCATGGGGTGGCTGTCACTGGAGCACCAATTCACGTTGGTGCTAACCACAATGTATGTCACACTCAGTGGTTCTGTTAGAGCTGCAAAGACACTGAAAAAACCCAACAGAGATTTTCTGACCAAGAAGCATTTGAGGCTGCAGAATTTACAGTTTTTTGAATGGTCAAGCAAGACTGAGGAACACACGATGAACAGTGTCCACAGATCAACAGCTGGGACACCGCAGACATAGTACAAGTAGATCTGAAAGTCACACTGGGACTTCAGGTGTGGCCAAACTTGATCACTGATCCTGATTCAGATTTGTCTTCTCTCTGTCTTTGGTATGCATTTGCTAGGGGAACAGTCCTCAAAGGAGCAATTATTTTTGTTACTCATTTATTAAATTGGATCCATAATCAGAAGATTTCACACAGATATTTGAAGGAAATAATTACTGCAATGTTTGTATTACATCAGTTCAAAAGAAAAGTACTCCATCCTGGTTTAACAAATTAGGAAAGACCTTGGTGCCCCCTCACTCATAAATGGTTGCTTGGTACAGTGTTGCATAAAGCCCCCATAACACAATTTTCACAAACATATATTTATATATAAAAAAATACATTATATATTAATATAATTTACTTGCTAGGGGAAGTGTTTCCACAGCCAGGTAAGTGATTCTTGTTTTATTCCATCTGCTTCTGCACAGGCAGACACCATCATTCTTGTTTAAAAGGCAGCACTCCAGGACTGAGGAAGACAAGCAAGGTATCTCCAGAACATTATCTTAATCAAGATCACCGAATGTTGCAGGACAGCTAAATGAATGTTAATATATCATTAATGTTGCTGTTGCCAATCAGTGCTATGTACATCAAAAGCTGCTCCAGAATTGGTGCATAATCTAACAAATATGTTAATATATAAGCAGCCTAAGTAAAATAAAACAAATCCTTCTTAAAAAAAAAAAAAAAAAAAATAACCTGAATCTTAATGAACAGAAGTGGCTTAACTGGCTTCCATGACAGCTCAAAATGAAAAGCTTCCAAAATTTTCTGGTCCTCCACCTACACACACCTAATATCACCAAGCAGAATGTGAGAATGTGCTAAAACAGGCTCCCGTGATGCTGAACTTACTGGAACAAAGTGCTGAAAGCACAAACATGAGCAAATTCCTATTTATCAAAGTCTAGCTTTCCTCTTTTGCATCGTCTTGGTGGCAGATTTTTTCCCTCCCGTAGATAAGTCATTCTGTGCTACAACCTCCGCAGCAAGGAGTAAATTTGGAACAGAAATCTGGATTGTCAAAATGAAGGAAAGAAGAAGGAAAATTTTTATTTTATTTTCTATCTCTCTGCTCAGCCTCTCCTTCCTGTGCTGAATACTATTGATGGCAATTGAATATGGGACTGAACATGTGGGCTGGGAATGGGAATATCCTTGGTTGCTTTATACGATTCCAGTTGTCTACTATTGTTTAAATCCAACTTGATTTCTACTGGGCCTGTGACAGTAGTGCCAGCAGAATTGGCATATCCTACTAGCCTCTATTCTTTGTTTTTATACCTCCTGATGAAGGCCTTGGTGAAAACTGTGTGTTATTCTTTGATAAAAGACCTTTCTGGAGAACATAAATCTTTCCATCATCTTCAGTAGGGTTTGGGCATAAGTGATACCACTGTAGCTGGAATGAATTGAAGAGATTCAGATGAAGTCTGTGAAACTTCCTGACATTAAAAACTAACTGATCTTCCTGCAGGGAAGGACTGAATCTGCTTCTAATATTTCCTGACTCCCTTCACTGAGTGAAACCTTAGGGTTGCTACACGTAACCTTCTTCTGGTGAAAATAATAGAGAGCTTTAAGTTCTCCAGGGATTTTTTTCCATCAAAGAAATTATTTGGATTGCAGCTTTTTGCTTTTGTAGCATAAAAAAAGATAAAGGTTTTAGCTTTCCCAGGTTTGATTCACCTCTTACTAACCTTGGTAGAAATTGTATGAAATCACAAAAACAGTTCGAAAAATTGCTGTGGGAAAGGAATTAGTAGCTAAGCTTTAAATGGAAGGGGCTAGAAAGGACAAGAAGGAAAAACTGTGACTTTTTCTAGTTCTGATTTCTGTTCTATATGTTAGTCATATCAAAATTTAACATGAAACCCAGTGGTCTGAAACAAACTGTAGTCCAAAGTGATATGGTACAGAAAAAAATCTCCACTCTGTGTAAGCCTGTATCAGGTCACCAAGATGGGCATATTCATGCTGCCACTTAGGGAATAAGAATACTTGACTGTGTTAAAATAAAGGCTGAGTTTCTTCTTACTGACTCCATTCAGGTCTCCTAAAGTAACCTCTGCTCAAACACACTTGAAGCAAAGTGATTATATGGTAAGCTTTCTCCTTTTAAAGTCTAACCCTGTAAATAACATAGTCCCATCTAATTAGCTTTTGTAAACACTCATCCAGCAGGCAAGAAAGCAATAGAAATAACCAGTGAGCAATGTAGTAATCCACTGCTTCAGGCACGGGGTTTCAAAGTATTTCCTTGTATGATGCTATTTCAGTTATCCTGCACAGTGTGAACTGCAGTCACCCCTTTCCTCGATACCCAAACCCAATAACATGTCTTCCAGGCAGCTCACTGGCAACAAGATGCACACTCGTGCACCAAGTCTGCTTGTGGATAGAGAGACTCAGAGTGGGGATTTTCCAGCACAACATTAACAAGCTGTGAAAATATTCCCAAGCAAATATTTGGACTTCTTTGTTAATGATCAGCTCTGTGTTTCTCAGGCAGAAACATGCTCCCTCTATCCTTTTTTATTTTTTCCTAAGGGTCTCATTCCTGTACATCTGGCCCAAAAGCACTTTTATGTCAATCCTATTATTTTTAGCTTTGCCTGTGAGGCAGTTAGTCATCAGGCTGGGGCTTCAAACAGAGACAATTCTCTTGCCCAAACTTTTGAGTATTTGTTCTTGAGAGGAAGAACAGCAGATAATTCCTCATTTGCAAGCGTTTCAATTTCCACAGTGCAAAATCTTCTGAAATTATTTTAGACTCAGTGAGGAATGAGAAATCAAGTTTTCCAGTTACAAATTATCTCCAAAAAGAATACTCTCTTCTTTGAGATAGACCTGAGGGTCTGATATACCATTTGCTCCCTTCTAAAGTTAACTACATTTTTAAGAACAATTTTAACATAACTCTTGTAGAACTTCAGTGGTTTTCAAGCTTGCTCCCTTTCAAAACACATAGCAGTCTCCAAGGCAGAACTGCTGCCCAGAACACCTTGCTGGAGGACAAAGATCCCAGCCAAAGGCCAAAAAAGACTGCAGTTATTCCCTGCTTCAGTGACACTGGCAATCTTTTCTCTAGACAGGATTGTAAGAACTCATCCCAAATAACCTGAAATGAGGGAAGAAGGACAGGGAGGCAAAGCTCAGTAAAAAAGAAGATATATATAGGAAAAGAACACATTTAGTCTGTGTCAGTTAAAAGAAAAAGAATATTTTAACTGCTCTTTAGGTCCTCTTTGGAGCCTTTCCCATATTATAGTAAAGACTAGGAAAAAAATAATCTCACCTTGCTCATTACTCTTTGTATCAGAAAAGAGATTCTATAGCCTAGTTTGCTGATAACTAGAAATGTTATTTTTTCTTAAGTTTCAGACATATGTATAATAATTTACTGAAGTTCTTAGTCCAGTTGCTGAGGTAACTACACTTCCAGTTCCCTTATGGTGTCAGGCAGGATCCCATAGTGTAGCCCTTCTTGACTAGGCCTTAGCTAAACCACCCTGCAAATCTTAGGAAGTCTGAGTAAAAGTGAGTAGGTGCTCTGCCACATTTGTCCAAGCTCTCCAGCCCTCCTGAAGTTATGAAATATTTATTCACAACAAATTTAATAGGAAACAATTTTAATAGGAAATAAGTTTTAAAACAGCAGCCACCCCTTGCCACTTGGTGGTCACCCATCTTCCAGCTATCAGGTCAGGCTTTATGCACTTTTCAAAGCCTTTGTCCTTGTTAGTCTCAGGGAGGTTTCAGAAGACCTCTCTGTCCCCTGTCAGGACTATTATTTTTATAAATGATTGAAGTTTTCTTTGGTTTGCCTTTAGGCCTTAATAATCAGTGTGGTAGGTACCTTGGAGAATAAGCTCCAAATGCCTTCCAGTTGAAGCAATTTCAAAGTTGAAAACAGCAATAATTGCCTCTCCACATCTTTTTCATCTTGAAGGAAGCATCTCATGTCTTATTTATCTGGGAACTCAGATGCTGACAAAAATCTTGAAGTTAGTTAGGCAACATTTCTAACATTTATAAAGTTAAAACTATCTTTAAATACTCTATAGCTTGAGAGCATCTGTCACAAGTCTTTTCTGGCTTCCTTCATCCTTTTAACATCAACAGAGTCTGCCACACCCCCGAAGCCATCTGTGTATCTCGTGTAAAACTTTGACAAGGGCTTTTGTTTTCCTTGACCACCTACATCCCACAAATGGAAAGCATCAGTTTTATTTTTCTCTCTTAAGCCTCCACAGCATCACCCCCACTGTGGGGGAAGAAAGTCAACAAACTCATTTGGTCGCAGTCTGCAGAGAAGGGCTGCCCTCCCAGGAGCCATGTGCCCTCAGTGGAATTGGTGGAGGGTGGGTAGCTGAAGGGCATCTGTGTCTGGGATTTCAAAGAAGGGGGTGGACAGGCTGCAACAGTAGGTGGGAGGAGTGGGGTCGTGCCACTGTCCAGCACTCACTGTCTAGGAGTAGCAACCAAATAATTTTATCAGGATGCCATTCCATGTTGCTAGCATATTATTTAAGCACTAAATTGAAGTATCCTCCTCTTTAGAGGGCAGAGAATAATCTCTGCTGGAGGTATAATGAAAAGGGTGATTCATTTGTTTTTGCTGAATGTCAGTTTTATTCCACTGTTTTTTGTTGTTTTTTGCTTGTTTCAGAAAATAATTCTGATCTCCATGGTCACTCAGAACTTGAACCAAAGTTTTCTCTGAGATTTTTAATGGTTTCAGTTCTGATTTCCTTACAGGCTTTTGTGAGTTGTTTCTGTATTTCAGGGACCCACTCAGCAGCAAATCTATAATACTAATATGTATTAATAATTCTGTCCCTGGGACTTCCTCATATCAGTTTGTAAACATGAAATTTAGCACCAGTAAGAACCAAAAGTATGCTTGACCCCATGGCTCAAGGCTCACAGAAGGCAGACAGGCCTTTCCCACTAACATCAATAGCCTTTTTCATTACAATTTTTAGATAAAGTTGAAATAAGTAACTTTAAAAAGGGATTTGTTAGCCAGCTTATTGTCAGTTTGACCGTTACTGATTCTGAATTTCAAAGGGAGGGAACATAACCAGGAAGAGGAGTGCATTATTAAATAATTAATTATTAGTAATTATTTAAAAAAAATAATAAAGATATTATTGTAATTGAGATACTTATTCTCCGGTTCTTTGAGGTGAGATTAAGACACGGTTTAGCAAGGACTATATCCAAGATGGAAACAACTCTACTGTTTTTCCTTTTGTGCCCCAGGCTCTGGAGGCTTGTGGCAGGACTGCAGCTCCTGAGCTGGCCCTCCCTAGAGCATGGCAGCTGCTCAGCAGAGAAGCAGCCACTAGAGAGCATGACGAGACCACTAACCTCTCTCTGTTTGATCTAGATAAGGACTGGAACCAGGACTCTTGGGGTAGAAAGCTGGTGATCTAAAGCATCTTTATGATTGAGCCTTTTGCACAAAGACAAAAAGCCAACACAAATATAAATCTTCAAAGGGAAAATAAAAGAGGATTGATCTTCGAGCCCAAGGTATTAAATGAAAGCATGAAACAGTCTCATCTTTATTGGGCCTTTCATATGAAAATTATATATAAATGTCTGCATTATACATGTATTTGGACTTCATGGAAAGCCTTCAGAATGGAGTACAGATAAATATTTATGTGTTGATGATAATTCTCTGAACATCACTGCTTTGTGGTCATTTATTCTGTAAGAGCAGCTTACAAGGGTGTACAAAAAGGGATATAACTGGAAGAAGTAAGACATGCTTGGTATATTTGGAAGAGAAGAGCAAAGCTAAATACTGATTAAGCTGCACAAACAACGCATTCAATTCATTCTGTAGAAGTTTATTGTAGCAAAAGGAGAAACTGGAGACCTTAGAAATGACAAAGAGCCGTGGAGTTTTTATCTTTGTCTCTTTGGTTATTTCTTCAATTTTTATAAATAAATACTGGGAGATTATCTGAAATGAGTTGGGCTTTGCCATTTACTTCCTACTGGGGCTGTGATTCCTACTATGAAATAGAAGAACTGAAAAATTTGGCATATTATGCAAGGGTTGAACAGAGTAGAAAGAAAAGAAAGAAATTTCCTTCATACTGTGAGAAGAGATGTCTTTTCCAGCAGTGAGATTACAGACTGTGTGATGCTGATATACTGAGTTTTATTACGGACTAAAATCTTGACTGCTTTTTTTTTAAGGGAAGAGACACATTCATGGATGGCTCTGTACTGAGCTTGACACCAGGAAGCACTCACCAGTGGGCACCAGAATGAACTCAGGTCTGTCTCTCATCAGAGCTGGTGTCTCCACAGTGTGTCAGTATTTCATGGAACTGTTCCAACAAACAGCACCAAGTGGAAAATGAGGGAAATGAGGGAAAATTCAGAAACAAACCAAACCCAAACCCAAACCGACAACCCCTCACCCCACCCACTGCAAACTAGAATTTCCAAAGAACAGCAAACTTTTGCTGTGTTCAGTCTATGTAGTTGACACCAACAAAATATGGTGCTGCTCTCCATTAGAAACCAGGAGAGGTGTTTCAATAATCATAGAATCATCCTGGTTGGAAAGGGGCCTTGAAGATCATCAAGTCCAACTATAACCTAAATCCCCCTACCATAACCTAATCTACCCATTCAGTGTTTAAATCATGTTGCTAAGCACTATATCCACATGTCTATAAAATACTTCCAGGGATGGTGACTTCACCACATCCCTGGGCAGCCTGTTCCACTGTCCAACCACTCTTTCGGTAAAGAAATTCTTTCTAATATCCAGTTTAAATCTCCCCTGGTGCAGCTTCAGGCCATTTCCTCTTGTCCTGTCATTATTCGCTTAAGAGAAGAGGCCAACACCCACCTCCCTACAACCTCCTTTCAGGTAGTTGTAGAGAGCAATGAGGTCTCCCCTTAGCCTCCTCACCTTCAAACTAAACACTCCCAGTTCCCTCAGCCACTCCTTATAGGACTTATTCTCCAGACCTTTCACCAGCTTGGTAGCTCTTCTCTGGACATGCTCCAGCAACTCTAAATGCTTCTTGTACTGAGGGGCCCAGAACTGCACACAGGACTCAAAGTGAGGCCTTACCAGTGCCAAATACAGGGGCACAATCACCTCCCTGCTCCTGCTGGCCAGACTATTCCTGATGCAGACCAGGATGCTGTTGGCTGTTTTGGCCACCTGGGCATACTGCTGGCTCATGTTTAGCTGGCTGCCAACCAGCACCCCAGGTCCTTCTCCACCATGGAACTTTCCAACTGCTCATCCCCAGGCCTGTAGCTTTGCATGGGGTTGTTGTGACCAGAGGGCAAGACCTGGCACTTGGCCTTGTTAAACCCAATACAACTGATCTCGGCCCTTCAATCCAGTGTGTCCAGGTCTCTCTGCAGAGCCTTCCTACCCAGCAATCTTGCCTACCAACTAATTTTCCCTGTGAGCTCTCCCATATTCCAAATATCTGAGTGTTGTTTGTGTACAATATTAAGTTTTAAAAACTGTTGGTTTTCTGTGTATAATAAACCTCCTACTCCATTCCAGAGCTTGGGCACCAGAACACAGTGCACACTTTGCAAACCTCCTGTCATTTCCTTTGCATGGCTCACCTTCTCCTCTGAAGGATCTTTTTGGTTATTTCCCAAATAACCAAGGCTTTCCAGCATCCAGACTAAAGAGGGAGAAATCACTTGGTTTGTGCATATTTGTGTTGAATGACAAAGGTTGAAATTTGATCAACTTAAAGGATATCTAGTCAGGAGACAAGATTCCTATTGACAAGTACAATAAACTTTATTTCTATTGAGCACAACCAATTATAATCCAGCATAAAACTGTTTTAACAATTAACCACAAAACCAATGGCAGGACCTCCACAGCCAAATAAATAAAAGGCAAAACCAAAGTACTCGCATGACCTCACATCATATGATGTTCTAGAAAACACACTTGGAATTTTCATAGGCGATTAAATTTCTAGACAGATATTTATTTATTTATTTATTTTCAATAGTGGTTTAAATGTTGAGTCAGGCAAAAAATGTGAGAGAAACTGTCTGAAACAGTGGAGGGACAACTAGTGGCTATCAGAAATGTGCATCCCTGGGGGAAAAAGATGTGCTGAACAGTTGATGCCATTCCACTTGCACTGATGGTAGAAAGACTGGTTCGTGGAAAGACTGTGACTCTGTGTTAATATTCACATTTCTAACCAGATTGTAGTACTGAGGTTGGAGCCCACAGTGAAAGTCCTGCAGAGTTGGATGCTGCAGCTGCATTAGTAGATGTAGATGATGCTTGCCTTGTAACTGTGATTACAGGCAGGCTGTAGGTGTGGTAGTCTTGCTCATGACAGCAGTTAGCACATGCTGTAAGTGCTATGAACAGTGTTGCCATAGTGAGAGTGCAAATGAGGCTTGGGATGGTGGAGATGGCACTCATCCTGAGTAGCACTGCCATACAAGGAGACAATGGAGATCTTGCCTGTCAAACATTTAGGAGAGCCCACGTGTGGCATATGGACACATCAATTAGAGCTTTGCTTCTTGAAGTAAGATCTGGAAGAACAGTGAGTATATGTAATTTCCTGCCACCGCATCAGTGAGAGCCTTAGAAGGCACATTGTGAGCCAGGTATACTTGAGACACAAGTCAGGATGTTCACCAGAGCACCCCTCTGACCTGAGAGGGAGGACAGTGGCCTTGTTTGCTTTCTTGGGAATGAAGATACAACAGTCTGGTTTTGTGTCATAGAAATCATAGAATCTTAGAGTGTTTTGGGAATGGAAATTACCTCTAAAGGTCATCTAGTTCAACTCCCCTACAGTAAGCAGGGTCATCTCATGCTAGAACTGATTGCTGAGCCCCATCAAGCCTGACCTTGAGTGTCTCCAGGGATGGGGCTTCCACCACCTCTTGAAGCAACCTGTTCCGGTGATTCACCACCCTCATTAAATAACTTTTTTCAAATGTCCAACTTAAATCTACCTTCCTCTAACTTGAAACCATTACCCTTTGTCCTATTGCTACATGCCTTAGTAAGCAGATCTTCCCCAGCCTTCTTATAGGCTCTCTTCAGGTATTGGAAGGTCACTATAAGGTCCCCCTGGAATCTTCTCTTCTTCAGGCTGAACAACCCCAACTGCCTCAGCCTGTCTTCGTAAGAGAGGTGCTCCAGCCCTCTGATCACTTTTGTTGCCCTGCTCTGATCGTGCTCCAACAGGTCCACATCCTTCTTTTGTTTTATTTGGGCTCCAGAGCTGGACACAGTACTCCATAATAATGTGTACTTTGTGTTTGCTTGACATTGCTAAGTATAAACTAATGTTTCATAAGTCACCCATTTGAACTGGGTTTCATCTTGGGAAACCAGGTATGAATAAGAGGAACAAGTCATTATAGATTTGTAACTCCCTTTGCTTTCAGTGGGAACAACACAATTTTCACAACTCTAATCTTCTGTAAAGAATGAAACTGCAAATGTTATTCCCCATTTCAGTTGTCCCCAGAGAAATCACCAGTTATCTTACAGGATTTAGTTAGCATTAAGAAAAAGAGAGATTAAGGAAAACTACAGAATACTAACTCTATGTATAGCAGTGTGTGTGTGTGTTTGTGTGAACCTGTTCTTGAAAGGAAAAAAGAAAGGCTAAGACTGAAGAGCGCACAAAAGTGTCTCCAAAATGCAAATGTGGGAATGTAAGTGCTTGTGAATGTGTGTGTCAATGAAAGAGTGCAGACACTAGTAAAGGAGAAAGAAATCAGGAAAATGTATAACTATTTGCAGCTGGTAAATTTAATTCTGCAAGGTTGCTTCAATGTTTGAAAGGCTCACTGAGTCTGAGTTTTTTTCAGCCAGCTGTCCAGAAATCATGGAACTGAAAATCTGAAAAAGCAATGTCTGAGAAACCACTGGATTTGTAAAAATTAGTGCTGGGGAATTTTGTGGTTCCTAATTGGTTTTCAATAGAAAATGTTGTCCACTCCACTGAAAATGTAAACTTTGGTATTTTCAGCCTGTCTCCAGTTTGGGTTGTGTCAGCTTGAATTGATACATTTGGCTTGTTGCACAGAGCTGAAATATTCTTTCTCAACCCAGGACTGATCTGCAGGTCTCTGGACCTCCACTTTCATGGAAGTTGAAGGTCACTACCTCTTATCCCCCATTTCTGCTGTAGGTCATCAGAGTCTTGGCCTGAATCACATTCACAGTATGCTACAATAAACTGACCTGCTTTATTTTAACCCTGGAGCAGAAAGATCATAGCATGTCCTGGAATTGTCCGTCTGGAAATTCAAATCCGTAGGAGCGATTAGGAGCCTGAAGCATTCAAACTGAAACTCTTACAAAGCTTCCCAGCTGTCAAAGAAGCTGATCAATGTTGGACCATGCTGGAAGAACATGTTTTGACATTTCCAAAGCATATTTTAATTGCATGTTCTTTAATACACACACGTATCTATTAATTAATGTTGGCTCAATTGAGGCTGAAAACAAATGTGTAACTATTTAAATGTATCTTCTAACCAGTTCTACTTGGGTTGGATAACATGAAATGTGCTATAATCATAGTTTTTACTCTGCCTGTGTATAATTTGTGATAATTTCTTTTGTGATTGTCAGTAATGAGAACAAGTAATGATGGATAAGTACCCCTTCCCCTGCTTTCCCCTGTCCCAATCAGCCATCAACCATAGATAAGGGGATTGCTTAAGACATAGAAAGAGTTACTTATTTAACAGGCGTTTGTGTGTCTCAAGAAACAAGGATTAACTGTTTCATATTGTGTCAACACAGGCAATTTGTTTGCTGAAAAGGTATCCAGGGAATTCCAGGTAACGGTATGAACAAAACTAAATGAGGATGTGTAAAGTTTTAGAAAGATTCACAAATCTTGATCTTCATCAGGACATAATTGCCATGTCTGTGTGCACCACTAGGTGCTATTGCATTTGGTTATCATTATAAATTGACCTCCAAAGGTCAATTGGAAAGTGGTTGTTCACTTGCCTTAGGGAATAAGTGGAAGTTTGGGTTGTTTTTTTTTAATTTGGAAACAAAAATATGTGCACCATACCTTCAACATGATATTTCATCTCTGGTTACTGTTTAAATAATACAACAAACCAGCAGGTAATAAGATGCAGAGTTTGAAATATTATGAAATAGAAAGTCCAATATCTATTTTCTAATAATTTCAGTGCATCTTACAGTACCTGCAATTTACTTTAATGTCAACAGTATGATGTTTCTTTGACAATGATCAATGTGTCTGTCTTTCTTAATACATTCAAAGTGTTCTCTGTACTGACTGGGATGAGAGAAAGTGTGTGAATTGGAGTATTATAATTCTGTTTGATGTACTGTTCATTTTTTTGCTTATCAATCAAGTGTATTAGTTTATCTGCCCTTGACATTATTCAAATAACAGTACATCTGGATATTTTGACATGTTGTTGAAAAAAAGCAGGAGGCATGATTTACATTAGATTTTGATTTTTTATCATTGCAAAGAGATAAGTTATATTTGCCAACATGTGTGTCATGGTGGGAGAGAAGGTTTAAGTGCAATGGTGCTGTTTGTTATTGATTCCTGTTATATCTTTAACAGTTCATGTTTGCCTCTAGACAGAACCTCCCTAAGGGAGGAGTTAAACTGGGCAATGGTGGACCCTACCATGTAATTCTAGAAGTTTGACTAATTGGCCAGTTAGGAAATGTTGCATTTCAGTGTTGGTTTAATGAAAGTGAAGTGACTGAGGGAGGCTATTATTGTTACTTTATGTCTTCCATTACTAGCTATGCCACAAAACATGAAGCTGCCTCCATTTGGAGTGGAATTTATCTGGTAAAATATAGGTGTGAAAAAACATCAGCATGGACATCTGAGTAGGTCCTCACTCTAATCAGCCTTTACAATTAAGCTGTTTTCAGTTTAAAAAAATTCAATCAAACAAACAAAAAAACCCCTGATCTCCATTAATCTAATCTTAAACAATATGTTTAGCATGTGGTTGGATCAACTGATTCCTAAATTTCATTGATGACATTGACTGTGTCTTCAACAGCTGCAACAGGAGCCTCAACAGCCAGCTCTGATATACCCAGGTCTGCCTCAGGAGGTCCAGGAGAAGCCAGGGGACCTGGTGAGTGTGTGGAGGTCAGAACAGGCCAAGGTATAGCTTGATTTCATTCCATTACCTTGTTTGTCCTCAACTGCAAGCATGTGACAAAAGCCCAAATCAGTTGCAGTCAGATTTATTTCATAGCATGGCATAAGGGTGATGAAGCAAAGATAATGATCACCTTTCGATTGGGCCTTGGCTGGCACTGCACATGATCTTCCATTGAGTGGGAGACCAGGGCCAGTGCCTCCTATAAAAGGTAAAATATCCACATATCTCTGCTTGGAATGACTGAAATAAAAGTAGCAGTAATAATGTCACACGTTGCATTCTCCTCATTATGCTACGGAAACAGCCCACATTCCTTTACAGAAGATATATTTAGAAAGCTGTTGAGTCAGGCTTACAATTTAATTAAGGTAAAAACTAAATGATAGAACTATAATAAAATAGTAGCTACAAGGTCCATACTCCTGTCTTCTTCATCACACTGCCAGATTTGAAACACCACAATGCAATAGTGTTAAGAAGGAAAGCAATAGTAAGGATGGAAGATGGAGGAAGACTCCACCACATCCTAGATATCTACACAGATCAATGGTATATCTTGATGAGATTTCTCAAGAAATAGACAGTAATACTCCAGCTTGCTTGCAAAGAACTCATAAGCATCTGACCATACCTACTTAGCATTTGTTAAAGATTAATTAAAGATTGAAGGAAGATTTTAGACGTCTTTTGTTATTCTGCCTGGCTGGTAAAGCTTCATAGCAATTAAAAGCTGGTAATGAAAAAAAAGTTTTAAAATTTCAAGGCCCTTGAAGGTATATAAAATTTCTAGTTATCACAATTTTCCTCTCAATCCTCTTGTTTATAAATATCGTTCTATTTGCAAAGTGCCTTCCAGAGTATGAGCATAAAGCAGAACTTTACACCCTGAACAAGAAATAAAGCTCACCAGTGTTATCAGGCCTCCTGTACACATTCATGTGATATTTTCAATAGCCCCAGCTCTGGCAGTCATGTTCTGATATACAGTCCTGATATATCTTTAATCTCTCTTGCAAACAAAACAAAAACAAAACAAAAGCAAAATAAAAGACAAAACAAAGAAACAATACCAAAGCCAAACAACAAAAACCCCAACATCCCCTCAAAATAACACCCAAAACAACAACAACAACAAAACCCCACATAAAAACCCAAAGAAAAAGGGTTTGAGGTGCTGAAGTGAGTCCAGAGGGGAACAATGAAGCTGGTAAAGAGTCTGGAGACCCTTTATCTTATGAGGAGCATTTGAAGGAACTGGGGTTGCTTAGCCTGGAAAAAAAGGGGCTGAGGAGAGACCTTATTGTTCCCAACAACTACCTGAGAGGAGGTTGCAATGAAGTGGGGTTGGTCTCTTCCCTATAGTAACAAGTGATTAAAGGAGAGTAAATGGCCTGAAGTTGTGCCAGGGGAGGTTTAGATTGGATATTAGGAAAAATTTCTTTACTGAAACAGTTGTCAGGCATGGGAACTGGCTCCCCGGGAAGTGGTGGAGTCACCATCCCTGGAGGCATTTAAAAGACAGGTAGATGTGGCACTTAGGGACATGGTTTAGAGGTGGACTTAGCAGTGTGCTAGGTGAACTGTTGGACTTGATGATCTTAAACATCTTTCAAACCAAACCAATTATATGATTCTGTCTTCAAACATGGGATTGTAACATGGGAAGTTTTGTAACATGGGAAAGACTGGTCACATTTACAGATTAACTCTTCATGGCAGTAGGAAAATTTTAAATGGACGAGTGTGAGGACAATGTGGCCATTGACATTACTTTTAATTTGGTGGTCTTGGTTCTTTTATTGAATCTCATGACAGAATATTAATGTTTAGCATGAAAATCAGTCTGACAAGATAAGGGCTTTGCAAACCCACCAAAGTTTCTGGCCATTGGTTATTGACTCAATACTTGGTTTCTGTGTGTATAGAGAGTGAAAAAAGGACTTTATTTGTGATGTGGCATTTTTCTGCAAATACAATACATGCTAGTAATAATAGTTTAAAATCCATACAGAAAATGGTAAATATCCACAATTATGCCCCTGTCTACAGGGAAAACTTTTGTGGATTGGACTGAGACCACAAATCATTGAATGATTTAATTTGGAAGAGACCTCAGTAGATCATCTGGTTCAACCTCTCCTTGAAAGCCGACCCAGTCTCGGTCAGATTATGCCAAGGCTACATTCGGCCCCGAAGCTGCAAAGGACCAAGCTCATGATCATGTCCAACTGAGTTTTGAATACGTACAAGGATGGAGTTCCATAGCTTCTCTGGGTTACTATTCCAGTGTTGAACACCATCCTTGTGGGGTGCTTTGCCTTACACTATAGTAAATTTTCCCTTGCTGCGCCTCATATCCATCACTTCTTTTTTTCATACCACAAAAATTAAAGCACCATGAGTCTATACACTTAAGGTAACCATCAGCTAACATTGCATCTATTACCTGGATGAAGAAATCAGGTGGAAAATCTGACTTTTTACAGCTCAAATTATAATCTCACTTAAATGTAAGATACAAAGACTTATTCAGACCCTTCATATGTTTTGCATATTTCTTTTTCTAGGTGTATCTAACACAGCTTCTTTTTGGTTGAAGTAATTTATATAATACAAATAAATTATTTACTTTGAAGAATTCAAGTACCACAACTAAAAGTAATAGTTAACCTTAAGGAGTATAGCCACCATGTCAAAAAAGTAGCATCTAGTTTAGTATCTTCATGGACCTGACTGTTCCCTTGTCTATGCACAACAATTTTACTGAAACAAATTTAGGCAGAATGGCAGATTAAGATTTATTGGTCTGTCATTCATTTAGGTCTCTCATTTTTGTAAACATACTCCCTGGGTCATAAAAATATAGCTCTGTAAGAACATTTTTAAAACTCACTTCATATATTTTTGTTTGTTTATCAAGGTTAATACAACATTTTCTTCTGTTCTGGTGGTGTTTTGTAATCAAATCTCTACTTGTTCAGCTACAGAAATGAGGTTTAAATGAAGAAAAACCAACTATGTTAGACAGATGGCCATTTGAAAGACATTTTAAAAAGCTGATTGTGAAAAAATGGACAATGACCTACATAAATAACTTTCCTCTCTGAAAAATATTTAACAATTATCTGTATTGAAAATCTCATAATGAAGGAAACAAAATACGGAACAAGTGAAAGAAATACTAGAAGCTACAGCAGAACTTAAAACATGAGGCAACAAACAATTAAGTCAGAAAACAAAGTAAACAAAGAGATAAAAGAGAATTAACTACAGTGGTTGAAAAGGAAAAATAGAGGAGATCTGACACGGAACAATCCAATACAGTGATCTCTATGGAACTGCTCATATCTGGAAGTACTTTGGCAAATAACCTGACTTTTCTATGTATTGTTTTCCTTTACTTTTTTATCTTGCATTTTCTAGAAACTGGTCATGAACTTTTGCTGCTTTCAGCTGATATGTTTATTCTTCTTCCTTTGTTCGTTTGAAGATGTAACAACAGAGTCATAAGGAGATATTGCTTGGAAGTCTTTGACAGGAATGCTCATGTTTGTGAACTCGGGAATAATCAAGCAACTAAACAAGAAAACAAGATCCTCTACCAGAATTTCTGTGCATCACAAGCCATTTGGTGCAGCTTTCTTACAAACATGTTTCCTATTTGTGTATGTGAACAACCAGCCCTATCCCACAGAAGTCAGCCATATTTATGCAATGAGAAAAAAAGACCACCAAATGTCATCCTTCTTTCTTTTCCTCATTTCCAGCCCTGGTTTCATTTAACAAAGCTGTACATTTTCATGTGCAAGGCAAGTTTCATAGTTCTGTAATTCATCTACCTATAAACTTCATAAAAAGGTTCTATTTTATGATCTCTTTTGTCAAAGGCAGACTTACTGCAGTAGAAAAAAGGAAATTGTGAGGCTGGGAGAACTGTCTTTAAAGAAGGACTTTTCATTATTCTTCTAGAAAAGTCATGAGCAACTATTTTCATGAGCTTGATAATTTTAACTATCAGATTTCTATAAAGTGTTATGTTGCTTCTCATTAGTAGTCAGCATCTTAAATGGATTCATTTCCTCATTTTTTCTCATTAGGCATTCTTATTAGGCAAAAACTTTCTCAAAGAACTGCTGTGTTCTAGCCTCTTTTGTCACACTTATTTCCAAGGACAAATGGGCACTTAGCCATCTACTGGCTGTGAAAAATTGTTAATGGAGAAGCACTAAACTAATTTTCTTTCACAGAGAGCACTTCCTGCAGCCAATTTATTTTCTGTTGCTGCCCATACAAATAATTAATCATTTCTTAAACAATCTAGATTTTATTAACAGGATTACTTCAATAACTAATGTAACATCGTAATGTTACATCACAGACATCGATGTGATATCAAATGATGAAATAAAGATGCTAACCAGCAGACAAACCCAAAATGCTCATGAGCTTCATAAAGCAACTCACAATACAGCTGAGAATAGATAATTGATAAGTAATATCCATGCCTAATGTCAATTACCCAAAATAACTTTGGGTACTGATACCAGTAGGAATACACAGGTTCACATCAGCTATGGACAGAACATCTTCCTGAAGGTTCAAGGCTTTACCAGACATCTGATTTTTACCATTACTTACAAAAAACTAGAAATGTATTATTATTGCCCGTTCTTTCAGGTCAGATGTCACTTCTAACATTAAAAATCTTCCTCATTATGACTGGAGTGTTAGGATTACCAGTTGGCTGGCAAGTAAAGCCAATGTGGTGTGGCAATGTCACAGTATATTCTAACAGACTTTTAGGTCACATATAGAAATCAAACCATCATGACACCTAAACAAATGCAGGGCAGTCCTCTTACCCACAGACCTTGGAATGATGCAGACACCTTGCTGTCAAATGAAGATATTGTTTCAAGACTTTGAATCTGAGACCAAAAAAAAAAAAAAAAAGAAAAGGGAAGTTCTGATGCTCCTGGTTCACAGGGTAAGATAACCCTTTGGCAACTGGTGCCATTTTTAAGCTTTCTGCAGCACTGTGTTCCATTCCAATTTGACGTGCAAGTTTATTATTGAAATATTTATCTCAAACAATAAAAAATTGATGACAAGCATAAAACCTCTGCTTCTTTTCAGCATTTTGAATGCACACACTAGTTAATAAACTCAGCAGCATCTACTGAAATATATGTTATCTTGTACATTTTGTAGAGATGAATAAAACCCGAAATGTTGGGTCATGGTCTTCATCCTGAATTTTGTGTTGCTCTGGCAACACAAAGAGACTATTCAGTTTAACCCTTTGACTCTGTCAGACTCACAGCTCATAGGTAGGACATAACACATCAGTGAAACTTGTTCACCAGGGTGCAGGAGCTGAATCAGTCTCAAAGCTGGATATTTGACTTAACAGTTTCGGGCTCAAGATTTCATGATTAGGCCACAAAATACAAATGCTTTATTGCTTTTACCTCCTGTTGACTTTAATCTAACATGACAGTGGTAAGCTTTTGTAAAGTAGCACTCAGCTCCATACAGGACTCGATCGTTTCCAGCCTAGCTTTTTCTTCTGTCAAAAGTGCATGAAAATCCCAACATGAAAATCTGATGCTGCAGGAGGCTGCTGAGCAGTGCTAGGACCAAAGGATGGACTATCTGTTTTGAAAGAGCAAGTTCTTGTGAATGAAAGTCTCTGATATCTTCTTCCCATCAAAATAAAACCAAACTGGTAGCATTTTTCCCACTGACAGGCCTGAGGCTGTCTGTGAAAGCTCAGTGTCAGCTCTCCTAAAACATCTTCGTAAATGGATTTGTACAAGGTGTTAAAGCTTTTGTACTACACCATATTATTGACACATCTGTAGACCTATTTTTAGCCCTAAAAAATATTGGGGAAACTTATATTTTACAGCTTGATGGTAGTGAATATTCCATAAAACAAAGAACTTCATTTAACTGGTTCAATTAAGATGCATTTTGTGGCTCACTTTCTTCCTAGTGCCACTTATTTAGATTCCAAAAGGACTGTTGGATGACAGAAGTGCCTTCTAAGTCCTGTATGCCCAAATGTATGGCAGACCTGATACTTCTCAGAACCAAATGCCAGTATATTTTTTTCCCTTAAGCCATTGACAAATGACAAAACACACCAACCAGAATTTGCTTTCTCCTCAATGGACCGGTCTGCTCTTCCACTCTTCTGCTTATGTTGTGGACTATTTAGGAATTACATATTTGTGATCTGTGCCTGGGCAATATGTTGCCTAAGGGACTCCAGAGGAAAAAAAAAAAAAAAAAAAAGAAGAAGTTTCCTAGGCTTTGTGATAGTACAATAAGTAGCATTAAGGGCAGAGCTAAGAACACAAGTGTGTCTCCAGGCTCCTTCAGAATCCTATCAAGTCTGTATCACCTCTTGCACTTTGCTTGCATACCAAAGGGGTCATTTAATATGAAAGTACAGTTAGGGAATAGACACAGCTCAAACTATGCCTGGCACAAGCTACTGCCATGTTTTTTTCTGCCTTCTTTGTGTGAGGTATGGACATCAGTGAAGAAGCAGGGCTTTTACAATAAATCCCCTTCTTTTACAATTACTCCTCTTCTAAAGCCACTGTGACCGCCTTTGCATGCCACCACTTTACTTTGTTCTTCCCATCTGAATGGCTTGATTTGTCTAAATTCTCACCCACCTTGTAATCTGAATGCAAAGCGTAGCCTGCCACATATATTAGACATTTGAGACAATATTTTCAGCTTTTGAGATGTTTCAAATATGTTAAGATATATTTGGAGCAAAGCAGCGTGAAAAACTTTCCCTGCAGATTGTCCAGGTTTGGTTATCCTGCTGTCATTCCTTATTGAAAGAACCACAAAAATTGCAATTGTCAGTCTCTTTCTGAACATTACTTTATTGAGGAAAAGAAGCAGTGAAATGATTGCAACTAGTAAGTCAAATCAGCATGCCAAAGTGAGTAGTCACATGGATGAGTACACAGACAGCAAGGCATTTATTCATATGCTCACATGTCAGTTTTTAAAAAAATTGTAGGGGAAATGGAGCCTCCTGATAAAATCAGGTGGGTTTTTTTGTGTGTTTTGTTGTTTTTTTAAAAATAATCTTACAAGATGGGGTATAATTTTCTCTAAATGTTATTACTGATAACGAAAGAAAGAGGGCAGTTAATTTCATGCATATTTTATTGGGAATTCATCCATGAAATAATTTCATGTCACAGCAGGTGGAATACAAACAGGCAAAACTGATAGTGTGTGCATGGTGAAGAAGACCAATTAAAGCCAGAAGGGAGTATTTTGTAGAAATAATGCTTTGACAGCACAAAAGAAGCCTTCCTGTTCCAATTCAAGTGGAAATACATGCAATCTAAGTTGAATTAGCTAATCAGAAAGCCCAGTCCTCACGGTAAATATACACAGCAGGTTGGGCTCTGTAGTCCTTTTTATTAATTTTGTAATGACACTAAAAACAATGAAGCAGCTCAGTGGTTGTGTGCAGATAACCCTGCCTGCTCTTACCTTGGGCTCCTGTGCATGCTGAGAAAGACCTAACTGTAGCAGAACACCACCAGCTGTAGCAATCAACCCATCCTGTGTATTTAGGGAGTACCTGACTCTATTCTCTGTAATAACTAGCCACAGTAAGGCTAAAGGACCCACTTACTAGCTGTGCTAGAAGGAAGTTCTTACAAGTCCTATGTGTGCATAGTTGAGGTAATATATGTGCAAAACCTGCAGCACTCCATGTATTGGAGCAGTGGTTTGGGTAGTCAGCCGTGAAAGGCAAATTCTGAATGATTGTGGAGATCAGTTAAGGGAATAAAGCTCAGCCAACCTTGAGGCCTGAAGTTTTAAAGAGGGCAGTGAATTATAACTCTCAGTTCAGAAGTCTTGAAGGCAGATGATAGTGTAATTTGTCATCTGACTGTTAATGTTTCACGTTTTTCATCTTGCCTCTGCAGGCATGTGCATGTAAAACATTTATAAACATTTTCAGATGTTTGATAACCCTGTTCTAGCACTACTCTATTTTTTTTGTATCAGTTTGCTTGCCTCTGAAAATTACTGCCTGAAGATACTGGTCTCAAAATACTGCACACCAGTTCAATCAAGTTGATCCTGTAAACAATTTGTGTGCTGATGATGCCCACCAAGCACAGGCTTAGTTTCTTGGGGATTTATTTTTTGCTCTGCAAGGGAGATCACACAGACATGACAGACATGTCCAAGGTGCTGCACCCTCCCTGTGCTATTGTTGTACACTCTCTATTCCATTATAAGCCATTTCTTCATGTCAGTAACATTCCCTTTGCACAAGGCCATGACAGGTTGATCACACTGTAGTTCAAAGAAACTGGTAATATAATCTATATCCAGCACTTTGTGTGTCTAATGCCCACAAGGTATTTGAGTACTCATGAATGATCCTTTCTAATGCAGATATGTCTGTGACCAGTTAAAACATGTCTGCACAATGGAAGAAGCAAGTTTCAAGGAAGACTTTGAAAAGTAAGAGAAAACTAGTAGGCTGGTACGTGGAGAAAAGCCTGATAGAGCAGCAGGCATGTCACACAACCATAGAGACTAATTTTGTTAAGAAATGGCACTGAAAGGATGTTGGGTTCCTCAAGAAGAGAAAGATATATTCAAGAAGCAGAGAAAAAAAAAAAAAAAATAGCAATAGCATGTGGTGACAAGCTGAAGGAAAAGAGATACTGGAGTCAATCGACCTTTCAAGGATGGCAAATCTGAATGATGTTGGAGAATTTTAGAGAAGTTACAAAAGGAAGAGAATGAGCACATGCATGCGTATTTTTATTATTTATTTTTTTTATGTGGTACATAAGATATTTATGCAGAAAAGTGAGTCAGAGAAGGGACAGGCATGAGAACATGGGTTATGGACCAGTGACAAAGGCGTCATTGTCCAAAAATCCAAACAGACTCTAGTTATTTTATATCAGAGTATCAATTCTTTCTGCTTCTGACAACTTCACTTCTGAAAATGCCACCTGAGTGGCTGAGAATATATCTCTGCACAGAAAAACAGGCCAAAGCACAAGTACTAGAGACAATACAAGCTGAGGACAGAAGTGATGATCAGTCCCAGGATATGTTTCAGGCTGTAGGAGATATAGAACTAATCTGAAGAATGCCAGAGGATGTAAATTGGAAGATGACAGTTAAAAGTCAAATTATATTCCTCATAAAATAATTATTTAAGAAGTAGTTTAGGACTGGAAAGTGAATTGTGCACCACAGTTCTGCTCTTTTTCTATTTGTGCAATCACAAAATACTGATTACAAACCAGCTGCCTCCTTCAGTCACAAAAAAAAAAAAAAAAAAAAAGCCAGTGCATATGGCTACCTGCTTCATTTAACTGCACAGTTAAAATAAAGACATCAAAGATACTCAGACTTATGTCGTTTGCCCAAATTAGCAGAGGTACTTGGAAGTGTAGATATTTATTTTTTAATTTGCTGTTTTATTTATTTACTTATTTATTTTAGTTTTAACTTTTTAAAAAAAATAATGAACAGCAGCACTCCTGGGTTTGGCAATTCATGTTATGTTAGTTTCACTATGGTTGTCCTAAAACAAATAATACAAGTTTCACAGTTTCTATTAATACTTAAAACCAAAGAGTCATCCATTGTTGGCTGATAAAAAAAACTTTCCACTTAATTTTGAGATGTGAATGAGTGTGAATTCTAAAATGCCAGCTGGATTTATATCTGATCACATTATTGCTTCAACCTGTAAATCTTATATGGGATTAAAATGTAGATGAGTTTGTCCACATCTCCCCCAACCTTAATTAGGATTCTGTGATTAGAAGAGAGGATGGAAGGTCACAATAAATGGCAATGTGGAGAGAAAAAAGAAAATCAAAATAACATCTGCTTTATTGATGAGAAACTCCTCATTATAATTGCTACATCTAGAAGCAGCTTATTTTGAAAAACAAGTATTTCAAAACAGTCTTTCTCTTCACAGGAGATTGCATTTTGCAGGACCTCAAAGGGATTATGGCTTCACCTTAGTACTCTACTTACATTCAGCATAGAAATGATCGAAGTATTGAAAAGAAAACTGGAAGAGCATGTGTCTTCTTTCCAATTAGTTAAAATATTGCAGAAGCCTGTTAAGAAAAAAAAAAATCATTGAGGACATAAATGAGCTGCCCATGTCTTTATGAACCTCTAGTGCTGATGGTGAGATGAAAAAAAGCAATACCTCAACACAGTTGTGAAAGTCCAGAATCAATGTTTCTGTCTGACTTTCAGAAAAATAAAACTAATGAAAGGTAAAGTTATCAGTAGAGCAATGTATTAAATTATGAAATTGCTAGAGGGCATGGATGTCCAAAGCATATTTACTAATTCATTTCTTTCAAAGCAGTATTGTGTTTTTCAAACAAATGAGTGCGTTCCTGTCCAGACAAGTACAATTCAATATTTACTCCAGCATTTCTTTTTCCAGTAGGCAGAAAGCACATAGGAGCAGATAAAACACCTCTCACACCACTTAAAATAAATTGGGGATGAATAAAGTTATTGGAAGAAGTAAAATCTTGTATTTAACATTGAGTTATTGTTTTTCAGGCTTCTGCATTTGCCTGTGTTGTATCATTCTCAAACAAACCTAGGCACCTCCCCACAGGCAACCCCAGGTAAGTACAAGTTATCTGCCAAAAAGAATGCTGAGACCCTCTTTGCCTATCCACAAAAACCCTCCTTCCTAATCATTGATTTCTGAGTTTGTGATACTCCTTCCAGAAATCATGAGTGAAGTCTGCACAGTTGTAAAGAAAGAGAATTCCTACCTTCTGCCCTGCTATGACATATCTGTAAATATGCAGGTCTCAAGGTCTAAGCCTGACCCAAAACCTCAGGTCAGGAAGTACTGCTGAATCTTAGGTTGCAGGAGAGAATTACTTCCAAGATAACCAGTGATGGTGAGGTGTCACTGTCAAGTGACATAGGAATTTTACTGGCTGGGTATACATCAACAAAGTACACATCAGGGCATACAAAAGTCACTCTTCACACACCCTGTATGCAAAAAAAATTTACAGGCATAGAAAAATAATTTGAACTGTTGTGACCACTCTGCTTTAGTTAATAGGAATTAGGAATTAGGTGTAAAGCTAAATGTTGCTGCTTTCTCCCAGCATTATATGGAAGACCTACTCTACTCAAGGGCTGTTGGTATCAGAAACTGTAGATTTACAGGAGAACTATGCAAGAGCTATAATGAAGAAGTTTTTTTTTTCTGCCATTACTTGAGAGAGAAAATACATGTAAGAAAATGCACACAGCACTCATACATTTTGTAGGAAGAATGAAGAAGAAGTTATCAGATCATGGGTCCAACATGTTGGCAGAGGAAATCCTGAGCCACGGTTTCACCTTTTGTAACCAGAATGCTATTATTAGTTCTGGGCATGTTCAGTATTCATCTTTCCTCAGGGAACCGAACTCTACCTCTCCCAGTTACAGCAAGTCAAAAATGAACTAACAATGTGAATCTTGCACTTCAGTGGCACAGCTTTTCAGAAGGTTTTTTGGCTCAAGTTAAATCTTCCACTGTACAAACTATGTAATATTTGATTCAGTTTTAAAAACAGCATTGTAAGAAATTTAGGAATTACATTGCATTTTATACTCACGTGTATCTCCTATAGGCATGAACACCATGTGCCATGGTCAGTTGCACTTAATGGCATATAGTTGGAACCTGTGGGGAAAAGTTCTACTTGCTGGTTTGAGTATTTTTAAAAAACGGATCTGAACTTAAAAGTTATATTGAGTTTATTTGACAAATAAGGACATGGGAGAATCGGAGAATCTGTTTTATTCCAGGCATATTGCTTCTGACTGTTGAATCTGAGCTATCTGGATGTGTATATATTCTACAGTAATATTTTTTCGCAAAGGTTTCATTAATCTTATTCCTTTCCCCAGAACACAGTGCTAAGCCTGGATAGTGTTCCTTGCTTTTGAATTGGGTTACCATCCATATTCCAAGACTTTAGTGAAAATAACCCCTATTTTTAAAAAGGGGAATAAGACCCAGAGAACTACAGGCTGGTCAGTCTCACGTCTGTGCCTGGCAAGGTCATGGAGCAGATCCTCCTGGAAAGTCTGCTAAGGCACATGGAAAGTAAAGAGGTGATTGGTGACAGCCAAAATGACTTCACTAAAGGCAAGTCATGCCTGACCAATCTGGTGCCCTTTTACAACAAGGCTACAGAGATAGTGGATGGTGACAGAGCAACTGACATCATCTACCTGGATTTGTGCAGGGCCTTTGACACTGTCCCACATGACATCCTGGTCTCCAAACTGACAAGACATGGATTTGACAGATGGACCACTTGGTGGGTAAGAGATTGGCTGGATGGCCACACCCAGAGGATTGTGGTCAATGGCTCAATGTCCAAATGGAGGCAGGTGACAGATGGTGTCCCTCAGGGGTCAGTACTGGGACCAGTGCTGTTTAACATCTTTGTTGGAGACATGGACAGTGAGATTGAGTGTATCCTCAGCAGATTTGCTGATGATCCCAAGTTGTGTGGTGTGGTTGACACCCAAGACAGAAGGGACGCCATCCAGAGGGACCTTGACTTCACTATAAGGGTGGTGAGGAACTGGAATGGGTTTCCAAGGGAGGTTGTTGATGCCCCACTCCTGGAGGTTTTTAAGGCCAGGTTGGATGAGGTTTTGTGCAGCCTGATCTAGTGGTAGGGTTCCCTGCTCAAGGCAGGGGGGTTGGAATTTGATGATCTTTCAGGTCCCTTCCAACCTTAATGATTCTATGATTCTATGATTAATAACAGTGATGATAACAAAAATCACTAGTCTGTTACGTATAAGGAAATGTTTTTGACTCTACCTCCTACAGAACTGTACTTCTTCATTCTGGTTGTACTTTCTACTCGGATTTCAAACTATCAGCTTGCACCTGTTCCCAATGATCCTGTGTCAAACTAGTAAGCCAGACAATGATATTTTAAGTGCTTCTTCTCTGAGGACTCTTTGATTACACACAATTGTAGGTTTGTAAGTTTTTGTTATTTTTTTTTTGCTGACCAGACAGCCTATATTATTCACTCTGACCCTCCCCAATTGTGGGGAACAGTCCCTCTTTTTCCCCTCTATAGAAGACTAAACAACAAATGCCTTTCAAGTCAGCAAAACAGGAGTGATGCCTTTTCACTGATTCACTCAAGGACAGAATGAGCAGGCCTCTTGCCCTTCCAGATAAGTGCATAGCAAAGAAGCAGCACAAGGCTGCAGCACCTGAACCTGCCTCAGCACCACTGCTGCTGCCCGGAGAAACGGAGAGAGGGGGGCACCGCCTGTGCTCGCTCCCGGGGATCCTGCCTGCCCAGCCTGGACCGAACCGGACCAGAGAAGCCTGCCCAGCCTGCATCTCCCATAAAGCCACGGGACCAGAGCCCTGCCAGCAGGAGGAAGGGGTCGCCCCGGTCACTGGGACACAGGCCCCCCTGCAGATCTCCAGCCAAGCCTGCCAGCACATTTCAAGAACTGCGCTACGCAAGGAAGGAGGGTAAATATATACACACACACACATACACTTTAACTTTCTTACTAGGCTCAACTCCTACCCTTTCACTTCATTGATTTACACCTCTCCTTCGGAGTGTGCCTTCATAAACCTTAGTGCCTTTGAATCCCTTTTCCAATATACATACTTAGTTAACCTCTCCTGAACCTTGATCCCTTAGTTTGTATTGTCCCTTAATAAATTGATTAATTGCAAACTAAACATTGGTCTCAGTAATAATTTGTGAGCGTGGTGGGAGGGTACTTTAATCTACCCTCTTAGAGACGAACCCTCAGCGGCCGTTCCTCTGAGAGAGGTGGGCGCTCGGGCTTTTTAACAAACCTCTCCATACTGGGGAGGGAAGTCGCGAAAACATCCTGACAGCCGGTAGCTCTCTGGTACCGGCTCGCGACACCAATCATGGTTTTCTGAGAAAATATTTATACCACTACCTTTCCAAGCTGCATAGCAGGTCTCTCCGTCAAAGTAAGGTGTGTAATGATTAATCTTTGGCACTTTCAGCCAAATTACAGAAGTCAACCTGTATCTTAGTTTTCACAGATGTATTTATAAAGATGCAAGAACCAAAAACCTCAAGACAGTAAAGTTACATAAATACACTCACCACAGGACACCTGTAAAGGAAGGAGTGGGCCAGACTAGGAGGAGTCACCTTTGGTTTTTCTTATTTCTCTTACTAATGATTGCTTATAAATATTGATATAATATCCCTTTTATATGTCAACATCAGGTTCTCTACACCACCCCTCAAGGATAAGAGAACTTGTTATCAGGACATTAAAAATTGTCCTTTATCAGCAAGATCAACATTACCTTGGGACCTATCGATAAATGCTGTCTCTATGCAGTTCTCCTCCATCAGACAACACTTCATGATCTCCCTACTCAGCAGCCCTTGGTAGTCCAGTTCCTGAGGAAGATGAAAACCTAGATTTAGACTAAAATGTATGTCTCTTTGTATATCATTAGAATGGAAAAATAATTCCGTGGTAAGAATATGAGCTGTCTGTCCCTGGCAGAGTGAGTCAAGATCTTGCCTTAAGCTTATCCTGACTGAGCATCTCTGAAAATTCTCACATTTCATAAAGCAGTGAAACATTTTCAGCCTTTTCCAAAGATAGATTCCTACTCACAGGCTTTGAAAGAAATAAAAACAGGAAAGATCTGTTTTATGTGAGTTAGCACCCATAGCTGGGAGTGTGTGTGTGGGCTTAGATGGGGCTCTATCCCCACCACACTTGCTTCCTAATTCCCTGTTGAGCTGTTACTAAATGAGGGAAATATTAAAATACAAGCTAGATACAATTTAGTTATACTGTGAACAGTTTGTCCAAGGAAGGAGTAGAATTTATTTAGGGGAAAAAGCTCACTCATGTCAGGTGCTCAGCTAACCATGCTGTGGGCACCTTTGAGAGTCAGGGTTCTCCAGGAGACCATGTCCCACAGTATATCCCCAGGTTGTGCAGCAAGACAGACCCTGACACAGCACTGGGCCTCCACCCCTTTATAGGGGTGAAGTGGAAGTGTCAATCTAGCCAGAAGACAATGCTTTAAGAGGGAAGAGGCCATGACTTCCCACCTTCATATACTTAGCACTGTTTCTACATTATCTATTCATTTTTTGGATTAAAAACCCTCAACAAACCCACAAAAAATTTTAAGAAAGGTCCAGGATCTAGTGCCCCCAACTTTTCTTCTAGCTATCTCTCAGGGTAGCCAGAACGTCTTGAATTTATCTCCCTAATTCCTGCTTGTCAGTAAATATTGACCTTATTGTCAGTAAATACACTGAATTCTTTTTCAGTTATTCTGCAACAGAAATCTGAACATTTGCAAAGCCAAACTAGATGACACAGCATATTATTCCCACTAGAACTGTCTTTTGATTTAATATCACCATTTTCAAAAAAATACCACATTCTTCCACACCAGACATACTACATTTATAAAAATCACAAATATTTTAGTAAAACCTTCCAACCACTATTCTGTCTCCACAGGAAGATATCTCAATCAGGAACATTATTTTAGGAAGATTATGTCTTCTCAGTCACTAGTAGATAATGCATAAGTGTCATATTTCATAATGTTATTTACTAAGTTTACTGTTAGAAGTATTTTAACATACCTTTGGAGTAAATGTTACTGACCATATTTCATTTTTTCACTTGAAATTATTTCCAATACCCTGTCTTTTGCTGTAAAATTTGATATCTTTTCTCAGCAAGAAACCAATATGAAAATAGGATTTAATTTTACATATTCCAGGTATTGTTGCAGTTTTGTAAGCTCATGGAAATAGAGCAGCTGTGGAAAGAGAAGCAATCACTCCCAAAATAAGGCAGCTTGTCCAACAGGGACCTAGTATTGACTGATGCACATGAAATGTTAATACTGAAAGAAATGAACATATGCTGATAGAAAGTCTTTTTCTCCTTAAGATACAAATTCTGGTGGTGCAACGTTTCTGTGCTACATACCTCTGCTATATTTAAAGTCACAGAATCATTTGACTTGGAAGAGACCCTTAAAGAACACCTTTTCCAACCCCCCTCCCACTGGAAAACATTCAGCATAAAAAAAATACAAGCAACACAAATTCCCAATATTAACTTCGGTGTCAAGCCTCACTCTTGAGATCAGCCCAAATGACCCCAGCTCCATTAAACCTGCTGTGTATACCCACTGCTCCTTCTGCTTCTGTATTCCTGTATTCTTGTTAATCAATTTGTTGGTCTTTATTATTAAGTAAAAACTTAAATTATTAAAATATATTTTAGTGCATTGGTTTATTTTTATATACTCCAAAGCAAGTTAAATTACATTTTTCCACTTATGTTGAGGGCTTTAAGGGTTTTAATAATTTCTTTCTGCCTTATCTGGAACACTTAACAACTGAGTTTACCTTATACTTTATTTATCATTAGATTACTTGACAGATGGTACCTCTTCTAGTTATATTCCGATGTGAGAGGATCAATTTAAAGGCTTGAGACTGAGGTGCTCCTAAGCTTGAGATATTTTTAAATGTGTTTGTAATATTCACTTGTGCTTTCCAAGTCACTTATTTATTCAAAACAGAAGTGAACAAAAGCCCTCAGCTAAATGCACCCTTTGTTTTAAAACAATCCCCAAATTACAAAAGATATGCTCATCTGCAGTTATACTATATGTCAGTGAAAATGTTTTCTTCAGTCTGCTCAACTCCCTTCAACCACTTTGGTTTCAACAAAATTTTACAGGTAAAATATGTAACTGTAGATCAAAATGGTAAAAAAACACCCTGATATTCCATCTGTGAAATGAAGAAACAGCACTTATGAATGGCCATTTAAGAGTTGAGAGTGTCTCCATTGGTCGGCTCTGGTTCTACTCCATCCAGTTACTTTATGGTCATGAAGTGGAATGTAGGAAGTTCCACTTAAATATGAGGAAAAACTTCTTTACTATGAGAGTGACAGAGCACTGGAAAAGGCTTCCCTGAGAAGTGTGGACCCTCCTTCTCTGGACATATTCAAGACCTGTCTGGATACAGTCCTGAGTTATATGCTCTAGGGGAGTTGGAGTAGATGATCTCTAGAGGTCCCTTCTAACTCTGACAATTCCGTGATTCTGTGATTTTAAGTGCATTAACACCAAAATGCTTTAAGAGGGATTCTCCTGAGTGCTAAGAAATGCTAAGAGAATACAACCCTGACCTGCTATTGCAGTAGGGAATTCTTTTTAGGGGTTGTGAGGAGAACAATTTCTGTGCTTACTCCCAAAATAACTAAAATAATTTTTTTTTTGCATTTTTGGGTAGAAATGAAGTCTTGCTGTATATCTTTCCCTTGGAAAGGTGGTATCAGGCTGGAAACAATTACAGAATTGTTGTGGAACAACATATTATACATCTTCAAATGGCAGAGAATGAGGAAGAAAAAAGGAAAAGTGAAGGATTTTGCCAGTTCTTGATATTTTATTGCTATAGTTACAACATTTGTTGCAGGTTTTTTTTGGTAATTTGACAGAAACCTCAAGTCATTAAAATACAATATAAATTCTAGCCTTCCTGATGATGGGGAAAGTTTGAAGATATGATCAAAATAATTATTTTTAGACTCAGTAGTTAGAAAACAAATGTAAAGAATGATGCAGATTTCATGTACTTTGAAAATTATTTTGATTAGAAGAGTCTCATTCAGGATTGATAGTCCACATGCTTGGACTGTCAAGGTTGTATTCACTGAATTCTGTGACTACAAGTAAAAACCACCTGAAGACACATCTTTTGTTGTCCACCGACCACCTGCTAGAAACAGAATATGAACACCAAGCCTACTCTTTCCAGTTTGCTAAATATAGAATTAGACTATTACAGGCTTCACAGGCCCAGTCACCTGTGTTAGAGTGGCACAGCTCCAGGATGCAAAAATATTAACAATTTTCAAGGCTTAATTTGCCCGACAGATGAAATTATTGGTGATTAAGTTCATTTTCATAACTTCTGTTTTTGATTAATTAGTATTAAGATGTATTTACTTGGCAGCATTTACCAGACCATCTGTACTTTATTGGATATCTTTTATTGATTTAGTTGGAAGTCTGATGTTGCCTGCATAGTCAAATGCCTAGCTTACCTCCAATGCCATCTGAACTAATGACTTATTTTGGAATGGGAACAATAATTATTCCAAACAAGATGGGGAACCAAGATATGACAAAGCCTTTGTTAGCCAACATTGTTAAATGTTATTTTCTGTATACTATGTGCCTTAATTAATAATAATCTGTGGGTTTCTCTGAAGGATTGCAGAGATTTGTACAATATCTTTCTCACATTACCGGTTTTTTCATTGAAATTCATATGAAATTTGAGAGCCTTGGTGGGAGAAACCATTACCTAACAGAAGTTGTACTTTCAAACCATGACTCATAATTTCAAGGACCTTTTGTCCTGGTCAAAATATAATCAGTCTTCTATCATAACTTCGCTTTGTTAAAAGATAGGATGACACTTTATTTTTTAAAAGAATAATTTTTCAGTGGTGAGGTCTAACTTTATGAAAGTTGCAGTTCCCAGCCAGAAGAGGCATTGTTCAGTGTGTGTTTTCTACAACTACCTTTCAGTTATCATTTCCAACTACCATATTCCTTGTGGTTTATGTTCTTTATGAGTTTGACATTCACCTTTTGAAAGCTATTGGAGAGAAAGACAAGTGTTTTCTGTCTGTAAAGAGTCTATATGCTTGTATGATGCTTTACTGCAGTTTGACAATGAGTAAACTCCTGCTGTTATACTGGAAATTTTGTTATGGAAGGAAAAGAAACATATCCGAAGCTGAGAGTTCATTGTTGACGTAATTAAAATCTTAACAATCTAATAAAAATAAACAAGGACTTGTTATTGGTCCAGTGATATTGACAACCACAAAACAAATTATTTAACCAATCCAGGAAAGTCTTAATATAATATCATTTAAATTATTATTCACATTTTCCTCACAACCCTTTTCTCTGAAATTTTGATGAAACAGTCATTCTTCTCCTGGGTTCTAAAGTCAATATCAGTATTTTTTCTTGAGATAATGGGAAATGGGGTGGGTTGCACCAAAACTTTATCAACCAGAGTTCTTTGCCAGAGGACTGCAATGAGGATGCTGGGAGTTTATTCTCAACTTCATAACCAATTACGCTGATTTTTATACTTCTAACATGCCCCGAACCCTTTATTTTCTTATTGTTCTACAGTTCCACATTACATCTGACTTGACTTTATTTTGTATATTTTACATATGTTGGATATTGGATCCTTTTAAATTCATTTTTCCTAAAATCTTTCTTCTTCAGCTCCTGAAGTTGCATTCCTTTAACAGACAGCAAATGAACACTGCTGTGCTATTTATATCTGTAGAGTCTCTGGTATAATTTATTGCTTATACTTTCAAAGCCTGTGTTATTTTTTCACAGTTGCACTCTGTGCCACATCATTATTCTGGAGTCAGAAACAGTAAATTCCAAAGAGATTAAGTATTTGTTAGCACTACCTGTCACTTACAGACAAGATACCCACATTATTTCAGTGATAGACTTTACATCACACGGTTAGAAAAGGCAAAGCAAAGCAAACCAAGACAAGTTAGGTAATCGTTACCTGCTCACCAGGCAATTGCTGTATTCTAAACCAAAGTTCAAGGCTTGGCCTACAAAAACCCAGACAGAACAAGCCTGACAAAGCCCAGTACAGAGGCCTTGCAGCGCTAGCTTGAAGCCTGCAACCTTTTTGTTACAGCAGTAGCAACACTGGAAGTGCTGGGTTACACAATATTCTGAAGATTCCCCATAAATTAATGGGACTAGTGGCACCTGAGTAGAGATGTGAGTGCTGTTTCACTGAAGAAGGAAAGGCAGGGCATGTGAGGGCTTTATTTCAACAGGATTTAGGTTCCTAAATATGCTAATGTCTCTGAGTCTACTTATTTCATCAATGTGATATCTAGACTTGGAAGGTCTGCAGGCATCCACCAGCTAATCTTCTCAGGCATAGCTCCAGGGCATGCTCAGGTGGATGGTATTTTAGGGAATATTATCTTGCTGCAAGTGCTAATAGGCTTGTGGGTTTATTTCCTGTATAAAGACACAACAGTTTAAAAACTATCATGAGAATGGCCCTCAAAGTTAATGAAGACAAATCCTGGGCTGTGAAGTTCTGCCAGTGGAACAGGAACCCACGATTTAGCAGTGCTGTAATTCTGTGACAGCAAGAGTAACCAAACAAGTAGATAACAAAATGTTCTTTTTCCAGCCAGTAATGTTTCATGTGGCCTGGATGGTTTATTTTGTGTGGCCTAGGAAAAATAGGAGAACTTTGCTGTTGACTAAATTCTCATCATGCTGCCTGAGGATATACCTGGGTGAAAATTACTATTAAATTTGAAGCCAACAACCAAATTTCTCTCCTGTGACTAAAAACGCTACTCCTCTTGATATAAGAAGAATCAAAGACAGACTTTATAGTCTCTTTTGCCTGCAGTTCCAGGTAGTAGCAGTTGCAAGTTTAAATATTTAATATTTTTTTAAATAACATTTCCCCTTCCCCCAATTGCTACTCATTTATACATTATTTTTTTTAACTGTTCAAATAATTGCCAAAAATGTGTAGAAGTTGAAGTATAGTTTCTCCTTTAAAATTTCTTCTCTATGAGGTCCAATGAGATCTGTTTATCACTCATGCTCAGGAGTTTCTGATGCTGAACATGAAAGCCACAAATATACTATTTACCCCCTTTCCTTATGTCATTCACATTATAAAAGGACAATTATTTCTATTAGTATTACTTGTATCTTGTAATTCGACTTTACATTTGAGGATCTGGGGCAATCCCAAGCACAAATACAGGCTGGATGGAGAATGGCTCGAAAACAGTCCAGAGGGGAAGGACTTGGGAGTGATGGTGCAGGAGAAACTCAACATGAACCAGCAATGTGCACTTGCAGCCCAAAAAGCCAACCGTGTCCTGGGCTGCATCAAAAGAAGCATGGCAAGGGAGGGGATTCTCCCCCTTTGCTTGACTCTCATGAGACCCCACCTGGAGTGCTGTGTCTGATTCTCGTGCCCCAACATAAGAAGGACAAGGAGCTCCTGAAGAAAATCCAGAGGTGGGCCACAAAGATGATCTGAGAGCTGGAGCACCTCTGCTATGGAGATGGGTTGAGAGAGTTGGGGTTGTTCAGCCTGGCAAAGCCAAGGCTCCAGGGAAACCTCATACCAGCCTTCTAGTGCCTGAAGGAGCTACAGGAGAGTTGGGGAGGGACTATTTATGAGGGACTTTTTACAAGTGCTTGTGGTGATAGGACAAGAGGTAGTAGATCAAAACTGGAAGAGGGAAGATTTAGGCAAGACTTTATGAGGCAATTCTTTATTGTGAGGGTGGTGAGACCCTGGAACTGGTTGCCCAAAGAAGTTGTGGAAGCCCCATCCCTGGAAGTGTTCAAGGCCAGGTTGGATGGGCCTTGGAGCAACCTCATCTAGTGGAAGGTGTCCATGCCCATGCAGGGGAGGTTGGAACCAGGTGATCTTTAAGGTCTCTTCCAACTCAGACTGTTCTATGATGCTATGATTTTTCAATACATCGTAACTGAATTCACATTTTCTGGCATGTTAATAACTTTTCCTCTTAATAGTCAGTGAAGTATAATACTCCTAAGTGAATGCAGAATACACCAAAGGGACAATCTCCTCTTCATCCGACCATCCAGAGTTTTCAGGCAGATGAGATGCCTGAGTAAACATTTAGAGCTCAGCAACACAATCCAAGCATATCTTGCTTTTCCAAGACTTCTACCAAATTTCACTCTTCAGAAGGCCACTGCATTTCTGAGAGAGAATCCACCTGGTTTCCAGAGGAAACAAGTTTCATTTGGAAGGTAAGACAAGAAAGGTCGACTGATAAGGGCTTCCAAAGGCCAGGATTGCCTGAGACACTAGTGACTCTGTCTACCTAAGACAAATGTCCATTCCAGCGCCAGAAGGTTCAGAGAGACAAGGCAAAAGAAAGGCAATTCTCACAGCTTTTATATTGCCAGTTTCGTGCACAAGAGCTGCAGGACAAAAACTGATGCTTCTGAACTTCTTTTCCCCCAGCTGAGGTACCTGCATCATTGTACCAACTAGTAAAGTCTCCTATGTCTTTCAAAATAGGAAAAAAAGTTAACTGCAAGGAGTTTCATTAATAGCCCCAGGGGATTCATGGGCTGCAGCACAGTTAATTCCAACTATAACCTCAGTTTCTACTGTTTCAATACAAGTTTGATGGTCAACTGGGAAAAATATTCCAGAGACTGAAAAGTTTCATAGAAGATTTAACTTAGGAAGAGGAGGAAAATAGGAAGGCATTTGCCAGTGTTTAACACGGCACTCCTAATAACCGCCCTTATTTATTGTACTTATCTCCCTTCCAGCATCTTATTTTATCTAGCTGTCATCTGTCATGTTATTTGAAGATTAAGCCCCTTTAAAAAAACAACCCACCATGTTTTTTCTCTTTTTGACACCACCACCAATTCATACGTGAAAAATTTCCTCTTCTCAAAAACTTTGTCTATCATTTAAAAAGATGAAGCAGCAGCAGGTGATGAATATTTATGTAATTTCTCCTGATTTGCTTTTAATTTTTCCATTGCACCCATTCAGGGTAATGATAACAGTTGAAAAACCTCCCTCTTTACCACTTCTGCAAATATTTCTCATACGAGCTTCAAATTTCAATTCCTGTAAAGTGCTCTGTGATAATATTTTCCTGTCAACTCCTCCCCCCTCCAGTGTCAATGCAGAGCTTAATTACTTCATTTCCCAACATTATGAAATATTAAGACTTTTATAGGCAAAAAAAAATAATAAATCAATAACAAAATGTACAAAAAAATGCACTTAAAAAGCTGTTTATGCTTTGCGCTAAATATGTATATTAGATACACATCTATGTTGCTCTCTATATACACTCATACCTCTTACCTCCCTACCTTTTGTAAGGTATAAATGCAGATGTAAAGAAAATTTTGTCTGTTTCCTACTTTTACCTGATGCATTTGATAAATAAATCTCTTTGTCTGTATTTATCTTCATTGGTATTAATGGTCTTCTTGGTCTCTGTATTTCTATCTATATGTGCTGTGCATTCAGCAATGTTCTTGTACTTGTTTGTTTTGAGCTGCTTGTTCAAAACAGAGTAAAACTGAGTAATATTAGAAATCACAGCACTGGATGAATTTAGAACTCATCTCCTAAGTATAGCAAAGCCCTGCAAGTCATCACCTTAACCAAGAAGGAGTCAGATTGGAAGAAGCATTTGTTGTTAATGGTAATGGCTGTAAAATATAGAGTGTAATCCCCTGTACTGAGTCCTAGTAAAATCATATTTATTATACCGATCTACAAAGGTTACATGGTTCCACTGGGCATCAGGACAAAATTAGATTTGATATTACAGCTAAGAGAATCTCCCAGAAGGCAAACGTTGTGACAACGAACTGTGAAAGGGCAAACTCTAAATGTTGATAGAAAAGGTTAACAGCATGCTGAAGAATGTAATACAAAAGAAACACCCTACACTCTACAAAACTGACACGGAAAGGATGTAAGGAGCAATTCCAAAGACCACAAATACCAACAGAAGAAAGGAAGCCCAAATTATTAAGCAGAAAAATGAGCATATTTTCTGAGGCTAAAGAAGCCTTCTTAAAAACCATATGGGAATCTGGTGTAAATAACACAATATAAGACAGATCTTGTCCAAATAAGACAGACGCCAGGTCTGGTGTAAATCGGAAATGGGGAAAGCCAAGGGAATCGTGAAAAAGTGGCGAAGCAAGTGATAATAATAACACAGAGTTGTTATCCATAACAGAAAAAAAAAAAAAAGAAAAAAAAAAAAAAAAAGAGGAAGCACATGGAGGAACACAGGACCCAAGAAATTAATGACAGGAGAAGAACCATCACATGGTTAAAGAAAAAGCAAAAAAAAAAAAAAAGTTAATTTTAACCAATTGTTACCAGGTAGACAACAGGGAAATTTTTACACCAGTCCTTTTTGTACCCTTCTTCCATAACTTTAAAGTCTCTGGAGGGAAAACATAAAAAAAAAAAATTACAAAGTCTCAAATGCAGTAGTAAATAAGCTGTCATAGCTGCATTTCATCTAGGATCAAAATGAAATGAAGTGTGAGAAAGGTGACATATCTACAGATCTGCTACTTTTCTCTAAAAGATCTGTGCTCCAATTCAGGAGAAGTAGGATTTTATGTCCTTTGGTCCTTACCTTTCCCTAAATTTTTTTTTTATCTTTATGCCTTTTTACCACATTTACCACATTTTACAAGTTTAAACAATCTTCTCTGTCTCTAGAAACCTACAGGGCATTAATAATTCCTTCTAATTTTCCACCTTTTCCATTCTTACCTTTCTTGACCATCTTGCTCATCCAGGCTTCAAATCTTTCCCTTCTGACACGTTTCTTCATTTATAATCTCCCAACAAGAAACATATGGTTTCTTCCTATTCTTCAGCTAGGAATCTACATTGGCTGTTTAGACATGTAAACTCTCAACGATGGGGACTGTGTCTCCTTTTGAGAACGCTGCCTGGCAAAAGCAAAACGGAGGGTGATACCAGAGACAGGTAAGAAGCACTTTGAATATTATTATTTTTTTAAATACAGGTGCTGAGGATGCAGTTGCTTCACATGCATTTTCATATTTTAGATGGGTGAGAATAATTTGCCATCTTTAGCCACACACAAGTGGGGCATCCAGCTTTACCTTCTTCAGTAGTCAACAAAGAAAGATGGGTTATTTCTGAAGACAGTTGACCACATTGGCACACGTTGCCCAGGGGAGTTGTGGATGCCCCATCTCTGGAAGATGGATGGGGCTTTGAGCAAACTGACCTAGTGGGAGGTGTCCCTGCCCATGCAGGAGGGTTGGAACTAGAGGATCTTTAATGTACCTTCCAACTCCAACCATTCTATGATTCTAATAAAATCCCACAAGAGGTAGGTGATAAAGGTGCTTTGTTGAGCAGTGTTGATTTTGCTTATGCTGTGATGATAATGCATATTTTAGAGGCTCATGGAAATAAAGTGTAAAGCTAACCGAGTTATTTTTGTTGATTTTTAATGAATATATATATATAAAGAAAAAAGTGCATAATTGGACTGAGGTTGCACAAAAATTACTTACATTTTCCTTTTCCCAAAGGGAGAGGAAAGATGTTTGGGTAAAATTATTTCTTTTTAATTTTAACTATTTACTTATCCTTAATTTAAAACAAACAACAATAAAACAAAACATTTTGCATTTTTCATACCTTTTCTTTCACTTCATAGATATCAGGGATCAAATTTGGAGTGAGAAGTACCCTTGCAGAAAACAAATGAAGTGACAGCAGAGTGGGAGGAATAAGAGTTGTTATCCAAAATGTTCCTGACACCATCACACCCCTTCAAGTGTTTGTTAAATAATATATTAATAGTACACACAGCCTGGGAAAACGTCATTCTGAACAGATGCTGTAGAGAAGTCAAATGTGATCACTCTGGAAATGCAACAAGCTGGGCTCTAACCACCGCCTGGGAGCAAAGTCCCTTGAGTCACAATTTATCTTGGGAACAATTTAGTATTAGTTTCTGACTGGAGCCTCAGTATTTTTGCAATTTTTCATGCAGTTTTATGAGGATCACAAGTTCAGAAAGGGCTGCTGATGTACTGTGCAACAGCCTTCAGTGCACACTCTTGTAATTTTCTGACACGTTACATTTCAAAATGGCCAAAACATTAAAGACACCCAAAATCCTTGATGACCTTAATATTTTGTCTCAAGCAAATATCAGTAATGATCTACATTTAGCTCATGTGTCTGTCTCCATAAAAAAATAAAAAGGTAGTTCAGATGTTGTATGTGAAATACTAGAGCTGACTCCGAAAAGCCATCAGTCTGAGGTGTGAAATTTACCCCACTCACTAGAAAAGGTCACCATGCTTCACTGCTCATTAAAGGCTTGTCAGAAATTTAAAGAAGAAGATTATTATTAACCCTCTGGGAACACAGGTAAAACTGTGCCAGACCCACAGATACCAGCATCTTCAAGTAAATGTGATGAGAAGGATGGCCAGTACTCTTTCTGCTTGGATCCACGATATGTTACATAGCAAGTGTGAATGATTCCAACAGATGGATAAGTGCTACAAAATAGATGTGCCCTAAATGTTTTGACTGGTTTTGTACAGGTGATCATAGAGTTCAGTTGTTGGAGAGAGCTGAAATTTTCAGCAGCAAAGAGGAATAGGCCTGTCAGTGTATCAGCCAAGGCATAGAGGGCAAGATAAATAGTAAGAGGTTATCTCTAGGCAGGTGGGTACATTTTTTGTTCTTTTCACTTCTATAAAAATTGAAGATGTGCCTGTTTTGGATTTATTAAATGTATCTTTCTTTCATCTTTTTCCTCATACTTGAGTTAAGTACGATTTTCAGGGTGACTGTAATTGGCTATAATCAGCTTACCTTGTATTTCCAGGTGTGATGTTCAAGGACTAGGAGGTATCCATCTGTGTATCCAGAGGGTGTACATTTAAACAGCACAAACTATTTTGGGAAATAGAAATTCAGTAGCCTTGAGGAATTTTGTTCAGTGAACAGTGACAAGCGGAAGATTATTCTGACATTAAGCAAGACAGTGGGAAGCACAACTCAACCAGTGGTTTCAAAGGAGGCTGTGATGTTACTTAGAGTTTTAGATTTCTGCAGTAAAAAGAGGCCAGGAAAGCCTATGTAGGCAAAAATGGGTAGTGGGTTTTGTGGGTTTTTCTTTGTTGTTTTTCTAAAGACTCAGTCAATCTAAAAAGAGGGTTTGCTGCATGGATTTCAATCTAACATCTCATAAAATGCTTCAGTAAAACTTCATCACAACTTTCTAGACTGATCATGGAGGGTTAGCCCTGGCAAAGGGCGAAACTTCAACCCAGGTGCTCATCCATCCCCCTCTTCAGCAGGAGAGGGGGAGAAAACAAGATGGAAAAGATCATGGGCTGGGCTCTCCAGGGCAGCAGCTCCTGCAGGCAATATCCCCCAGCACCTGGGAAGGGACACTGTACACTGACATCTCCCAGTATCTGTATCAGAAACTTTTCTACTCAATGATCAAGTGTTGTTAATCCTCTTGTTATTTAAAAAAATCACAGGAGATTCAAGATCATTGTCATCTTCAAAAACTGTACCTACCTATGTCAGCTAAAGATGAGATTTTTTTACAAACACCAGCATATTAGTAAAAGCACTGCTATAGACCTTGAAAAATGCTTGACATTTGTTTTTTGTTGTTGTTTTGTTTGTTTGTTTGGGCTTTTTGTTTGTTTTTTGTTTGGGTTGGAGTTTTTTTGTTGTTGTTTTGTTGTTGTTGTTGTTGCTGGTACACATGGTGTGATTGTGATAGCTCCTAAACCAGAACATACTGACGAGGACCTTCCTGCTACTGTTGCTAGCAAAACACCTGCATCTCCTGGGTGCCCATCCCTCTCCACCTGAGATCTACCCGAGCTCCCTGACACCTTCTCTGTCTAGTAAGCTCCCAGCATGGTACCTCCTTTTGAGCTAATGTTTCATCAACATTACCTCTGATTTTTAACCTCATCTTGAAAGCAGACCTCAAGGCAGATCTCTTTTCTCCTTAGGTATGAAACAGTGAAGCCCCATGTTGCTTACATGTTTAACTAGTAGCAGGGATAATATTATAATGGAAGTGCTTAGCACTTGCATTTAATTACAACTTTTTCAACAGATGAAATGCCTATGTCCATAAGAGCATCATTTGTTCCCATTCCCTCCCTTGTGTAACAGACAAACACCCTCAGGCAAAAAATGCTTTCAGACATACTTGACAATAATAGAAGTTTTATCTCCATAGAAAGAATAAAATATCAGTAGATAGACTGGAGAGCAAAATATGATTTCATAGCCTAAACCAAGGTTTAGTGATACCAGTGAAAAATCCCTGTGGAAAGACTTCAAGTAGATATGAAGATCATCGAATCAAAGATTCCAGATATCAAATTTAGGTGATTTCTTTGGAAAGAGCTTAACATGAAGTTAGATACACCTCCACATGTAAACAAACACCCCCACAGTCTTATGTAAGCTTGATTTAGATACAAAAAGAGACAAAAAGAGGACAATCTTGAAATGGCCCTTTTAGCTTTTGTTACATTTTTTACTTAACTTTCTTTATGTCTGTGCTCCTTCCACGTATGAGGTTTTCCTTTTTACTACTTGTTCATATGCAGTTTTTCTGTCTGAGATCATTCACTCTGTGAATTCGAAAGAAGGATACTTTTTTAATCCTGACTTCAGAGAAAAAGTCAACAATGTGTTGAAGAAGAAAAAGAAACATTACATGAACAGAAGGGAGAAAGCTGGTGGGTGTTTATGGTCTGCACAATAACCACTGTCTCTCAGCTCTCTTCCTTGGACATGGTAGAACTATGGTGCAATCCAGTCTTGCAGTGGAAGTAGCTTCACTTTCTACTGCTCTTTCTGACAATATAACAGCACCTTGTGGAGCAGCACGTGCTGCTAAGGAGTATTATAATTAACAGTAAGGTTTAGGTCATTTTCCCACAGTAAAGTACAATGTAGTGTATTCTACAATCACTTGTCAGAGCTGTCAGTTACTCTGTTGCTTTTGACTCCCTCTCTATGAGTTCCAGGGCTTCTTGTCACGGCTCCAACTCAAGGAATCTGATGACAAACGTATCAATGGCCTCACTAGGAAGCTGCTATGCCAGCCACTACCTGACACATATTCTTCATAATTTCAGATTAAAAGACAAACATAGAACCATTTTTTAAAAGCTTTAGTACTTAAAATACTGCAAGAAGTCATTAGCTTTTAAAGCACAGCCACTGTAAAAACATCGGTTTGTTTCCCCAAATGTTCCATCACTTTAATAGTAGATGCCACTAATTGAAATATTTTAGGATCCATCTGCTTGGTTTTCAAGTTGACAGTGGAAACAAGACTGCCCAGACAGTGCAGCATTCAATCTTTGCTCTCAAACTATCGCTGTAATACACCAAATACTTCTCTGAGTCCTTCTCTGTAGTTGTAATTTGTCTTCCAGTTGTAGAAAATCTGTATCTCAATGCATAGCTCCTCATATGCACTTAAGATAATAGTTTGTAGTGTGTGTGTCTACATTACAAACCATTAGCACCATCCCTTATTTTTATTATCTTACTTTTTACTTCCTTGGCAGTAGGGAAGCTCCTGGAAAGGCTGTCCTTTCACACCTTAGCACTGCCCAAAAACTTTTCTGTATAATCGAGGCATTTTGATGCTGGTGCCAAGGAGAGCCTTTCTGATTCTGAGGAGACCTTCCTTTGTCCTATTGTAAATTAAAAACTTTAAGTGCCTTCTCATATCTATCATCAACCTCTCATGGGTTTGCTCATGTCTTGTAACTGAAGTTTGATTGGGTGCATATTTTATCATCTCCACATTTGTCTTCTAGTGGTATTTGAGTTAATTAAATGCCCATTCACAGCCTTGTTACACAATTGCCTTGCATGCTGCTTATTCTTTTCAGATAACAGTCTGTTCTTGAGGCCCTCTACAGAGTACATCTGTAAGACCTTCACTTTTTCTCTGTCTTTGCCCTGCTTTTTTTTCCACTGTCATTTCTGTAACAGATGAAATTACAAACAGGAAAATATAGCAGTATCTCAACATCAGATCATCAGATATTGTACAAAGTTCTTGTTAATTAATATGCTTTGTGATAATGTTTCTACCATAGATTTTCTATGATGCTTACAGCTTTCTTTACTAGTCTTAATCTTTGCAACTGCTGGTTCAGTGTTGACTTCTGACTGGCAGTGGAAAGATGGTGATGTGCTGTGAGTGAAGTCTCATTGCTGGGTAAATTGCACAAACTGCCAGCCAGCAAACTTCAGTTTGCTGTCTGAAACAAAACCAGCTGAGATAGCAGGCCTGGTGGAAAAGGCCCACTGCTCTGTCTGTGGTGGCTGTTCTGACACTGTCAGACAAGTTACTTACTTTGCAGAAACCAGAGTAACAGCTTGCAATGCTGAAGCAGTGAAAGAAGTAATTAGGAAAAATATTTGCTTCTGCTTTGTCCTGTGATCTGCAGGGTGCATAGTGCCTGGATATTATCTCTTCCTTCTGTTTTGTCTGCTTTTCACAGCTTCTATGAAAGCTGGAGGCAACCCTGAAACCTACTGGAGGAGCTAGAGTTTGTAGAGAAGTAAAATTTGCCCTCATTGTTTTGGGGAGAGAACATTTCACAGAATCATAGAATATTAGGGGTTGGAAGAAACCTCCAAAGATCATCAAGTCCAAGCCCCCTGACAGAGCAGGACCAAAAAAAAACCAACTAGGGCAGATCACTCAGAAAGACATCCAGACAGGTCTCAAAGGTTGTAAGACCTTCACTTTTTCTCTGTCTTTGCCCTGCTTTTTTTTCCACTGTCATTTCTGTAACAGATGAAATTACAAACAGGAAAATATAGCAGTATCTCAACATCAGATCATCAGATATTGTACAAAGTTCTTGTTAATTAATATGCTTTGTGATAATGTTTCTACCATAGATTTTCTATGATGCTTACAGCTTTCTTTACTAGTCTTAATCTTTGCAACTGCTGGTTCAGTGTTGACTTCTGACTGGCAGTGGAAAGATGGTGATGTGCTGTGAGTGAAGTCTCATTGCTGGGTAAATTGCACAAACTGCCAGCCAGCAAACTTCAGTTTGCTGTCTGAAACAAAACCAGCTGAGATAGCAGGCCTGGTGGAAAAGGCCCACTGCTCTGTCTGTGGTGGCTGTTCTGACACTGTCAGACAAGTTACTTACTTTGCAGAAACCAGAGTAACAGCTTGCAATGCTGAAGCAGTGAAAGAAGTAATTAGGAAAAATATTTGCTTCTGCTTTGTCCTGTGATCTGCAGGGTGCATAGTGCCTGGATATTATCTCTTCCTTCTGTTTTGTCTGCTTTTCACAGCTTCTATGAAAGCTGGAGGCAACCCTGAAACCTACTGGAGGAGCTAGAGTTTGTAGAGAAGTAAAATTTGCCCTCATTGTTTTGGGGAGAGAACATTTCACAGAATCATAGAATATTAGGGGTTGGAAGAAACCTCCAAAGATCATCAAGTCCAAGCCCCCTGACAGAGCAGGACCAAAAAAAAACCAACTAGGGCAGATCACTCAGAAAGACATCCAGACAGGTCTCAAAGGTCTCCAGAGAAGGAGACTCCACAACCTCTCCTGGAAGCCTGTTCCAGTGCTCTGTAACCCTCACAGTAAAGAAGGTCTTCCTCATGTTGAAGTGGAACTTCCTGTGCTCAAGTTTGAATCCATCGCCCGTCATCCTATCACAGGGCACAAATGAAAAGAGGTTGTCTCTGCCTTCTTAATGCCCAGCCCTTAGGTATTTATTGACATTAATTAGATTTTCTGGATCCTCCTACTTGCCCTTTTTGAAGACTGGAGTGATATTGGGCATACAGAATGGTAGGGCAATAACATCAGCCAGCTCTCTCAACACTCTTGAGTGTCCCGCTGTACTCAGCACTGGTGAGGCCACACCTGGAGTACTGGGTCCAGTTTTGGGCACCTCAACTCAAGAGAGATATCGAGGTGTTGGAGCAAGTACAGAGGAGGGCAACAAAGCTGGTGAAGGGCCTAGAGAATAAATCTTAAGAAGAATGCTTGAAGGAGCTGGGAATGTTTAGTTTGAGAAAGAGGAGGCTGAGGGGAGACCTCATCAGTCTCTACAACTACCTGAAAGGTCATTGTAGAGAGGTTGGTGCTGATCTCTTCTCACAGGTAATTAGCGACAGAACAAGAGGGAAGGGTTTCAAGCTGTAACAGGGGAGGTTTAGACTGGACATTAGGAAAATAAAAAATCACAGAAAGAGTGGTTAGACACTGGAATATGCTGCCCAGGGAGGTGGCTGAGTCAGCATCCCCAGATGTGTTTAAGGGTCGTTTGGATGTGGTGTTGGTGGATCTGATTTAGGGGAAAACTTTTAGAGAGTAGGGATGATGGTTGGATTCTGTGATCCCAAGGGTCTTTTCCAACTTAATAGTTCTGTGATTCTATGATTTTATGATTCTCTTGGGTGCATCTCATCAAAGCCCATGGACTTGTGCACATTCAATTTACATAACTGATCTCTGACCCACTCTTCATTGACTAGTCTTCCCTCCTCCAGGCTTCCTCTCCTATATCCAGGTGCTGGAGCTCATAAGGGCTGGTCTTAGTAAAGACTGAAGCAAACAAAGCATTCAGCAGCTCTGCCTTCTCTGCATCCTCTGTTATCAGGGCTCCCACCTCATTCAACAGTGGGCCCATATTTTCCCTATTCTTCCTTTTACTACTGATATATTTGAAGAAGCTCTTTTCGTTCTCTTTTACTTCTTTTGCCAGTTTAAGTTCTAAGAGGGCTTTGGCCTTTCTTGTTACTTTCCTACATACCCTAACCACGTCCCTATAGTTGTCCCAAGTGACAAGCCCCTTCTTCCACAAATTGTACATTTCTTTCTTCCATGAGACTTTCTTCAGAAGATCCTGCAGGTTGTTTACCACCTCTGCCTGATTTTCTACTCAAAGGAATCTTGGGCTTGGAGGAAGTGGTATTTGAAAATTGACCAGCTTTCCTGGGCTCCCTTACCTTCCAGAGCCCATGGGATTCCTGCAAGCAGATCTTTCAAGAGTCCCAAGTTAGCCCTACAGAAGTCCAAGGCTGTAATCCTGCTTATTGTCCTGCTTCTTCCTTTAAAATACTAAACTCTACCATGTCATCGTCACTGTAGCCAAGGCTATTCCCTTCTGCTTTGTCCTGTGATCTGCAGGGTGCATAGTGCCTGGATATTATCTCTTCCTTCTGTTTTGTCTGCTTTTCACAGCTTCTATGAAAGCTGGAGGCAACCCTGAAACCTACTGGAGGAGCTAGAGTTTGTAGAGAAGTAAAATTTGCCCTCATTGTTTTGGGGAGAGAACATTTCACAGAATCATAGAATATTAGGGGTTGGAAGAAACCTCCAAAGATCATCAAGTCCAAGCCCCCTGACAGAGCAGGACCAAAAAAAAAACAACTAGGGCAGATCACTCAGAAAGACATCCAGACAGGTCTCAAAGGTCTCCAGAGAAGGAGACTCCACAACCTCTCCTGGAAGCCTGTTCCAGTGCTCTGTAACCCTCACAGTAAAGAAGGTCTTCCTCATGTTGAAGTGGAACTTCCTGTGCTCAAGTTTGAATCCATCGCCCGTCATCCTATCACAGGGCACAAATGAAAAGAGGTTGTCTCTGCCTTCTTAATGCCCAGCCCTTAGGTATTTATTGACATTAATTAGATTTTCTGGATCCTCCTACTTGCCCTTTTTGAAGACTGGAGTGATATTGGGCATACAGAATGGTAGGGCAATAACATCAGCCAGCTCTCTCAACACTCTTGAGTGTCCCGCTGTACTCAGCACTGGTGAGGCCACACCTGGAGTACTGGGTCCAGTTTTGGGCACCTCAACTCAAGAGAGATATCGAGGTGTTGGAGCAAGTACAGAGGAGGGCAACAAAGCTGGTGAAGGGCCTAGAGAATAAATCTTAAGAAGAATGCTTGAAGGAGCTGGGAATGTTTAGTTTGAGAAAGAGGAGGCTGAGGGGAGACCTCATCAGTCTCTACAACTACCTGAAAGGTCATTGTAGAGAGGTTGGTGCTGATCTCTTCTCACAGGTAATTAGCGACAGAACAAGAGGGAAGGGTTTCAAGCTGTAACAGGGGAGGTTTAGACTGGACATTAGGAAAATAAAAAATCACAGAAAGAGTGGTTAGACACTGGAATATGCTGCCCAGGGAGGTGGCTGAGTCAGCATCCCCAGATGTGTTTAAGGGTCGTTTGGATGTGGTGTTGGTGGATCTGATTTAGGGGAAAACTTTTAGAGAGTAGGGATGATGGTTGGATTCTGTGATCCCAAGGGTCTTTTCCAACTTAATAGTTCTGTGATTCTATGATTTTATGATTCTCTTGGGTGCATCTCATCAAAGCCCATGGACTTGTGCACATTCAATTTACATAACTGATCTCTGACCCACTCTTCATTGACTAGTCTTCCCTCCTCCAGGCTTCCTCTCCTATATCCAGGTGCTGGAGCTCATAAGGGCTGGTCTTAGTAAAGACTGAAGCAAACAAAGCATTCAGCAGCTCTGCCTTCTCTGCATCCTCTGTTATCAGGGCTCCCACCTCATTCAACAGTGGGCCCATATTTTCCCTATTCTTCCTTTTACTACTGATATATTTGAAGAAGCTCTTTTCGTTCTCTTTTACTTCTTTTGCCAGTTTAAGTTCTAAGAGGGCTTTGGCCTTTCTTGTTACTTTCCTACATACCCTAACCACGTCCCTATAGTTGTCCCAAGTGACAAGCCCCTTCTTCCACAAATTGTACATTTCTTTCTTCCATGAGACTTTCTTCAGAAGATCCTGCAGGTTGTTTACCACCTCTGCCTGATTTTCTACTCAAAGGAATCTTGGGCTTGGAGGAAGTGGTATTTGAAAATTGACCAGCTTTCCTGGGCTCCCTTACCTTCCAGAGCCCATGGGATTCCTGCAAGCAGATCTTTCAAGAGTCCCAAGTTAGCCCTACAGAAGTCCAAGGCTGTAATCCTGCTTATTGTCCTGCTTCTTCCTTTAAAATACTAAACTCTACCATGTCATCGTCACTGTAGCCAAGGCTATTCCCAACCTTAGTGTCCCCAACCAGAACTTCTTTATTCATTAGTATAAGGTCTAGCAGTGCTCCTCTCCTCATTGGTTCTTCTACTACCTGTATTAGAAAATAATCATCAATGTACTGCAAGAACCTTTTGGACTGAACCTGCTTTGCTTTGTGGGCTTTTCAACAAATATCAGGGTGACTGAAGTCACCCATAAGTACTAGGGAGTGTGATCTAGAGGCTACTTCCAGTTGACTGTAGAAGGCCTCATCAACATCTTCTTGTGTTGGTGGTCCATAATAGACACCCATAACAGTTTCACCTTCAGTGTCCCTTAATTCTTACCCACAAGCTTTAAACCTGTTCTGCCTCCCTCCCTGGATAGAACTCAATGCATTCCAGTTTCTCTCGTACATAAAGAGCAACACCATCACCTCACCTTGTTGCTGTCTTTCCTAAATAGTACATAGCCATCCATGACAGCATTCCAGTCATGGGAGCTGTCTCATCATGTTTCAGTGATTGCAATTATTCCACAGCCATTCAACCTAACTCAGATCCCCAACTCTTGCCTATTCCTCATGCTCAGTGCATTGGTACATAAGCATTTCAGAGAGGGAGTCAAGCAATTAGTTTTCACTTTTGGTTTCTGAGTATTCCCAGCCATTTCCCTGGTTAACAACCCATTAGTGAGCCTTGTGTTCTTGTTGTCATACTTACCTTCATTTCCTACTTCAGGTGGGATGACAGACAGAAGACCATCCCTAGTGAGCCTGGTTTTATCCCCACCCCCCTTTGAGCCCCACCAGCTCCAATGCAAGAATCCTTTTTTTCCTTGGAGGCAGATGTATTCCACATGTCACCTGCAGATCTGGTGTCATAAAAACTTTCCCATGACCAAAGAACCCAAAGTTCTGACAGTGGCACCAGCCCCTGAACCACGGACTGACTAGGTGTGTTTTCCATTCTCTTACAGTATTTATTCCTACCACTTGAGGAAGTGATGAAAACACCACCTGCACATCTGAGCCTTCAGCCAGTTCCCCCAGTGCCTTGAAGTCCTTTTTAATAGCCTTTGGACTTCTCTCTGCAATCTCATCATTACCAACCTGGATGACTAGCAAAAGGTAATAAGCAGGGCTGCACCAGTACAGAGAGTTTCCTTTTAATGTCTCCAATCCAAGACCTAGGGAGGCACCAGACTTTCCTGTGGGATGGATAGGGTCTACAAATGGGCCCCTCAGAAGAGATTCACTCACCACAATTGTTCCCCTTTTCTTCTTAGTTGCAGAAGTCCTAAGGCATGGGGATGAGTGACAAGCCCAAGGAAAATATAATGTGGAAAGTTATTTGCCTGAACATCAGTAACCTAAAAAGTAGATTTCACCTTCAATTTTTTTTTCAATTACATTTTTATTTTTTTCAGTTTATTGCTTACAGTGCTTAAATCTTAGGTAATCATTTAGGCTTCTTCCTTCATCACGGAAGTCAGATTTTTACATCCAAAGACTGAGTTATATTTTAGGTTAGACACCTTGCTTGGCATGGGATGAATCCCCCTAGCATGCTGGTGTTAGGTGAGCTGTATTCCACTGCATGGCTGTTGTTCCTAGAATTCAGATTGAAACAAAATTAAATGATCAGTTATGTTTGTTGAAGTATGTAGTGGTGAAGTTTTGAAATATTTAGCCAGTAATTTTGTGCCAACATTGTTTGATAAGAAGCCTACAGTGAAGTGTTTCAAATGTCTTATGTTGTAAGGCTGGAGGATGTATTTAAGATTTTTTAATGCAGTTGTACTTAAAATATAGCCTACAGATGAACCATAACCTTCAACTCTCCCTTTACAAATTCTGTGTTGTGAAATACTTGTCAAATTATTATGTCTCCAGCTAATTAAAATTTAACAAAAGCAGACCAAAATATTTTTTTATTTGCAGTTCTGCTTCTTAAATCAGTATTTTTGAACAATATAAGCTGTGTGGTTTAATTAACAGGGAATAGGTTTTTCAGGTTGGCCCTGTATCACATCTTGTATAAAATAATGTTTCTAATCCTGCATTAATTTACTCCCCACTATGACTAGCACAGTTCAAAGACAAAAATTAATATTTTCAGGGCTTAGCTATGCACAGTTATTTAGACTCCTATCTTTTAATCTTGATTTCCACCCACGCCACAGATCCAAAAGAAAGAGGATTAAGAAAATAGGACAGTGAATGCATTGCTACCACTGTACTCTAATGCATATATTACTGAAGGATAATATGGTGCTTTATCTGACCTCAACCTGCTCCAAAGTATGCTCTTCAAGTCACATTTAAATGTCTCACTATGTTCTTGTACAGTCCTTGACAGCAACAGGAAATGACTTGTGAATTCATCTTTCACAGAGGAAAGTGAACTAATGTGTAAGAACCAGGATGGATTTTTCCCAATCACAGAATCATAGAATCATAGGGGTTGGATGGGACCTCTGAATATCATTAAGTCCAACCCCCCTGTTGCAGCAGGAACACCTAGGACAGATCACACAGGAACTTGTCCAGACAGGTCTTGAAAGTCTCCAGAAGGAGACTCCACAGCCTTTCTGGGCAGCCTGTTCTAGAAGAGCTCTGTCACCCTCACATTAAAGTTTTTCCTTCAGGTGGAACTTCCTGTGTTGTAACTTGGTCCCATTTCCCTTTGCCCTATCACAGGGCACCACTAAAAAGTGACTGGCCCATTCTTCAGTAAGGTCCCTTCTCAGTTTTCTCTCAGCCTTTCCTCATATGACAGATGTTCCAGTCCTTTAATCACCCTTGTAGCCCTCTGTTGGGTCCTTTCCAGCATGTCCCTATCCCTCTTGAACTGGGGAGCCCAGAACTGGACAGAATACTCCAGATGTTGTCTTACTAGGGCAGAATAGAGGGGGAGAAGGACCTCCCTCAACCTGTTGGCCACACTGATCTTAATGCAATCTAGGATACTATTGGCCCTCTTAGCCATGAGGGCACACTGTTGTCCTATAGACAACTTGTTGCCCACCAGGACACAAAGGTCCTTCTCCATGGGGCTGCTTTCTAGTTCTTACCCATTCCTACCCACATCAGTTAGAAAAATGTCACTATGGTTGCAGATTTCACTGTAAACACTGGTTCTAATTTTCAAATATTTTCTCATTTGACAGGTACTGATCCCCTGGACCTGCAGAAGCTGTGTTGGCAGCAAAACTGAGGTGCCTTTTGGAATAGCTGGCAACCCTATTCAGTGGCCTGCAATAGTTGTATGTTGCTAACATGTAAGCATGGAAACCAACAATGCTTTATTGGTGAAGGTAGAGAGACAACTGTTACCTGTTCCTAAAAAATGGATTGTGCATATTCTACCTAATTATAGAAACACAAACAGATGGTATTATGAAAAGAATGAAAAAAAAAAAAAAAAAGAGCATCAGAGTTGTTTGGTGATGGACAGTAACTTGGATTTCATTTTGTGCTTGTTTTTTTTTTTAAATTTATTTGTTGTTTTGTGGGTTTTTTTAATTTGGAGATATGACCAATGTGGCAGCTTAAAAGAAACGGAGAAAGCAGAACTTAAGCGAATGTCCTCTTATATGTTCTTAATTCATGATGTAAAAGTGAGATAATATTGTTTTACTGGTGTTTTGGGTTGAGTCACATCACCCCACAAGGGATGAGTTAAGTGCAGGTACACAGACAGTTACTTTGCAGTTAAACATTGATGTCTAGAGGCATTTGTTGTGCCACACTCTTTGTCTGATTTAAAGTTCCTGCCAGACCCTTGAAGATGTCTCAGATACCATGAGCCATTTCAAATAGCACAAAGAACTTGCATTCAGCTGGCTGAACTGACTCCTTACCAACAACCGTAGAGGCACAACTGGTGTGCAGAAACTTTAGTCACTTCACAAAACACTGTAGAAACCTGTTTCATTTATATGAACTCTCATTATTTGCTTTCCTAAGTAAGGTTTGTTGTTTAGTTTAGTTTAGTTCAGTTTAGTTTAGTTTAGTTTAGTTTAGTTTAGTTTAGTTTAGTTTAGTTTTTTTCTGGATGGGGAAGAAATACTGCAAATAAAGTTGGATGATTTAGCACTCTCAAAACAACCATATATGTTGATAATTTTTGATGCTTCTCAGTATATTTTAAAGTTTTTTTTGAGCTAGCTTCTTGGATACTTCATCTATTTTTAAATCACTCTATTGCATTGTCTCCAAAGCAAAAAAATGACCTCTTTGTGCTCTATACTTAACCACAGCCTGCAGGAGGTTGGATCTGATGATAATTACATAAAAATAGTCATATTGTGTCAGACCAGATATATAGTTATTCCACTATTCTATCCATAGCAGTGACCAACAATGACTCTCTGGGATGTGGTATCAGGCAGCAAATGCTACTACTTTTGAAAATACTCTCCTTGTCTCCAACTGTTTATGAGTCAGTGACTTCCAGAAACAGGCCGCTGTCCTTGTAAACAGTAGCCTGGGAAGATTATTTGTCCTGTACAAAAGCTGCTCTTTTTAATTTATTTTCAATTTACCACTTCTTAGTTTCCTTAATGTTCGTTCCCATTAGATAGTTTGAGTTTGTACTGAAAAGGACAGCAAACAGCTGATCCCCATCCATCTTCTTCAGGACACCTGTGGCTTATACATCTCATTAATATCTCCTGGACTGTCTACTTGCAGTTTGAAAAACCCCCTTCTAAATGTGAGTGCAGAACCTGTTCCAGACCTTTGATCACTAGCACTGTTTTTGCTTTTCTAGAACTCTATATTTCTACTTTTTGGGTTTTTTTTAAATGACAAAAACCAGGGAGGGATGAGAATATCATACCCTATAGAAGATGTGAACACAGTGATGATGTTCTTTATTTTCTTTTTTTTCCCCTGTAATTCTGAATATTCAGTTTCCTTTGCTGACACTGCTTATCATTAAGGTAAAATTTTCATAGTATTATATACTGTAACCCCAGGTCTCATTCCTGGGTGAGAACAGTTCACTTAAAGCCAATCATTTTCTATGAAATATTTGGACTGTATTGCTGCTTGAGCACCATTTTAAATTTATCTGCATTGAATGTCATTTGTCATTTCATTGCTCATTTATTCCATGTTGTATTCTACGTATTCCAGAAGCCATCAGCTGCTCTGTCTTTCCTACAATAAATGACTCAGTATCATCAGCAAACTTGTTGATTCATTATTGACATCTCCTGCCCAGGACAGACACTGGGAAACTCCACTGCTGACCTACTTATACCGTAAGTCTGATGGATTGCTTACTGCTGTCCTCTTTTTCCTAGCAATTAACAAATTATTCCACCTTACAAGGACCTTCTATTTTATGCTACAGCAGCTTAAATTTGGTAAGAGTATTTGGTGAGTTTCCTCAATGCCTTTCTTTGGCATTTTTATTGAATATCTTTTGGGACTGCAAATAAATATGTGAATAAATTCACGTATTTATTGATTCTTCAAAGTACCCAAGTAGGTATAAAAGTATGAATTCTTTTATGAAAGGTACGTTGCCACACACCCACTATTTATCCACTTGTCTATTACTTCTACTCTTCATTAGAGGTTTTACTGGATGTTGTACATTATTCTACAGTCCCTGGAGTCACCCTTGAAAGATCCATTAGTTTCGCATTCACCATCTTCCAGTTCTCTGGAGCTTTTGCACTTCAAGTAGATTGATCATATCTTGCTTATTCAATTTGCTTTACTAGAATCACATCCATCTTTTTATACATGAAAATTCATGTCATATTTTTGTTATGAAAAGACTACCAAGTCATACAAGATTGGATCAGCCATTAGATTTTATTTATTGCTTCACTTTTATGGTAATTACAGTATTTCAGTGAGAAAAAAATCCACAATTCATCTTTTTACAGTAAAATTTCCATAAACATAATCTCTGTGAAATTTTATTTTCAGTAGTTCTGCATTGTTTCTGGCTCATGGGCTACTTTAAAAATTGGTTAGCATAAAACAGTGCTTTCTCCTGGCATTCACTGCTCAGTGTTTATCACTTGTCTCCTAATCAGAGAGAAAAAATGACAATAGATCCCATGAATAATATTTACTACAGAAGTGTAAAAAGCTGATGCACAAAGACATTCATTTATTTTTTTTAAATTTAACTGCTGGAACATTATCTTCAACTAGCACACTAGCACATAGATGATAATCTCACAACTAGGCAAGACCTATTCTATTTAAAGCTATGAAATCAGGCCTTCATTGAATCTCAGTTACCATTGTGCTTGCATTGGGAAGCGCACCAGGAAATGTGCAAACAAAAGCATTTTTCAAATTATCGTAAATAGCTTATTTTATTCACTGCTAAAGTACATAATGCTTTTGAAGACCAGTACTCTCCCAGCATAACAGTGTTGCACTCAGATATCTAATATGGGCTTTTAATTCAATTTGGTGCTCTTAAAATATGAAGTCAATATCAATACTATGGTCCTTCATCACTGTGGAAATTTGAGAACAACCTAATTCTCAAACACTAAATAGAAGTTTAAAAATCCAATCAGCTTCTGTCCTTGGCAACATTTGCTTAGGAGGCTGGTTTGTTAATAAAAGATGTGAAATTGGAAGTCACATAGGATCACAGGATTTTTTTTTTAAGTAATCTTACCCCTGTTGTCTGGATCAGATTTGGCCTTTGGGTATTTAGCCAATAATCTGTGCATTTTTAGTCTGGCATTACAGTATCTGGCCATGGTCTGTTAAATAGATGACACATTTCATGCCAGAAACAGCTACTTCTTGCTGCGAAATTAACTCATTATTACATATAGAATCCGTAAAACACACTGGGAAAAGCAATGTTGATGCTTATTGTTATGTGATTCAAGGATGACACACTCAAAGGAGCCCAGAAGAACAGTGGTAAGCAACTGGAATAGGACCACCACAGGCCCATATTTCTGGACAGCAACTGGCAACACAGGAGTGTGTATGTACATTGTGGATAGGCATGTCAGTGTGTAGCTGACATCATTCAGCAGAACTTGGTAGCAAGTAAGTAAGAAGCTGAAACACTGGAAGGTTTGCCAGTTGGCAACCAGAGGGACCAGATCCAAGCCAGCTACCAGAGACACTGTAAGGTCTGGGAATCAACTGAGTGACCCATTTGCATTTGCACATGTCTGCACATGAGGCAACTGGAGGTCGGAGGTTTCAAGGGCCAGTTACAAGGTGGGATGAACATCTATCCCCTGTTAGTGGTGGGCTCCACACTGCATGTGCCTGCATGGATTTGCATTCACATGCACAAGCAAGTGGAGTGGGGCAGCAGCACTGCAGGCATCCTATATCAGCAACTAGACATACTGGGATCCAGAGGCAGCTGCTGGCTAGAGTGATCCGAGGGCTGAACACACCTGCTGGAAGGATCTACACTGCACATATGTTACGGTTCCCAGTGGCAGAATGTCACTGATTAGCAAATCGGCTGGAGAAGGGAACAGGATGAGGCTTCTGGTGCTGTCTGTGTCCATGTGATAGGTTGATGCATCTGTGTCACTTCATGTGGTCAGCCATGAACAAATGTGTTGTATCTACATGCTCTGTGTGTGTAGGTTTATGGGAACAAATCCTCAATCTTCCTCCTGGGTGGGCCTGGGGACATGAAGCTGCAGCAGTCTCCTCATCAGACTATCAGATTTGGCACTCCTAACACATACTGCATGGATTTTTTTTGCCTTAATATACTGAAAAAAAAAAAAAAAAAAAAAAAAAGCCCAAAATGGTCAGTTAATTGGAAAAAATTTTTAAATCAAGAAACTTTTTTAATCACAGAAGTAAA